>NC_045553.1:31886502-32216502 GCF_009769535.1 Thamnophis elegans | reverse complement strand
AAGCAAGTAAAGTTTTTAATGTGTCCCTTGAAGTGTAAAAAGTTAAAATAAATATATGAACTCATATGAATGCTGTACCAATATCTGCCTCTCATTTCTCTAAATACCTTTTCAGTCGCTTGAAATAGTGATCGCATTGTTAGTATCCTTGTTCCTTGTGACATGCAGCTTCCTTAATTTATAATCTCTCTGGCCACACTTGCTTCCCAAATTTAAAAAGTCCCATATGAATGCTGAGGGCTTTCCTTGCAGTTTAATTAAAGCACATCAAGCTAAAGATTTCTGAAGAGATTATAATTTTTTTAAAAAAAAACCACATTCCCCCAATTCACCCAAAGCAACCTTGTAACTAATCAAGTGCAAAAACACCATATTATATCTCCAAAAGTTATGGAAATTTCCTTTAAGGGAAATTTCAAACGCACATATTCTCTCTCCTCAGTTGAGGTAAAATAGGCAAAATTTGGGGACATTTCCCTCCCATTCCTTAATTAATGCCAACTTTCTAAAAGGATCACTTACCTAAACTTAAAGTTATATGACTTCTGCTAGATCAAATTGGTTGTTCATGAGGCATACAAAGTTATCCCATTAGATGTTTTTAAAAGCCTCCAAGCAGAACATAAAGCAATAACCTTCTTCCACACTTATTCCCCAGCAAGTGATGTTCAGAACAATATCAGTATGAAGACATCACAATCATTAAAGCTTAGGAATCTTTCACTAAAACAACCCCCCTATTTATGGACCAACATGGTGGGATGTAGAACAAATGCTATGTTTTGGGGTGGGTTGAGGAGTCACAGTTCCATTCTTTGGCAGAAGTTCCAGGTAATAAGAAGATCCTAGAAAGATTCCACTAAAATGGACTCTCACTGTACTAATAAAGTCTTACATATTTTCACTGACTATCCTTATTTAATTTGAACAGGCTTTGAATCTAGTTTATCGTGTAAAAATAGAAATTGTTGATGGCGCTCTCGTGCAGGATGAGTGTTGCATTTATCTTACTTATGAAATGCCTGAGGCAAGCTATCCAGTCCACGTGCCTACTTCACCCCCTGGTCTTCTAAGAATGATATGGCCAAGACTTTAGAAAAACAAACTTGATCTCTGTGTGTTGAGGAATATGCTTCTTGCCTTTCTCCAGCAAAAATTCTTTGGTCCTCTACCATAAAATCTGCAATAATGGGAAGTTACTTGCAGAAGACTCCCATTTTTCAGCCAGCAATAGTCCATAACCATTAGTTGCAGCCACATTCTTCAATTACCATGTCTTCATGATGACGGACTCTTATTCTTCCCTTCTCGTGATACAGCATGGACAATGGACTTAACCTGATTGGTGCACAGGATGGGCAGGGCACTCGGTTAGGCTGGTATACCTTCAGCAAGCTCTATGAAACAGAATAGGAAACCATGAGCATCACCCATAAGAATGGATCTAGAGACAGCAAGAGGATTTACTATAATGAACTGGCAGATCCTGATTTTAATAAAGGAGAATATTTATAGCTCAGGTTTGACAGACATCTCATTACCCAAACTAGGTAACATCATCAGTGCTAGTCTGTGATGATACTTAGTTTGGGTAATGAAAGATCTGTAAGAAAACAACCAAGCTCAGAGAGAACCAAGAATGCTCCGGATCCTGGCTGGACTCTGATTCACATGAGGAATCACCAACACATTTAACAAATTTAACAGATAAACTCTACCAAGTCCAACCCACACTCCCTCATACCTGAACATAAGCATGATTTGTTGGTTTGAAGGTCTCATCGACAGGTGATGGACATTCTCCTTCACATCGATAGGCATTATACTTCTTGGGATGCACTATCCAGCTTCCAAAGCCAGTCTTATCAAAATCCACCATCATATCGACTCTTTTGCATGGAGATCTGCCTTCTTCTGCCCACTTGGAGGATTGGAGAGCATTCGATTTAATTCTTTGTTTTTGTTTTCTGTTCCTACGATGGCGACGTCCTCCAGCTTCTTTGGTTGCATTATCAAACAGAACATGCTTGGACATCTCTACAGTTTTAATGAGACTTGGACCCTGTGAAGGCTCCGCGGGTTCCTTATCTTTGGAGAAGATCACCAAGAGTGCTCTATCAGGCCCATTGTGGACAAAATGCTTCTCATCCTCTCTAGAATTATTATGGGTATCCTTATCCTGGAACGCACCTGCTGTTGGGTTACTATTGTCCTCAAATATATTCCCCTCTTCCCAGTCTTGCTGTGGGACTTCTGGAATCTCAATGCCTGATGGCATCCCTTGGTGGAGCCAAAGATGTAATAAGCTAGTGATGTTGAAGACTTTCCAGGGTGAATGGTTGAGGGAGAGGCTAGTCATAAAGGAACCAAGAAACATCTTATCTGTGCAAGTCTGATTCCCATAACATGTGTAGTTGTGGCTGTGATAAATATGCACAGTGATATTTCTAGATTGAGAGAAAGTCAGTAGATGAACCCGGAGCTGTGCCAGCTTGATATCGTAGCTGGGTGAGATGGAAGTCATGTCAAAGGAGAAGTCCCAGTGGTCCCCAAATTGGAATGAATCTGGAAGACAGCAGAAGGATAGCAATTACACAATAAATTCATGCTTGAAATGTTTCCATAAATTCCAAAACTATTCTAAAAATATCATGTAGTAGGAAGACATTTCAATGAGAAATAAAATTAATGAAGCAAAATGTGTTGTTGGAAGAGTGTTCAGCTATGTTCAAATTTGTAATTGGGACATTATTATAATTGCTCAATATAATTGATCTCCTCTCCTAGATCAAACTTGGGGAATTAATTTTTCTGATTGTTTGCATTCAAAGTACCTCAACCACTGGATCAAACTCATTCTCAAAGCTTCATATCCTTCCAATATTCTCATCACTTAATCTTCATCACTATAGCTCAAGATTTTCAGGGGGAATATGTTAAACTAAATACCTTTCGATTGTTTGCACATTTACACCAAACCATAGTTCCAACCTCTGTTTATTTTGTGATCCTAGAAAGCCATTTTAGCCTAGTGGTTAAAACATCAGGTTAGAAATCTAGAGACCATAAATTCTAGTTCTGCTTCAGGCACAAAGCCAACTTGGGGCAGTCACTTTCACTCAGTCTTAGGAAAGAGGCAATGGCAAATCACTTCTGAAAAACCTTGCCAAGAAAACCACAGGGACTTCTCCAGGCAATCCCCGAAAAGACACACATGATTGAACAGAGGGGGGAGAAAGCTAATTGTAGTTCATTTATAAATCATGCTTAAGCAAGGACCCAGAATCTTCCTTATCTAAATTGAGGCACTGAGATCAAATAGGTTACTGAAGGAACCAAGGGGAATACCTCTCTGCCACCTCCTGCTTCTTAGCTAAACTACAGTCAGGTTAGAAAGTTCAGAGCATGTTAATCCATGCTTTTGCCTCACCAAAGAAGAATGAGACTTAAATACTAAGGTAAGCATATGAATTCCATGGTCATCAATAACAATCAAGACATTGGTGTGCATTCTCACTTATGTAGGAATTTAAGGACCATTGTACAAAACAATGCATTCTTAATTTGCTAATTAGCTCTTTTGGTTGGCATTTAAGAGAATGGGCTGCAAATTATGCCTCCAGCCTGTGTCTGATACTGGAAAGGTTGCCCTAGTAGCCAAGCCATTAACTTTCAACTCAAGTCTTTGCTGACAGTCAGGTTAAGGTTAAGGCATCAGGCAAGAAATCAGAAGGTTGTGAGTTCTAGTTTTACCTTAGACATAAAACCAGCTGGGTGATCTTGAGCCAGTCACCCTCTCTCAGCCCTAGGAAAGAAACAATGGCAAACCATTGTTGAAAATCCTTGCAAGGACTTGTCCAGAGAATTACCAGGAATCACTCTGACTCAAAGACACACACACACACACAGAGCAGTCTCTGCTCCCCCAAACTGGCGATATGGGGAGAACAGCAATAGCCTATTTATGATGTAACATTTATGAAATACATAAAAGGCAAAATAATGTGTTTAAACTGCTTTGTGAATTACTCTCCTTGTGTTTCACAACTAAAGAAGAAGAGAAATAACAGCTCCTAAAAGAAGCCAGCATGGTGCATCAAGAACTCTCTGACAAATTGAAAGACAAAAAGGACAAGTATAAAAGTGGAAAGAGGAGCAAATAACGAAGGCAGAATATCAGCAAATAGCCTGAGCCTGTAAAGATGAAGTGAGGAAAGCTAAGGCTGACTATGAAGAAAGGCTTGCCACAAAAGTAAAAAATAACAAACAAACAAAAAAGCTTCTTCCAACATGTTAAAAACAAGAAGTCAATGAAACAATTGGTCCAGTGCTGGGAGAAAGTGGCAAGAAGGTGACAAGCAACAGGGAGAAAGCAGAACTACTTAACTCATTTTTTGCATCTGTCTTTACACAAAGGGAAAAAACAGCTCAACCTATCAAAAACAGCACCACAAAAACAGATTAGGAATACAAGTTAAAATAGGGAAGAAAATGGTAAGTGAGCACCTGTCTACCCTAGACGAGTTCAGATCACTAGGACTGGATGGATTACACCCCAAGATTCAGAAAGAACTGGCAGACGAGATCTCAGAACCACTGAACTATCTCTTTCAAAGATCCTGGAGCACCAGGGAACTGACAGAGAACTAGAAAAGAGCTGATGTGGTTCCCATCTTCAGAAAAAAAAGGAGGGGGGAAATAGATCTAGGAAACTATAGACCTATCAGCCTGACCTCAATATCAGGGAAGAGTCTCGAAAAGATAATCAAGCCATGTAAAAAAGATGTGGAGACTCTAGAAAGAGTGCAGAGAAGAGCAACAAAGATGATTAGGGGATTGGAGGCTAAAACATATGAAGAACGGTTGCAGGAACTGGGTATGTCTAGTTTAATGAAAAGAAGGACTGGGGGAAACATGATAGCAGTGTTATAATATCTCAGGGGTTGCCACAAAGAAGAGGGAGTCAAGTTATTCTCCAAAGCACCTGAGGGTAGGACAAGAAGCAATGGGCGGAAACTAATCAAGGAGAGAAGCAACCTAGAACTAAGGAGAAATTTCCTGACAGAGCAATCAATCAGTGGAACAACTTGCCTCCAGAAGTTGTGACTGCCCCAACACTGGAAGTTTTAAAGAAAATGTTGGATAACCATTTGTCTGAAGTGGTGGAGGGTTTCCTGGCTAGGCATGGAGTTGGACTAGAAGACCTCCAAGGTGCCTTCCCACTCTGTTATTCTACATTCTAAAGACATTGGCAGTCTGTACCTAAGACTTACTAGAAGGAAAAGCTTCTGGGGGAAAACTTTTATAAGCAACTAATATTAACCTGGGCTTGTCAATAGCACTCCATATACAGGTATCTCTGCAAATCACCTCAGTGTCTTCCAGCTAATTCTTAATATCTAGTATTGGTTAACTAATTAATTAATTGGGTTGTGGATGTTCAAAGACCAGAACTTATTAAATACCAATGAAATCTGGATTCCATATCCTGGATTGCTTTGATTGTCCCTTCCCACTCTTTGTAATATTCTTGAAAGGCTGTAATAATTTATTAGGAGTTATTTTAAAAACTTTAAAGTGTTAAAGGAATGGAGGGAAAATTCAATGTTTTATAGCATTATAATGGACTTTGCAGAGCTGAACAGAACAAATAAGAAAGACCAGGAGAAAGTTGTTAGTTTACACATCTGAGAGTTAGAGGCCTGTGTCTGTGTGTGTGTGTTAAGAAATCCCAGGATTAGTGGAGTTACATCTGATCAAAAGGATCAGGTATCTAGGGAGCTGGTCATTACATCTTGAGACTCCCCAACTGGAGAACATTACTACAATAATAATGAGCCAGCATCAGTACTCTCTTGTTCATTGAGATTGATGAAGTCACAGTTATTACAATGAATAGATAGAGAAGATAACTTTTATTGTCATTTTTTGTTTACTGTTGGCACACTGGCACACATTAAAAATGAAATTCTGTTGGCTGCTCTCAAAAGAAAGTATGTATCTACCCATACCATACACAGCACACATATTCACATGCTTTATACATACATATGTGTATGTGCGGGTATAGGTTGATATATACTTTGGAATATATAAGAACCCTGCTCAAGCATGGCTTACATGCTATGCCCTGAATAGAAGGAACTACCAATAATCTTTTCTGTCATCCTCACCACTCTCTGCACCACCTTCCTTTTCTCAAGCAGTAATGCCTCTAAATCAGAGAATAATGCAATATGACAGGATGCCTAAGCCTTTAACTCTCAGATGTGTGAACTACCACACTTTCTTGTTTGCTGTGTTCATCTCTCCGAAGTCCACTATGATGCTATAAAAAATGGAATTGCCCCTCCATCCCTTTTCCACTTTAAAGTTTTTTAAAATAACTCCTAATACATTTTTGCAGCTTTTCAAGGATGTTGCAAAGAGTGGGAAGGGATAGTCAAAGCAACCCATGACTGTTCCATTAATGGTCATGAAACCCAAATAAGACTGATTTATACTTTGTGTTTCTAGACCACCCTTTTTTTAAATCAAATTACAAGCCACAGAATCCTCTTTGATCTTGTGAGCAATGAATTCCACCAACTCATACCGCCACATTCTGAGTGGTTCAGGGCTGTGAATATATATATGTGTGTGAGTTTCCATATAAGGGTGATGCACATGGAACCTGTTTATGCTATTCTTCTGGGCTTCTATAATACATAATACCTTAGGCTAACATGGATTCAGTTGTCAGTGGCCTAGAAACACCCTACTAGTACTACTGTAGCATGAACCAACTTATCAGGGGAAGGAGTTACTTCACGACAGCCATTCTGCCTTCTGCACCCAAGGTTAGTCTTGAGCATATGTGTTTTGAAGAATAAGTGTAGAGACACATGAGAAGGACCATCTCTGTGGAATGTGGAAACCCAGTCATGTTTCGGAAGTGGACTTGCCCATGCTGTCTAAGAAATGGGTGCTTCTGCAAGCCCATGTTCCCTTCCTTTGAAAGCAGTGAAAGGACCTGCGGATCTGCTCCTTTCACTTTTAGCTGCCAGCAGGTTAGTGTCTCCCACTCCATGCCCACCTTGGCCTGGGGGGGGGGGGGACTTTTACCTGCAACCTTCCAGGGAATCCTTCATGAATCACCTGTATCTATTGGCTCTCCCCAATACACAAAGGTGCAGAGTTTGTCACTTTGGTACCCCATTCCCACCCAGAAATATCTGCAGGATGTCAAAAGAGTGAAGGATGTGGATTGGTCCTCCGCTGCAGACGACTGTGGGGAGGGGGGGAAAGCCGGGGTGGGGGGCCGCAATCCACAATGAGGAATAGGGGACGGGGGTCTGGAACCTCACAGTCACCGCTATCACCCCTTTCTAAATACAAGCCCAACCCAATCCCGTTATCCCTCTTAGATTATTATTATTTATTATATCAAGAGAACGGCGGAACTTACTTCGAGCCACCAGGCTGAGGATAGAGTCGGATTCTTTCAAAGCCGAGGCTTCGGCAGTGGACTGACCCAGGTGATGGCCGGCAAGCAGGGAACGGTAGAGGTGCAGCATATACACCGCCGGGTACGCGGCTCTGTGGTGCCGGAGGCGGACAGGGGTTGCGGCGGAGGGCTCTTCAGCTCGCTGCGGGGAGAAGCCGGTAACGGCAGGCTGGCAACTGACCAACAGGTTGAGGAACGCCAGGGTCCAATAAGCCCGCTTCTGGATCGAAGTGAATCTGGAAGGCATCTCCGGAGCGGTCTTGGAAGGAGCGGAAGAATTTCCTTTTCCTTTCCTATCTTCTCTTCGGCAAAGTTTCTCTCTCTCTATCCGTCTCTCCGGAGCGACTCCGAGCAGCGTCTTCTCCTTCTCTCTCCAGCTTTCGTTCACTCAATAGCCCGTCGAGAAACTGGGCAGTTTTTATACCTGGACTGCCTAATCTCGCCAACCTTTGATGTCAACAAACTGTCCCAATTTCGACGTCCTCCACACGTTCCCTATTCTCATGCAATTCTCCACGCTGCGCCGCGCCCCCCTCACCACCACGAAGATGGAGTGACGAGAACCAGCAATTAATTATCCCATACATCACCCCAAGCGGGATGCGAGTGATGTGATTCTTTCACAGATGCTTGAAAAGAGCCAGATCTCTGATGGGGGGCTCTTCAGCCGCCCCGCCTCCTCCACTTCTTTCTGATGATCGGGTGGTCCTTTCGGGTTTTTTTTTGATCTTTTGTTGCGAGAATCGGAAAACCCAGATCCCAATGGGAACTGAGCCGCGTTCTGATCCTTTTAATCTTAGGGAAGATGAGAGCTGATGCGATGGAAATCCTACCCAGGGGAAGAGACCTTTGTTCATTTCATTTTTATCAATTTTGTATTCCAAATGTATGCAGTTATCTAGTTCTGTATGGACTCTTGGTATGGACATTTGTGTGTGTCTCAATTCATTCATTTCGGGAAGGTAACAAACTTAAAAGTTAGGCTTTGAAGCCTTTGTGTTACACTTTTGTAATAAAAACAACAAAGAGTTTTCTGGTAGTTTAGGAATTAAACGATTTATTATCTCAGATGCCTCCCTTTTATCTGACAAAAGTGACGATTAGCCTTTAAGAATAATCAAGACATTTTCATTCTCTCACCTTCGAGAAGGTGTGGCTACACACTTCTGCTTCCAGAGGCTCCTTCTAATTTATTGCAACATCGAAGAATTCTTTTAAAGCACAAAAATTTATATTTGCTTATCTTGTCATTTATGCCTATGCTTTTGAGACTGAGGAGCTGTAGATAGCAGATTGTTATGCCATTGAATGTTTCTGATTAAATTGCTGGTCTTTGAAGTACTGGAAGAATCATTTTGCTCTATTAAACCTGGAAAGTGCTACCATTAAACACACACACACACAGTTTTTTCTAAATGTTAATATTGTGGAATATTGTCACAAAATATTGTGTCAGGACTCAGACCAAATTGAGTGAATCCGAAACATTTATTGAGTTCTTTCTCTGAATGCATGTCTGAGACTGTATTTGTTGATTTATTTACCTGCATTTATTCCATTACTTTATATGTTGCTTTCAGTCTGGACATTCCCACATTTTTCCCTGCAAAAGTATCTGGATCTGTGCTAAAATGATCCTGTGAGTTTCTATAGCTCTAAGTGGACTTGAACTTGGGGTTTCCTTCCTTCCTTCCTTCCTTCCTTCCTTCCTTCCTTCCTTCTTTCCTTCCTTCCTTCCTTCCTCCCTCCCTCCCTCCCTCCCTCCCTTCTTCTCACCTACCTTTTTCCTGGTCCAAATCACATCAGCTCTTTTTTTAAACTGAATGCTGAATAAAGCAATGAAAAAAGATTTTATGATAAAAGTTCATGATACTAATCCAATGCCTTATAACTGAGCATCTGTGCTCTGTGCACATATTAATCTATTTTATTTTTCCTCAAAGTGTAAGCCTGCATTTTCCAAAAAATCTGGCTTTTCAGTTTTGCTTTAAACTAGATTCATTCTAAGGTTTCCTATTTTCTTAGATTTTATTTTTAAACTATTCTTTCAGGTCTCATGATTTGGATAGATTCCATTAATTTCTTATTATCTTGTTAACTTGTAAAAGGGGAAAGTTTATAGATATCCTAATAAAATAAACAAAATGTGATTGCATGGTAAGGGAAAGTTTCTTTTTTTTAATGCAGCTGTAGATAGAGGTAGGCTGTTTTGCTTTTTTTTTCTTGACTGCTTCAATAACTCAAATGTTATAAACTTGACATTTCCATGATTTTATTTACTCATTTATTTAAGAGTGATATTATTTTATTAGTTATTGCTATGGAGAAGACTCTTCAAATAGCTTGATCGTATGCCCATGAAATGTGGACACTGTGGCTTGCTTGCTTGCTTGCTTCCTTCCTTCCTTCCTTCCTTCCTTCCTTCCTTCCTTCCTTCTTTCTTTCTTTCTTCCTTTCCTTTCTTCCTTTCTTCCTCCTTTCCTCCTTTTCTTCCTTCCTCTCACTCACCTTTTTTTCTTCTTTCTCTTAATAGAACTATTATTTGTGCATGTGCCCTTTTATTTCACCAAATAGGATGAACCAATAGCGTGACCCGTCAAAAGCGCGGACCACAAAAGCATGATCGACGAAAGCACGCATTTGACGTCATCACAGCGCGATGAAAAAAATTAAAAATTGAAATAAAATTAAAATTAAAGCAAGACGATTCACGGAAAGGTAAGCGTTAGGTTTAGGGTTAGGGTTAGGGTTAGGTTAAGGGTTAGGGTTAGGTTTAGAGCGTTAGGGTTACGTTTAGCGTTAGGTTAAGGGTTAGCGTTAGGTTTAGCGTTAGGTTAAGGGTTAGTTTAGGTTAGATTTAGGGTTAGGTTAAGGGTTAGGTTTAGGTTTAGGGTTAGGGTTAGGTTTGGGGGGGTTAGGGTAAGGTTTTCGCTTTATTTTTACATTTTTCGATCACAGCGCGATGTTTTCGTCGCGCTGTGATGACGTCATGTACGCGCTTTTGTCGAGCGCGATTTTGTCCTCCGCGGTTTTGTGGTGGAACCAAAAATAGCGATTGGGGAATCTCAACCATATTTGTCCTAATGTTCCTCCCCAGATTTTTTTATTTCAACTTTTCTATAATAGGTTTTTACTGCCACCAAGTGGTTTTACAATTTTTCTTCCTTTTCCAACTAAAAATCATTTTCCTGCATATTACTAAATCAACACTTGTAATTAAGATCACATGAAGTGTTCATGCCACTTTATAATGCCTTGGTAAGGCCACATTTGGAATACTGCATCCAGTTTTGGTCACCACAATATAAAAAAGATGTGGAGACTCTAGAAAGAGTTCAGAGAAGAGCAACAAAAATGATTAGGGGACTGCAGGCTAAAACATAAGAAGAACGGTTGCAGGAACTGGGTGTGTCTAGTTTAATGAAAAGAAGGACTAGGGGAGACATGTTATCTGTATTCCAATATCTCAGGGGTTGCCACAAAGAAGAGGGAGCCAAGTTATTCTCCAAAGGACCTGGGGGTAGGACAAGAAGCAATGGGTGGAAACTAATCAAGGAGAGAAGCAACCTAGAACTAAGGAGAAATTTCCTGACAGTTGGAGCAATCAATCAGTGGAACAACTTGCCTCCAGAAGTTGTGAACGCTCCAACACTGGAAGTTTTAAAGATGTTGGATAACCTTTTGTCTGAAGTGGTAGAGGTTATCATGTTTAAGCAGAGGGTTGGACTGGAAGACCTCCAAGGTCCCTTCCAACTCTGTTATTCTGTTAATTAATCTGAGTTGATTCATAACATATTTCTTTACAAATGTTTTGGATTCTATTCTTCCTTAAATTACCATGATCATACAACCTCAAGGTACTGAAGTTTTGTTTCATGGTGTTAGACCACAATTGTTACCAATCACACAATGAAGCACTGTTTTATATATAGGGTTGTGGCCAAGTAAACTATGAACATCTAATGCTAATTAACATAAATATTTCTCATAAATATAATTATTTTTATTTATTTATTTAAGATTTGTTTATACATTTATTCAATTTATATAGCCATCTATCCCATACTGGTAGCTATAATCCTGTGCAGCTAATGAAAAATAAAATTGGATTTTAATATGTTCAGTTCAAGAAACAGACAGAAGGTAAACTGGTGCCTAATGGCAAAACCAGACATTTTACACACATATACAGACATATTTTTAAACAAGAAGATAAAAACTAACACAAACTAATATAAAGAAGAAAAAAGGAGAAATAAATAAAACAAAAAAACAAAAACAAAAAGTGAATAACTGAAATTATTTTTTCAGTGATCTGAGCCTATTAACATTTGCACTATTGCTCCAATTTTTATTTGCTCCATAATAGGTTTTCCAATAACAGACCAAGGAAAATTTGACTAGCCCAGTACTGATACCCCGTTACTGTAAGGCAGACGTTTTTCTTTTCTCCAAAATACAAAACAAGCAATTGGGGTTTAGTTCAAAACACTGAGTTGCTTTGCAAGGAAGAAGAGACTGCTGTCCTAAGTGCTGAAAAAGAGAAAATCCAAGTTTGATTTTAACCAATTGGGAAAATTGGAAAATCTGATGAACTCAAGGTCATTTTAATCCACATGAGGGCAGATTGCCATTTTAGCTTTTTACATGACAATTTTTACAGATGTCATCCAACAGCATTCTTTACCAAGAGCTGTATGATCTATGAACCTATGATAGCAGATACTCCGAAGTGCTAAACCTTAGCTACTTCATTTGAGCTGTATATATTTATAAATTATTTAAAAAAATAGGCAAAAGTTCTTAATTTCTTTGTTTTAGAACTAGCTGTTACATTTTCATGTTTGCTATTACTCAAGTTTTCTTTTGAAGTCTTCCGAAAAAGGTTCTTTGCTTTGAACACAATGTATATACAACTTCAAAGTGAAAAGATCAAATTAAATTAATCCGTACAGATAAAATATAAGACTATTCAGTCTCTTCAAGTTACATAATCTGTTTGAAGGTTTTGCTTCATAAGCATTTCATGTTTCATTCTGAGCACTTCAAGCCTAAAGAACATGTTTTACAATCAATCAACATATCTTGATCATTTGGGTTGTAAAGCAAGCTTGTACTTCAAAAAGTCTTACTATCAAGATTCAGAAGCTGCTGAAAATAATGGGAATTATTTATCAGTAACTTCAAAGAGAAACTTAACACATGAATAATTGGTTTAATTTTCTTAAAAAAAAATACCTAGACTATTGGGAGGCATTTTTAGAAGCCAGGTTGAATAACTAAGGGGAAAATTAATTTCATGAAATGATGCTTAAGGAAAATGCATTTGTAAAATGTATTGTTTTAGACAGAGAATTTGCCAACAGTATGTTATATTCTGACAGAGTGCACCAGTGGATAATATATAGTTCTAAAACTCTAGAATTGATATAGTTTTTGTAAAAAATAGAACACATGTTCTTAGTAATGTAATACTTTTAAGAATATGAGCAAATATATAATCTATTTCCATAAGTTCTGGTACAATGTTTGGATTCTCTTGAGGGGCAAGATTTTTAGGAAGGCTGCATTACAAAATAATTCCACAAAATATGTTCCTGTAGCTTGAATTAACACATCTCCCTTTTTCTTTTCCTCATATAATTATATTCTGATTTATAGGCATTTATTTAGACCCCAGCTCCTCTCTATGCACACTTTTCTACCTTCCTTTCTATCATGATTAATCAAATTTTATCTGAATTTTTAAATGTAAGGTTCTTATTTATTGTTTTTAATGTTTTAACATATTGTTTTATATGGTGTTTTAATCACATGACTGTAAGCCACCTACAGTCACCTTGGCAAGATGGGCAGCATAGAAGTTTAATAATAAAATAAACAAATAAAATGTATACCTTTGCATTTCTGTAACTATACGTGAGAGTGAAGTTCTCTGAGAGTGGGGATTTTCTGGCCAAATAGAAATAGAATTGTTCTGTACTTTTTAATAAATACACTAAATGGTACACTGTATATGCAAAGAGTTATAAATACGTTTTGAAGTCAAAATGGTCACAAGAACGGTGAGAAAAAATTCCAGAACCACACGGGGGGACCTAGTGAATGACCTGCAGAGAGCTGGGACCAACATAACAAAGGCTACCATCAGTAACACACTATGCCACCAGGGACTCAGATCCTGCAGTGCCAGATGTGTCCCCCTGCTTAAGCCAGTATATGTCCAGACCCGTCTGAACTTTGCTAGGGAGCATTTGGATGATCCAGAAGAGGATTGGGAGAATGTCATATGGTCAGATGAAACCAAAGTAGAACTGTTTGGTAGAAACACAACTCGTTGTGTTTGGAGGAGAGGGAATGCTGAGTTGCATCCAAAGAACACCATACCTACTGTGAAGCATGGGGGTGGCAACATCATGCTTTGGGGCTGTTTCTCTGTAAAGGGACCAGGATGACTGATCTGTGTACAGGAAAGAATGAATGGGGCCATGTATCGTGAGATTTTGAGTGCAAACCTCCTTCCATCAGCAAGGGCATTGAAGATGAAACGTGGTTGGGTCTTTCAGCATGACAATGATCCCAAACACACCGCCAGGGCAACGAAGGAGTGGCTTCGTAAGAAGCATTTCAAGGTCCTGGAGTGGCTTAGCCAGTCTCCAGGTCTCAACCCCATAGAAAACCTTTGGAGGGAGTTGAAAGTCCGTGTTGCCCAGTGACAGCCCCAAAACATCACTGCTCTAGAGGAGATCTGCATGGAGGAATTGGCCAACATACCAGCAACAGTGTGTGCCAACCTTGTGAAGACTTACAGAAAACGTTTGACCTCTGTCATTGCCAACAAAGGATATATAACAAAGTATTGAGATGAACTTTTGATATTGACCAAATACTTATTTTCCATCATAATTTGCAAAAAAAGCCTTTCCAAATCAGACAATGTGATTGTCTGGATTTGTTTTCTCATTTTGTCTCTCATAGTTGAGGTCTACCTATGATGTCAATTATAGGCCTCTCTCATCTTTTTAAGTGGGAGAACTTGCACAATTGGTGGCTGACTAAATACTTTTTTGGCCCACTGTATGTATACACACACACACAAACACACACACACACACACACACAAACACATTATACATTTGTATTGTGTATGAACAGAGTTGGTTCCAGTATCATTCATATTAATCCAATTCACAATAACAATATTAGTAATCTCTATAACATTTCTCAGATTTAAGTAATTATTATATTGTTCAAACATATACGTATATTCAAAAAATGCCTAACTCATTTTTATCTCTACCTTCATTTATGTCTTTCTTATTCTATCTAAACATTTCTCTATTATATATGAACAAATTTAACTAAGTTTCATTTATATTGATCCAGTTTATGTTAACATTGTTAATCTATATCACATTTGTCAAGTTTATATAATCCTTATATTATTTATACATCTCCTCTTTAGTACTTCAACTCTTATCCATTTTTCCTTTTAATCCAATTCACAATAACAGTATTGATGATCAAATTATATAGTCTCGTTACATTGTTAAAATATACTGTACATTGAAAGAAAAATACCTAACATCTGTAAATTTCTAATCTATTATTTTTATTCATTCTATAAGGAGTTTATGTTTTGATATTTCCCCTATCTACTTTTTATTTCTGCCTCTCTAATTAATATTTAAAGGGCATTTTTATCCATCATTTCTTCTCTTTTTTAGTGCTTCAATTGTTATCCATTTTTTAATTCTGCTTCCACACTCCTCCTTTTTATTTCTATTTTCATCTATCTCTTTTTTGTTCACTCTTAACATTTCTCACAGTAGAATCTTGTACTACCAATTCTCCCAATTATCTGCCCTTGTCCTAATCTCCTTATCAAAAATACATTAATACATTTTTTATTTATAGTGTGTTTCTCTCCACCATATCATTCCACACATCAGTGCAACAGATAACTCATAAACAATCCCACCACATACAGAGAATGACAAATAAAAACATTGAGAGACTGAAATGCAGTGAATGGATTCAGCAATAATACATTATAGCATCATAATGGTAAAGCAACAGATCAAAACTATTTTGGATCAAGCCAGAAATAAAACAATGAAATAAAAATAAAGCATTATTATATAAGATACCAATAAAGGAGAATATTTGTAGCTCAGGGTTGACATGAGGTCCTTGCTGCTCTCTGAGTTTGCTTGTTTTCTTGCAGACATATCATTACCCAAACTAGGTAACATCATTAATGCTAGTCATATAGTCATTAATGTCATTCTATATATGCTAGTCATATATAGAATAGAATAGAATAGAATAGAATAGAATAGAACAGAACAGAACAGAACAGAATAGAATAGAATTCTTTATTGGGCAAGTGTGATTGGACACACAAGTAATTTGTCTTTGGTGCATATGCTCTCAATATACATAAAAGAAAAGATATATTTCTCACAAATCATAAGGTACAACACTTAATCATAGTCATAGGGTACAAATAAGCAATCAAATCATACTAGGAAACAATCAATATAAATCATAAGGATACAAGCAACAAAGTTACAGTCATACAGTCATACAGTCATAAGTGGGAGGCAAAGGTGGGTTGTTCCCATTTCGGCCTGCATCGGGCAAACCGGTAGTAGTGGCAGTGGGAGGCTCCGCCCACCCACCCAGGCGCTTCTGTGAATGCGCAGAAGTGGCGCATGCACACGGGAATGTGCTGAACTAGTAGTGGAAAAAAATTGGCAACCCACCTGGTGGGAAGAGATGGGTGATAGGAACAATGAGAAGATTAATAGTAATAGTAATGCAGATTTAGTAAATAGTTTGACAATGTTGAGGGAATTATTTGTTTAGCAGAGTGATGGCATTGGGGAAAAAACTGTTCTTGGGCCTAGTTGTTCTGGTGGGCAATGCTCTATAGCATTGTTATGAGGATAGGAGTTGAATCAATTTATGTCCAGGATATGAGGGGTCTGTAAATATTTTCACAGCCCTTTTTTTGACTCGTGCAGTATGCAGGTCCTCAATGGAAGGCAGCTTGGTATTGTTTTTTCTCCAGTTCTAATTATCCTCCGAAGTCTGTGTCTGTCTTGTTGGGTTGCAGAACCAAACCAGACAGTTATAGAGGTGCAGATGACAGACCCAATACTTCCTTTGTAGAACTGTATCAGCAGCTCCTTGGGCAATTTGAGCTTTCTGAGTTGGCGCCGAAAGAACATTCTTTGCTGTGCCTTTTTGATGACATTATTTATGTTAGGTGTCCATTTTAGGTCTTGAGATAGGATAGAACCTAGAAATTTGAAGCTCTCTACTGTTGATACTGTGTTGTCTAGTATTGTAAGAGGTGGTAGAATGGGAGGGTTTCTCCTAAAGTCTACCACCATTTCTATGGTTTTGAGTGTGTTCAGTTCCAGATTGTTTTGGCTGCACCATGAGGCTAGTTGTTCAACCTCTCATCTGTATGCAGATTCATCGTTGTCTTGAATGAGACCAATCACTGCTGTGTCATCTGCAAACTTCAGTAGTTTAATAGATGGATCATATGAGATGCAGTCATTGGTATAGAGAGAGCAGTGGAGAGAGCACACAGCCTTGAGGGGGGGGGCTGTGCTAATTGTGCAGGTATCCGATGTGATTCTGCTTATCTTCACCTGCTGCTTTCTGTCTGTTAGGAATTTATAATCCACTTACAAGTGTGCTCCGGTACCACTAGCTGGTTTAGTTTAGTTAGAAGAATATCTGTAATGCTGGTATTGAATGCTGAACTAAAGTCTACAAAGAGGATATATATATATATATATATATATATATATATATATATATATATATATGTATGTATGTATGTATGTATGTATGTATGTATGTATGTCTGTATATGTATATGTATATATATATGTATGTATATATACATATATATATATATATATATATATATATATATATATATATATATATATATATATATTGTTATATTTATGCTGACTTTAAGTATATATATATATATATATATATATATATATATATATATATATATACACATACATACATACATACACACACATGCTTGTGTATCATATGAAACATAAATATATTACAATACAATAGATTTAACAATATAATAATGCTACAATGCAGTAATATACTATAGCAATGTTACGAATATGCTGCTATATTATGATAGGATAGTTAAGGAAATTAAAAGTGATCCATTTTATTACTACATAAGGTGAACCCAAGTCCTCCCATTAGGTTTAAACTAAGAATAGAAGACATTAAGGGAGCTAAAAGTTTCTGCAATTCTATATAACATTTCCAATGCTACTTTTCCAGTTGCTAATTTCAAGTCAGCAACAAAGTAGCATTGCCCTTTTAAGGAAAAAAAAGAGATAGTGACGTTGCCCCTTTTAAAAAAGGAGTAGGAGAATCGGCGTAACCTCGCGATGAATAGCTATCGCGAGATTACGCACGAATAATCCCACGAGAGGTGTTTTCTAGTGCAAGATGGCGTCCGCTGGAGTTGGGGCCTCAGTGCCTGAGGATGGAGGCGAAGGGGAGGCCACCCCACCGGCTGTTCCGGAGCCGATGGCTGCGGAAGCTGCGGGACCAACTGAGCAGGGAACAGGGGACTCGGAGACCGGGTGAGACCTGGCGATATGGCGGTGAAAGAGATCGAAATTGGAATGTTCATTTTTATTGGCTAGGAGTCTAAAATCCAGCGGGACACTCCTATTGGCCGGAGGTCTCGGATCCGCTTCTCATTGGTCAGAGCTTTGACTTTCCACCCAATTAACTCCCCCCGGGTTCTTTCTCCCCGCCTGTCGAATCCCGGCTTTGCAGGAAAGCTTTCAATGGCGGGATGTAACGAGCCTGTCCCCCTTCCAGACGTTGAGACTACAGTTACCGGAATTCCCAGCCAGTTGCAATTAATCATGCCACTATTTCTCTAATTTAATCTTCACAACTTCCATTTGTCCGGTTCCCTGTGGGTTTTTAGGTGGTGGAGATTCCAGATTCCTTTGGGAACATAGAGACCCAAGTTCTCCATAGGGCAGGCGTTGGCTATAGTCATACAGCTGCATTCGCCTTTTGCTGCCGCCTGAACTCTCATCTCTATTGATTCCAATAACTAGATATGTTAGCTTGTTTGCCTCTTGGCTCAGCTGGCATGCAGCATATACCTCAATTTCTGGCTTAATGCGTTGCATGAGCAGGCATGCAGCATATGAAATATTTAAAGCATGGATAAACAGATTATGGTGTACCTTGTTAAATGTCATCAGCTGTTTCCTACTATGGAATCAGGGTAGATATTTCTCCAGCACTATTTCTTCTCTGCTGCTTCTGTTCCTCAATATGTGGCTGGTGTTGATTAGACCATAACTTAGTTCCCATCTCATGCTGTGCTTCCTCTTCTTATTTAATGGCTACTTTGGTTAGTAACCATTCACAAATACAGTGAAAATAGAAATTTAATTTCCAACCAATGTGCAAATTTAGGACCAAAATCCATGCACCTGACTACAAGAGTGGGAGAACTTAGTCTGAATGAGACTGCAGCTTGTTTTTGTCAGTCACATGTTTACTTGACACTAAACGAGTGATTGTAAAACAGCCCCTGGGTTTGATTCCTGCTCTGACCGTGACCAAATCAGGTTCCAACCAAAAAATTCACGCTGATTTCCCCTTCTGTGCCAAGAAGAGCCGAGGTGGCGCAGTGGTTAAATGCAGCACTGCAGGCTACTTCAGCTGACTGCAGTTCAGCAGTTCGGCTGTTCAAATCTCACCGGCTCAGGGTTGACTCAGCCTTCCATCCTTCCGAGGTGGGTAAATTGAGGACCCGGATTGTTGGGGGCAATATGCTGACTCTGTAAACCGCTTAGAGAGGGCTGAAAGCCCTATGAAGCGGTATATAAGTCTAACTGCTATTGCTATTTTTTTTTGTAAGTGCCAAATTTCCAAAATTAGGTTCAAGTCATGATCAAATTGGTTTGAACCAAAGTTATGGAACAAATTATGGTTGTGACCCAGAGGTTCTACTGAGGTGGTTAGTGATAGTGGGAGAGACATTTTTTTCTGCTTAAAACCATTGAGTATTGATTCTGAGAAATTAACTGAGTTAAAAGGAAAAATAGTCCAGGATAAAGACATTCACTCTGCTTCTTTATTGGGAAATATCAGTTCAGGTCTGTTATAGTTACCTGACTGAGAAGTCTTTTTACTGTGGCTTTTGATAGCTGTTTTGGGTTATAACTTTCCACTGAGTTTAGACATAATGTGGTGCTTGGAGAACAGTTGAGCATAGATCAATTGGAGTATATTGTTCTGAGAACCAAACTTAAAACAGTCCCTCCAAAGCTAATCTGTATGACAAAATTATGATGGGGATAAAATTATAGGAATGGTTACTATATATGCTGTAGTGAGACAAAAAGTGAGTTACACATTTAATGTCACTAAAACATGCATATTTGGCAACAAATTGAAATGTCTGTCACAGTGAGCCCGCCTTAACTGCTTACCTTAAAGGGAAATCTAATGAATAGAAATGCTTGAGATGACTCAATCCTTCCCTTTTAAGAACCATTGAAAAAAATTCTTGCAATTAAGCTGTGGTTTGTACACCTAGATCTACATTTTCCCAAGTCAATGAAATGTTTGTCAAAGCAAATACTTCTGATCAAAAGAATAAGATGATGGCTAAATATGTTAAAAATAGCATCCTATAGTTTTGATTTGCTTTCAAGAAAAAGAAAAAATAGCTTGCTTTGAATCAGCTTCTCTCTCTGTCTCTCTGTCTCTCTCTTGAATCAGCTTCTCTCTCTCTCTCTCTCTCTCTCTCTCTCTCTCTCTCTCCCTCTCTCTCTCTCTCTCTCTCTCCCTCTCTCTCTCTCTCTCTCTCTCTCTCTCTCTCTCTCTCTCAGCTTTTTAACAATAGCATTTTATTGAACTATGTTATTCCTGCCTGTTAGTAATGGGGGGAGTTGTTTGCTGTAAATATAAAAGTAAACAGCTTTTTGGGATATTGGAGTAAAACAAAAGCACATAAATCTCCAAGTTCTGTTTAATTTTAAAATGCTAAATGCTAGAATCATTTTGTTAAACATTTAAAATTAATAAAACAAGTTATAAACATATAGTAATGACTTTTAATGTCTTTCAGAGGTGATGCCTCTCTAGCTGATGTCACTGCTACCCTGGAAACAGAATCATCCAGTGGAAAGGATGCCTTGGTGTGTAAACAAAACCTGCACTGTAGATATAAAGCATGTTTCATGATTGATATGTGTATGTTAAAATCTTCCTAATAAATGTATGTAGATTGGAAGTGATAGCATTTTTATTTCCAGTTTGAAAACCAAATGGCAGTGTTAATTTGCAGTTGAAGCAGATTGGATTTAAAGATTCTGTTGGGAAAAAGTATATAGACATTTATGCAATTCCTTCAACCCTTTAAATTAATTTGAAGGTACTTGATTTGATAAATTTTCTTAGGAACTCCCACGATATATGTACTGGATTGTAATAAAAAATGTGAAATGAGATAGTGTAAAGAAATTTAATCCATGAAGTTGAGTAGGGGGGGATACAGTCGTTACATAGGGAGACAAACCATTCATGCTTACTGTAAAGAGAATATTTTAACTGATCTTGGTGGCTTTTTGTTACCTTTATGCAAATGTTGTTACAGGAAGGTGTGGGCGATGGTTCAGAAGTCATGGATAATCAAGCTAGTTCTGTGGATGAGGATAATGGAAGACAACTTGGAGAGATTGAACTGCAGTGCGGAATTTGCACCAAGTGGTTCACTGCAGAAACATTTGGCATTGATACCACGTATGTAGTACCAGCATATTAATAGAATCTCTCTCTTGATCAGGGACACATGTTCAGTAGAAGTAATCAAAACATTCTCTCCAGTCTTTCCAAAAGAGGGCAGCAAATGCTTATATCTGAGGTTGGTTTCATATAATTGGTGGGTATCAGTTGAATTCGAAACTTTCCTTGTTACATAAACATGGCTTAGTTTCATTAACACTTTATTTACATAGTTATTTACAAACAAACAAAAACTGAGATTGTTCACTTTATTTTGTTGCTTAGCAATAGACTATTTGCAATTACTGTATATAAAAAAACCATCTTTTATAGGAATAAAATAATGGCTTCCTATTACATTGCAAAAGACATTTAATAGAAGAAAAATGATAATACCAGAGTTTTTCAGGTAGCATACTTTAATTGTATGAACCAGCATCAAATGGCTATGTACCAGGCTTTCAAAACTTTTTCCAGTTTTTAACATCTGCCACAAGATGTTAGAAGGCCATTTTAAAGTATCAGTTCTGTGATTCAGTTGAATATCTCTAGAATTCATTGTGGCTCTTTTGTGATTCCCATGTGCCTGAATTTAGATATCACCCTAAACCATAATCCAATTTGTAAGGCTTTGGCTTGTTGCATTGTGTGAACCTGGACAGATGGATTATTTGTGGTTATGCAGAGCATGATGTAACACAATATTATAGATGTTTTTAAATACACATATTTTCCTACTAAGCTGTTAGGGGCTGAGGACCTTCTTTTCTTGTCTCTGCTGTATTAAGAACACTAAGACCTGTATATATTAATTAAGGCAGTAGTGCTGTGTAAATTGTAATGCTTAATTCAGGGGTCCCCAAGGCCAGGCCATGGCTCACTACTGGGCCTTAAGTCATTCAGAACTGAGCCAAGGAAGTGGTAGGGTTGCTGCCGCTCATACAGAACCATCCCCTCTCTCTTCCCTCCCCTCCACCAGTCAAAGAGATTGGAAAACTCTAGCTTAATTCATTTGGGTTTGAGTATGCCCAGCCATTTTAGTAGAACACGCACGTATTTCCAGGTGAAGATTTATATCTTTTACATATTGAGTCTCTCGGGATAGGGCGGCATACAAATGGAATAAACATTTCATTATATATTTCTCCTTACAGTTCCATGAAAATTTGAGGCTGCTTGTTTGCAGCTATTTCTCTGAAATGTTTGACAGCCTTGGTTAAAGCTGAGAGGGGAAATGCTGTTTTGCTGGCTCATTGTGAACAAATAATCCTAAAGCTGTAAACATCTATGCAGTTAATCAGCAGAGTGATAGGGCATTTATCTTAAAAAAGCAACCCCGAGGGTTTTTGTGAGCTGTCATCTACAGGCCAATTCTTAGTCCAGTGCACATAAACTAAACAGACTGATACCATGGTTTATTCTCTACCTACTTCATGATTTGAAACCATTCTAATCCATCTGTATAGAGCACCTCAGACAAAACCGGAGCTAAGCAAGCATTGACTTCAGATTGCAGGCTCTGCTGAAAATCTGAAAATAGTCTGTGCCTTGGTAATCGGATTTATGAGAGTGTTTCTCGCTGCTCCAAATTTGGTAGTTGGCCAGAAGACTTTATGTTCAGAGATCTTGACTTTGGTCTCTTTTGTAATCTGAACATCAAACAAACTTAACTGTTTTGTGTTTATTATCTCTATCTATGTCTATTGATGAGGGAGAGGAGCTGCAGGGTGCTAAATTGCTAAAGTTGGAAGGAGTCAGGTTGTGTGTCTACAATTTTACTCTATTTGAGAGGAGCTTGGGATGTCTTTAAGCATTTAGTAGGCGAATTAGCTTTTAATGTACCTCTTCAGAATTTTTTATTAATCTTGCCTCTAGATTTATGCTTGAGGTATGGGTGAGTGGGCAAGAGTCTTGCAAAAAATGTTTTTGGTAACCTGCCCAAGTTTATAAAGTTATTGTACATTTTTCTTCCATCTGACTTATTGAGGACAATCACTGAATTATTGTTTCAGATCCTGCCTTCCTTTTATGACAAACTACAGTTTCCATTGCAACATCTGCCATCACAGTGGGAACACATACTTCTTAAGAAAACAAGCAAGTACGCTGGTAGAAAAAAAGTTTCTATTCTTGACCTTTCCTCATTCTCTTTCATATTTCCTCATTCTCTTTCATATAAAGGATTAAGAGTACTGGAGATAATGGGATTATCTCCAGTACTCTTAATCCTTTATCTTAGAAGTTATTAAGCCATGAACACTGTATGAGATACCTATGAAACGGGCTGAAAACTGACTGGCAATATTACACCTGTTTTCAGAGGCTTTATAGCTGCAGAGGAAACTGGGTTTTTAAAACCCAAAATCCAGCTTTGTTGGGCTGCAGTGATTATAACATTAGCCCATTTAGATTAGATGGTCTACATGCAAACATATGATGTCTTACTTGCCTATTCCCTTTCCTGGCTTTATTGGTTGCTCACTTTTGAAAATATTGGCCTTAACAGTCCTTGCTTAACAACAGTAATTGGGACTAGAATTTCCATCACTAAGTGATGTAATGGTAAAATGCACATGATTGCACAGCTTAGCCACAGCAGTTCTGCAGTCCCCCATTACCATTAAATGAATCATCATGAGTCATTAAGCCAGGATCGCACATGACTATATCTTTTGATTTCCTTCCAGCATCCAATTTTACTTTGTTTGTTGGAAGCTGTCAGGGAAGGTCACAAATTCTGGTCTTGTTTCTGCGGGATACTGCATTGGTTCAGAAATCCAGGCTGGTTGCAGAACATGCTGATTGCTGAGCACATGGATGGTGATCATTTGACTGTAGGGGCACTGTGATGGCCAGAACTTTGAGGACCAGTCTAAGTAGCACTTGTTCAGTTGTTATCTGGGGATCACCAAAACCAAAAGGAACATAAAATTATTGAATTTATCTGATTTAACATTGTAGCTCTCATGTTAGCTCTATACACAGTCAAGACTCCCAAGATATACAGTATAATCTCTTTCTCTCTTCTTTGCCCATTATTAAACCAATGTTGAAATTCCTTCTATAACGTTTTTTTCACTCACATCTCTCTTAACTCCTGATGTTTATTTCAGACTATAGAATGTTATTGAAGAGGCTGGTCTCCTCTCTGTGTCTCTTTTCTTAAAGATTTGAAAGAAATGTGTCTTAGTGCCTTGGCGAACCTGACTTGGCAATCAAGGACGCAAGACGAACACCCCAAAACCATGTTCTCAAAAGACAAGGTATGGATCAGTTGTCCCTGCTCTTGTTTTGGACCTCTAGAATGGCTAAATCATGTAGTACATGATTTTGCTAGTGAGTGGTGAAAGAAATCTCTTTATCAGAAGAGATGAGTAAAAGTATTTTCCAAAAGTTTGCAAGAGCTAAAATTCTCAGAACCAGCTTCAAGAACAGTTTCCTGGTATCAAGTATGAAGGGAAGCCTGATTTGATAGCAAGGATTCTTAGGAAGGTTTAAACTTTTTGTCCCCCTGTGAAGTGAGTGTTGTGATTTCAGATTAATGAGAATAAGCTTTGTACATTCTGTTGAATGTTGAGAATCATTTCTTACTCCTGATAAGAGGCCATTAGATCAGCCATGCTCTCATGCTACACATCTCCTCATATAGAAAACTTACATTTTCTTGGCAGGAATGTAGGTTAGAAGAGCATTCAGTCATATGCCATGCTGTTGATTCAAAATGTGTGTGTATGAATGATGTAATGGTTAGGAATAAGGAATAATCTCAAAATAACTTTATTCAAAGGGTTCTTATGAAGAAAGGAGAATGGGAGTCACCTTATAGGGGAGATGGGAGGTATAAAAATGTAATAAATATATTAATTGAATTCTACTCTGAGGAAAGGCAGATTATACATCTATTAAAACTTGGTGAAATTTGTTCCTTCTATGTATTTGTCACCCATTCAGAATTCCAGGCTATCTCAATGAATTACAGAAACTGCCTTTAGCTCTGTTTAATCTGTACCTTCCCTTTTGTGTGGGAAAGCAAAATGGTCTTTTAGAGCAAACTAATATCAATTTATCAGAATAACACAGTTGGAAGGGACCTTAGAGGTGTTGTGATGATAAAACCTCCAGTGTTGTATCACCCACAACTTCTGGAAATTTATCCTTTGGTCTAGGTTGGTTCTCTCCTTGAGAGGTTTCCATCCGTTGCTTCTTGTCCTGTCTTCACATACTTTGGAGAATAGGTTGACTCTCTCTTCTTTGTGGCAGCCGTTTAAATATTGGAACACCACTATCAGTCAACTCTACTCATTTTTATTAAACTAGACATACCCAATTCCTACAACCTTTCTTCATATGTTTTAGCTTTCAGCTTGCTTCAGTACATTTAGCTTAACCCTGTTTATATTTTTAAATCTCTCTCTTATAATGAAAAGACATATAATAGGCAGTTAGTTAAACTTGGTAAATTGCCTTGGCTGTGAACTTCCCTGTCGTCATTATATTTGATTTTTTTTCCCCAAACAGGATATTATACCATTTATTGATAAGTACTGGGAATGTATGACAACACGACAAAGACCAGGAAAAATGACTTGGCCAAACAATATTGTAAAGACAATGGTAAGTCAAGATGTACAAAACTGCCATTTTTCTTATTGATCAAGTTTGATTACGAATTGGGAGAAAACACATTAGTGAGTAGATGAGTTAATACATTTTGTTTTGTAATTCAATTTCTCTCTCACTGGTGCAGAAGTTTATATCATTCAATTTTGGACTGTATGAATTGCATCTGATCTCTGCAGGAGGTGTTTGAATCAATCTTGTTTGAATGCTTTATTCTAGTGTAAAGAAAGAGATGTGTTTTTGGTAAAAGAGCATCCAGATCCAGGTAGCAAAGATCCAGAAGAAGATTACCCCAAATTTGGACTCTTAGACCAGGTAATTTCAGTGATATAGAACCTATTTCAGTATGCTGGCAAAATTTCATCACAGGTATTATCTAAATATAGATAATACCGAGTAAGACTTTACATTTGGACTTTTTCTGAGCAATGAAAGGTTCTAGGAAGGTAGAAAAGTTCCAGTTGGGCAAATATAACCCAGAAGATTACAGTTTTGGGGAGAAAGAGAAAACAACCATTTGAGCGGAAGCAACACCTTTCACTGGTAGGTAGTAGGACACAATGTCCTTCCTTGAAACCTGGGGGTAGACATCCTCACATAGACTATTTCTTTCTCGCAGGCCAAAGATGCACATTTCAAAATGTTGCTGGAAAATTATTTTAAAAAGTTTTCCATTTAGTTGTTGTTCAATGATTGACTCACTAGTAGGATGCTAGGTTTTTTTTTTTTGTTTTTTTTGAATGACTGAAATTGCTTGCACTAATTTGTAAAATTTACCTCGGAAAAAAATCCACCACATAGTGGGATTCCTTTCTGAGAGAACAGGAATTGTAAATTATAGGGTGTGTTGACAGCTTTCAAATCTTAACCAATTGAAACAGTTGCGAATTAGAAAAGTGTCTGAAAGTTTTCTTTGCTTGTTTAAAGAAATACACTTTGCTTTCTTTTTAGGACCTTGCTAATATTGGTCCTGCATATGATAACCAAAAACAGAGTACTACTGTATCTACTAGTGGAAATCTAAATGGTGAGTTTGTTTATTTAATTTTTTTCTGAAATGAGGAAACAAGACTTTCAAATTTTCAATCCTCAGATTCTGTAGTTGAACATATTTTCTTTATAAATCCAAATATAATTAAGTTTACATCCATTATTTTTTTTTTGTTTCTTGTTTAGGTTTTTAATTTTTTGTTCTTTTTTTGTATGTTACAGCAGTAAACAAATAAATAAATAGTTAAATTAGATTGCAGTCCTATGCCTGATAGCTTAAAAGTTCCACTGTATTAAATGGGATAAACTCCCAGTTAAATGTTCATAGGAATACATCTTTATTGAATTGATTTTGAATTATGTAAGATTAGAAGCTATGTTGAAGAATTCTTTCTGGGTTATGTTTACATGAAGAGGCATACCATATGTGTATGTGCTTGAATCTGTGTTATTTATTATAAGAAACTATATGGATTCTTTTTCAGAATTGGAGAATGTAATTTGGCTAACAACCTCCCGCCCCATTTAATAATTGTTGCGTCAACTAGAAAAACAGTCTGGCAAATTTAAAAATGTAATCTTAAATTGGAAAAAAAGTTCATTCAAGCTTGTTACTTTTTACAGCATGAATCTGTGATTGTGCATCTTACTTACTCTCTAACTTAATCTATGGAGGTTCTCATTCATCCAGATCATGGTTTTCAAAAAAATGCTTTTATTTTAAAGGCTACTGGACTTTCTGGTTTGTTTTTTTAAAAAAAGACATTTCCTTTCTCATCCAAGAACTGAAAAAGCTTCTTCAATGAGAAACAAAATGTCTTAAAGAAAAATCAGAAAGTGCTGTTGCCATTAAAACAAAAGCACTTTTGCAAACACCCATCTTTCCCAAACTCATCTGGAAGTATGTTTCTACTCCTAAAGATCCCCTTATTGATTTCAGTGGGACTTGTACAAGAACTTTCTCTAAGGATTAAATCTCACCTAATCCTATTCTAAGGGTAATGCAAATTAAAGAGGCTCAATAAAAATTGATTTCTCTCTAATTATTGGATTCAGTTACCATTGTAGATAAGTCCCATGCAGGGAATAATGAAAAGGTTGGCTGAGAAGTAAAGTCCTTTCCTGCCAATCCATTCGGATTTCATGGTAACCTTGGAAGTTTCATGCTTCCACAGCAGCAAGAATAAAGACCCAAGCCCCCTGGTTGTTCTGTCCCTCCTCTGCTTAGCCTGTTTTCATGCTGGCAGTAAAAGCCCCTTCCTCCATTTCTGAGAGGGAACCCAAGGAGAAAAGGAACAGAGACATTCTCAGCCTTAAATTCATTAAATGAATTTCCAATGACTTTGATTTCTGAACAGACACACAAGGGTGGGTATTATTGTTTAATCTCCATTTCATGTTATGGTGTTTTGTTTTCATGTTATAACTCGACAACAACATGGTGCAACTTCTGTTCTTACAGGTGGAGCCTCTTTGGGAGGTGAATATTTGCTTTTCAGCTTCCTAAAACTTAAGTATTGTGTGAAAAGCCTCCCCACCCCCACCCCTTTGTTTTGTTTGGCCAAATTGTCGTAGAAACTAAGTTAATTAATTAATCCCAAGCCTACCACATAAATTTGTAAGTGGAATGTTTAAAAATTTAATATGAAGTACTTGCAATGCTTAAAAGCCATATTCTTCATTTCATTGATTATATAAAAAATTGAATTTTAATCCAATTTAATTGATTGATTTGGTTTCTGTGGAAGAGGTTTGGATGCAAGTATGTAGATATATAACCTCGGTTCTTCCTGTGTAAAATAGGAAGAATCTTTGTTGGGGTTTTTGTATAGCGTAAGGTTGTATAAGGTTGTGTAGCTTTATTGTATGCAGGTAATCCTCCACTTATGACTAGTCACTTAGCAACCATTTGAAATTACAACCGCCCTCCCCCCCCCCCCAAGAAATGTACGACCAGAGTTTGAAGTTCCAATGGTGGCTTCCTAACCCTAACCCATGATGATCTGCTTACCAACTGCTTGCAGGCCCAGTTATGGTCGTAAATTGAGGACTACCTATAAACTTAAAAATATTGGTGGAAAATGTACTTTAGAAAAAACAAGTTTTGGCTCTTTATCTGAATAGGCTGCTAAAATCATTCATACAACGCTGCCTTCTGAATGTAGACAATCAGTTTTTACCCCACTTAATTAGTATGTTCTTACTACACAGTCCTAAGAGAAGGCTGGTTCATGGAGTTTGATCTTGGACAAGTGAAAAACTCTATTCAGACACAAAGTTTACTGGTTAGTAAAACACTGGCAAGGTTCAGAGATATGCTGTGTCAAAATGTGATTTGTTTCATTTGATCTAACCATTGTATTTTACACGTGGTTGGGAGCAAATGACAAAAAGTGTGTCACAACCTTGAAATGTCAGAATGCCAACTCCTTCTGTATCCGTGTCATAACATCACAGACAAATCAGTGGCAGAGCCTGCAATGTGATGTCACAATACATATTTGATTATTTTGAGGACACTGTCTGAGTTGCCCTTAATAAAATAAATCATGTCTGGACAACGTTTGCTTATCTGCTTCAGCTTAGTCTAAGACTGTCTCCAGTCATAATACTGTTTGGGTGATAAAATTCAGTATCCTCGTATTACCCAGATGTCAGTAGTAAACAGTTCAAGTGTTTATAGTCTACTGAAGCCCCAAATCACTTCTTCTTGATTTTGAAAAAAATGCTTAAGCCAGCCTGGAAATAGTCCAACTCCATGTGATAAAGACTCTCTTGCCTGAATTCAGGTAGGAAGTTGACACTCCACTGATGCAAAGAGAAGAAGCCGTTATTTTTTTTTATAAGCAAACCCACCTTGCAATAAAGGTAGGTTTATATGTGCAAATAGTTTTCCACTTAAAACAGCTCATTTGGTGACTGTTCAAAATTACAACGGCACTGAGAAAAGTGACATGAACATTTTTTTTTGCTGTCACATGATGGTCATGTAATCAAAATTCAGACGCTTGGCAACTGACTCATATTTATGACGATTGCAGTGTCCCTGGGTCATGTGATCCCCTTTGGGGACCTTCTGACAACAGAGTCAATGGGAGAACCAGAGTCACTTAACCCATCGGGTTACTAACCAAGCAACCACAGCAATTCATTTAACAACGATGACAAGAAAGGTTGTAAAATGGTTAGAATTCACTTAACACCTGCCTCACTTAGCAGCAGAAATGTCGGGTTCAGGTCGCCAAAATTTGAGTTGTGGTTGTAAGTCGAGGACTTACCTGTATTTCAAATTAATTGGTGGTAGTAGAGAAGATAATATTCCCTTTAAGGGCTGTGTTTCCTTAAACGGGAACTGATTTCATACTTATTGCTTTTGATTTCATATAGGTGGTCCTTGACTTACCACCACAATTGAGCCCCGATGACATACATGATGGTGTTGCTTGTGTCTCGCGCAAAATACCATTTTTGGTTCCCAAGTTAGAATAGGCCAGGAAGTGAACAAAACATACTGGGTTTTTTTAGAGCAGTGAAATTCTGCTCCCCATTTGGCCTTGTTGTAGTTCAAAGGTACCCAAAGGGAATTAGGGCTGATTCCCCAATCATATCAACAGATGACATACGATTGTGGTGTTTCTCTTTCCAAGGGAGTCTTGTGCCGGGAACTAGTGGGAAAGGAAGAGGGGCCAAACGCAAGCAGCAAGAAGGAGGAACTACAGGAACAGCCAAGAAAACTAGGAGGTAAGTCTCGAGAATTTGTCTTGATACAGAAAACATGGGGAAAAGAGAATAATTAATATCATTCTGTGAGCAGATAGTCCTGACTTACAACCATTAAACATCACTGGGGGAAAAAGTGACGTAAGACCATTATTCACACAACCATTGCATCTCCATGGTCATGTGATCAGAATTTGGATGCCTGGCAATTGGTTCATATTTCTGATAGCTGCAGTGTCCTGGGGGCATGTGATCACCCTTTAGGATCTTCTGGCTAGCAAGGTCAATGAGGAAACCACTTAAAGCACTGTGTTACTAACACCTGCAGTGATTCATGTAACAATTATGGCAAGAAATTATGGCAAGAAATTATGGCTAATGAGCTTTTGCCCCCCCTCGAATGGTATGGTTGTTGTGTGCTTTTAATTGTGGTATTGTTCTGTTCGTCTTTTTTATTCCTTATTTGTACCCCCCCCCCCTTTGACTTGGGTTGTGAGCCGCCCTGAGTCCCCTTTGGGGAAAAGGGCGGCATAGAAATATAATAAATTCAATTCAATTCAATTCAAGAAAGGTTGTAAAATGGGGCAAAACTCACTTAACAACTGTTTCGCTTAACCACAGAAATGTTGGGCTCAATTGTGGCTGCAAGTCAAAGAGTACCTGTATTGTTATTTATTCATTTATTGCCTTTCTGCACAGTGTTCCTACCAAGAGGGAATCACTTATGCCAGGTTTTTCAAACTTGGCAACTTTCAGATGTGTAGACTTAGCATCTTAAAATTGCCCAGTTCAAAAAACGCCGAGTTAGCTCATAGTCTAGAATATCAGTGCAGAAAATCTTGAATCATTTGTACACTATGTTGATGTGGAAAGAACATGACAGTAAAAACATCTGAGGGACTTTCACATGTATATCTGAGCATAAAGACCTTTTATAGCTGCTATCAGAGACTGTTGTTTAAGTTGTCTTTGTGTAGTTTCTATGGGTTGGCAGCAAACTATGGAAAGCAATGATTTGTGAGTCACAACCAGCCCTTCTGCTTTTATAAAAAGTATTGATACACTCTTCTTCTTGATCTTTACTACTTTGTTGCTGTTGTATCACATTTACATTACTTATATTTTTCTTTAGGTAATTTGTGGCCACTTTCTGGTATGCCTAGATGGAAAATTAAAATTATGATGGTGATCAACACTAATGAAGCAAAAGGATCTGTTCCTCTTTCTTTCCTTGCTTGGAAGACTGAGAAAGATTTGCCTTTTATTGGTTCATTTTGTTTCCGCAGTGATCCTTTGTTCTCCGCTCAGCGTCTTCCACCCCATGGCTATCCTTTGGAGCACCCTTTTAATAAGGACGGGTATCGTTACATTTTGGCAGAGCCAGATCCCCATGCTCCTGACCCAGAGAAGTTGGAGCTAGACTGCTGGGCAGGAAAGCCTATCCCTGGAGATCTCTACAGAGCCTGCCTCTACGAACGGGTCCTTCTAGCTCTGCATGACCGAGGTACCAAGCTGCTCGATCTCATTGGATGTTTCCCGCATCTGGTGGCCAGGGATGGTTAAAAAGCAGGGATTGTGCAAAACTGATTTTTTTCCCCCCTGTGTTTCTTAAGAGTGAGGCTGTTTTGTAAAAAGAAAACCAGCCTTCAAAGTTGTGTGTCACAGATCTTGGCAATGTGATCTTGGGATTTTACCTAAGTCGATCATAGAGCTATCTCAAGGGAGCATAAGAGAAGATGATCTTATTTGTGGAATTGTATGGAAGAGTCATATGGGGGTGGAGGTGGGGAGGAAAAACAGCAAGGATCATCATAGGAATTCAGGAAGCCTGTCCGTTTGGCTTTTTTTTTAATTGCAAAGCAATGCATAATTAAAAACATCTTTGAGTGATGGTTGTAATTAATGAGCTTGTTTGTACTTTAAAAATCCATAGTTCAATTCCCGGCATTTTCAGGGAAAGACCTTTTAATATCTTCAATATCTTGAAGAGCCACAGAGTTCTAGAGAGCTGTTGCAATGGCACAAAGATTGGTTTGGAAATTTCCTCCAAATAAAATATCCAGTACATTTCATTTGCATTGCACAAGATAGTTTGCAAAAATACACGTTTCTTCCTTATATCAGAACATTTTCTGACTGACTATACGCTTTCTAAGAATAATTCCTTGGAAAAAATAAATTTTGGAACTGTCAGACTAGCCTAATACATTGTATTTGGAGTCAGGATTTGTCAATAATTGCTAATCAACTTGACAAACTGAAAACATCAGTGCGATAAAAATAAGGATTAGAAGTTCACATCGTATGTTGTTGGCTGCCAATCAAAATACACAGATTGTATTAAACAAACTGTACCAGGAAAGTGTGACACAGCAGAGAGGAGAGTAGTGATACTTCAGAGACTTTCTGTTCCTGGGGTTTGTTTCATTTCTTCATGATTAGCACTTACACATATGTTTATCGTTCTTTGCCTTTCTCCCACTCATCCTGCAGCTCCTCAGCTGAAGATCTCAGATGACAGGCTGACAGTCATTGGAGAAAAAGGGTACTCGATGGTACGAGCTTCCCATGGGGTGCGAAAGGGGGCCTGGTATTTTGAAATATCCGTGGATGAGATGCCACCCGATACAGCTGCCAGACTTGGGTGGTCTCAGCCTTTAGGTAAGCTGCTTCTCCTTCTTTCATTAGTTTGCGACCTGTCACTTTCTTCCATTGAGGACATCGGGGTATGTTGCAGGCATTGGGAAAAGGGGTTTGTCACAGATCTTTTCTCCTTTTCATCTTCCTTATCCATAGAACATAGAATCACAGCACGGTGGCCTAGAAGTGGAGCTCTTGCCTCGCAATCAGGAGGCTGTGAGTTCGATCTCAGGTAGCAGCAGTTATTTCTCTTTCTGAGCACAATGAGTAATTGTCTCCTGCGAACACTGCATAGGTGCCAGGAAGGGCATCTGGCCAGCAAATGCTCGGCTCCGTTCAGTCGCCCCGACTCTATCCCAATGCAAGGGATTACAGGGTCATTAAAAGAAAATAAAAATCCGTAGAACATAGAATCATAGGGCTAAAGGGACCTCAGAAGTCTTCTAATCCAACACCCTGCTTAAGGCAGGAGACTTTATACCATCCCAGTCAAATAGTTGTCCGGTCTGTTTTTTGAAAACCTCCAGGGATGGAGCACCCACAGCTCTGGGAGGCAATCTATTCCAATGAACACTTGTTCCCACTGTCAGAAAATTTCCCCTCCTTCTAGATTGGATTTTCTCTTCAACAGGCTACTCTTCATTGCTTCTTGTCCTTCCCTCTAGCGCTTTGGGAAACAAACCAGTCCCCTCAAGTACTGGAAGACAGTTGTCATGTTTCCCCTTGTCCTTCTCTTTGATGGGCTAGGCTAAACGATTGGTCCACAAATGGGAGCGGATGGCAAGAAGGGGATAGACAATAGGAAGAAAGCAGAATTGCTTAATTCCTTCTTTGCCTCTGTTTCAGGATATGCCCTTCAATTTCATTTAACATAGCCTGTTTCCTGGGACTAGCAGGTCCTGAGCTTTCCAAACCAGTGCAAATATAACATTTATGACCTGACTCCTTCCCTAATTGTTTTGCTAAACAAGGCTTGTAATCCATACATGCTTGTTGCATAGGCAAGGATACACATAGAAGCAGCTGTACCATTCAAGGTACCAGGATCGGCTAGCCAGGAACCAAATTCATCTTCTTCTACTAAAATAACCACCCCCATAACATTTTGAAGCATTCTGTAGACAAATGCAATCAAGTACTTGACAAATGTAACGTTTTGTTTTCTACAGGAAACCTTCAAGCTCCTCTAGGTTACGACAAATTCAGTTACTCCTGGCGTAGCAAGAAAGGGACAAAGTTCCACCAGTCCATCGGTAAACACTATTCATCAGGTTACGGCCAGGGAGACGTGCTTGGGTTTTTTGTCAGCCTTCCTGAAGAGACAGAAACAGCTAAATCCCTGCCAGATACCTATAAAGACAAGGTGGGTCTTCTAATTAAGCCTCATTTTAATAGAGCTGGCTGGGCATTTCCATAGGATGCCATAAGAGCTCTGGGGTTTGTCACTGAAATTCTAGAATAAACTTGGAGTCTAATGGGGCAGCATATCTTAGGATCATAAGTGTTATTTATATTTAAAAAACTGGCATAGGTACTTTAAATATGTAAAACTTACTTTGTGCATACATAGACAGCCAAGTATTTGCTTGTTTCTTTAATTCATATTCCACCTTTATTATTTTTATAAATAATTGAAGGTGGTGAACATATCTAAACTCTTTTCTCCTAGAGTCCCCACAACAACTCTGTGAGGTGAGTTGGGCTGACAGTGACCGGCCTAAAGTGACCCAGCTTGGTTTCATGGATAATGCCAGTCTTGAACTCACAATCTCCTGTTTTCTAGCCTGGTGTCTAGATCAAACTGGTTCTCAAGTAGATGGGTTTCTTCCTGCCTGGTGCAGAAATCAAAACTAAACCATCCCTAACAAATGCCTTCTTGAATACTGAGCTCTCCATTCACACTGCAACAGAAATAATTGAGGGTGTTCTATACTTTTTATTAAGCTAGGAAGGAGCTTATCTGTCTTGATCAGAATAATGCATTGCAAGCAAATAACAAGCAGGAATGAAAACGGGCTGCTAATTTTCTTGTTTTACTGAAATAGATTTCTATCTTGACTTTTCAGGATGCAGATCTTTGCAATGTATCTTAAAGTTCAGTTCATATTTGCAGTCCTTGATATTTGATAGTTGCCCATGTGCTCACCACAATCCATGAATGTTTCTACTCTTGCTGAAGGTGGCGACTTCTGTTGCATAATTGTTGAATTAATCACTTGAAGTCACATTTGTGTCAATAACCAGCAGTTGCATTTCTGTCTCATTGTTTTACAAATGAATTTCTGGCTTTGATGTCTTCTCCCACATGTCCTCCTTAGGCTTTGATCAAGTTCAAAAGCTATTTGTACTTTGAAGAGAAGGACTTTGTGGATAAAGCTGAGAAAAGTTTAAAGCAAGCTCTGGGAAGCCAAGTAAGTTGGTCTTTAGAAGCAGACTGGGCTGCTGAAAAGAATTGCACGTTGTAGAATTGGAAGAGGCCTTTTACGTCTAATGCACTGCCTCAGTGCAGAAATTCAAAGTAACCCCACACCCCCACCAAAAATAAAAGAACAAAGGTGCTACCTAGCCTCTGCTCTGGGTTATTCAGTGAGATCTGGTTTGGAGAAGGCAAATGCTAAAATAGGAGAGAGACCTGGACCTCTTCAGAAATGACTGAGTTGCAAATCTTGAGTTTCAGCCAGTGCAGAGGAATGTGGGAAGGACGATGATATCAGGAGGGCTGCATATTCCTCTCTCTGCCTTAAATCACAGTATAAATTTATGATAGGCCTTGGTAACTAACTCTGAATCAGAATCAATTGTTTGTTGGAGTCGCCCTATAAGATTTTTGCTTTGTCTCTGTGCTCAGCACGATTGTGAAGAGTTTGTATATTTTCAGTCAAGTATCTTCTACAAGAAGAGTAGAAATTTGTGGTTTCTGTGGACGGCTGTCAAAAGCTCTTCCCCTCAGAAATACTATTTGAAAATATACTACTCAAAACTTTGCTTGGGTATTTTATATGATATGTAATTCAGTTTTGGAAAGCTGGTGTTTTTTCCCCCCCCTCCTAGCCCCCCCTCCCATTTCCCTCCCTTGTGCCTGTCATAAGACTTTAAACGATTCTCTGATTATTGTAAATGAACTTGGGGAGAACTGAGGCTCCTGAATAGTATTCCAACCGCAGAAAGAGCTTCGTCAGCTGCATTTCGAAGATCGCATAAAACTGTACATTGTCCATCTCTAATCTCAGCAAATTCTTAAGAACATTTTCTTAAGAATTCTGTAACACCAAAAATAGTTTTCTATTTTTATAAAATAGGAGAGTCAGATCTTTTGATGTTATTTGTCTCTTGGATGCTCTACAGAAGCCCTTTCTGCATTTTTAGGAGAACAGAGGGTGCAACCTGAAGGGTCTATGTGCCATGTGCTATTAAGCCACAAATGCAAAAAAGGGCACGTTGCAGGTCAGAGTGAAAATCTCCAAAGATTATAGTTGCACTCTGCTACTTGTGGTGACAAATGTTTGTCTCTTTTAGATAATCTTCTATAAGAATGGTGCCAGTCAAGGAGTTGCATACAGAGATATTTTTGAAGGTGTTTATTTCCCTGCAGTATCTCTGTACAAAGGCTGCACGGTATGTAGAAGCTGAGGGGCTCAGTTCTTTCAGATCTGGTTGCTTTGGGGCTTGATACAATGTGGGAAGGCCTGACCCCTGAAAGCAGGCTCATCCAAGCACAAGGGATCAATGATACATCTGTTGATGAGAGATTGGGCCTGCCCCCATTCTCCCCAGTCACCTCTTCCCAGTAACAGCTCCACAGCATCCATCCTTATCTGCTTGCAAAAGGTTAGTGGACGGGAGGCTCATCTCCTCTGCCTTTAGAAAGTCCCGTGGCTGCTCATCATGGGACTGAAAATGCCACAATAGCTGATTTGAACTAAGCAGGGGAGTCAACACTGAGTGCATTGGGAGAAATATTTGCCTAAGTCAGCCTTGTATTTATCAACATTGGTCTAGGAGCTGTCTGAGGCTAAGAGAGTTTACAATGGCATATAGACTAATGCAAGGGTCTCCAAGCCTCAGTCCGTGAACCGACACCGGACTGTGGCATGCTGGAAACTGGGCATGGTTCACGGACTGAGGCTTGGAGACCTCTGCATTAGTCTATATGCCATTGTAAACTCTCTTAGCCACAGACAGCTCCTAGACCAATGTTGATAAATACAAGGCTGACTTAGGCAAATATTTCTCCCAATGCACTCAGCGTTGACTCCCCTGCTTAGTTCAAATCAGCTATTGTGGCATTTTCAGTCCCATGATGAGCAGCCACGGGACTTTCTAAAGGCAGAGGAGATGAGCCTCCCGTCCACTAACCTTTTACAAGCAGATAAGGATGGATGCTGTGGAGCTGTTACTTGGAAGAGGTGACTGGAGAGGTCTCCAAGCCTCAGTCCGTGAACCGACACCGGACTGTGGCATGCTGGAAACTGGATCACACAAACAAGCCAAGCCACACCCGGTGGATGCAGGCAGCACGCGAAAGCACGTCCCCTCAGGTCTGCGGAAAAACCTGCCTCCACGAAATGAGTACTGATGCCCAAAATATTGGGGGCCACTGGACCAGGGAGAGAAAAATAGATAACATTTTAAAAACCTGGCTAGTAGGAAAGAGAGAGAGAAAGAGAGAGAGAAATAAATAAGTAAATAAATAAATATATTTTTGGCATGTGCAGAAATGCAGATTTCTGGAGGAAGGCTGTTATCTGGTTTCTCAGCAGAAGCCTTTTTACAGGTCGTCCTCGACTTACAACAGTTCATTTAGTGGCCACTTGAAGTTACCACGTCACTGAAAAAAGTGACTTATGACCATTTTTCACACTTGTGACCATTGCACCATCCCCATGCTTATGTAACTGGTTCATATTTATGACAGTGGCAGGGTCCTGGGGGGGGTGGTGGTGTCATGTGATCCCCTTTTTACGACCTTCTGATGAGCAAAGTCAATGGGGGAGATTCACTTAACAACCACGTTACTAAGTTAACTGCAGTGATTCACTTAACAAACATGGCAATAAAAGTTGTAAAATGGAGCAAAACTCACTCAACAAAGTTCTCATTTAGCAACATAAATTTTAGACATAATTGTGGTTGTAAGTCGAGGACTCCCTGTACTAGTTAAGAAAAAAAGCTTATATTTTATAGGCTGATAACTGAAAAGGGGGTTTGCTGTGCCACAAACATAGAAATAGGAGTGTCTGACTTTTTTTATAGTAGTAGAAAAATTTGCAGCATAGTAACTTCTTTCCTGTAATTATTTACATAAAAACTCCTGTAAATCTATATGAGAAAGTAGGTCTCCCCCCTTTTTTAACTTAACACTTTTTAAAAGAAATTGCTTTATTTGGGATAAAATTGTTCTTCAGTCTTTTCCATTATAGTTCTCCAGATGTATCCTTTTTCCCCAATAATACCTGTTGAAATATTGCAGGAACAGGAGGCAGTACTGAGCAATGCAATAAATGAAAATAAACCAAAATAAATTTCCTCTTTCATAGGTTTCTATCAACTTCGGGCCTTACTTCAAATACCCACCAAGAGATATTAGTTATCGCCCGGTAAGTTGATGATCAAAATGATGTGTGCCTTTAAGTCGTGATCCAAGGCTTTTTGTGCAAGTAATCTGTAACATTTTCCATGTAAATGAAAAGCTCAGTTTCATTGCCAAATTAATTTTGTTTCTAGTAGGAATAAATAGAGCCAAGGTGGCGCAGTGGTTAAATGCAGCACTGCAGGCTACTTCAGCTGACTGCAGTTCTGCAGTTCGGCTGTTCAAATCTCACCGGCTCAGGGTTGACTCAGCCTTCCATCCTTCCGAGGTAGGTAAAATGAGGACCCGGATTGTTGTTGGGGGCAATATGCTGACTCTGTAAACCGCTTAGAGAGGGCTGAAAGCCCTATGAAGCGGTATATAAGTCGAACTGCTATTGCTATTGCTATAACGCACGCGCATTATACAGATAAAGAAAGAAATAACTTTGCCAGTCTAGTTATGCACTGACCATGTGTAGCTCCTGAAGGTTGTATTCTGTTGGCTGTGCATTTATCCTGACAGCAAGATTTTCTTCTTTAAAAAAAATCTAAGAATTCACACCAATTGGTGGACTATTTGGCTATGGTCACATTCACAGTACACAGGCACACTGTTTCATCCTTTGACAAAAATATATGTGGATGCGGTTTGATTTCCAACTTAAAGGAAATCTATTCCACAATCTGACTGTTTTTTTTCCCAGAGCTGTAACTGAAGGTAGAAAGACATTCTTCCTCTTCAAGTACTCTGGGTTTCAGTGACTCCTAGCACTTTATATTTATCTATTCATTTGTTTAAAACATTTATTGGGCTGCCTATCTTGGGAGACACAGCTGCGGGTGGCTAACATCAGTAATGAAAACACAAGCATAAAATCATCCAACAAACAGACAAGAAAAAATCCAAGCACATTCATCCAGAGTTGCCTTATAAAGGACATGGCTGGCATAAAAAAATAATAAATTTATACAGGCCATCAAGCTCCAGCTTTGCTACCCCAATACCTGGGGGAAAGGCCAACTGTCAATGGCTTTCTAGAAAGCTAAGGAGGCAGGATCCTGCCAGATCTCAAGGTGGGCACGAGTATTCCATAGGGCACGAGCCAGTATGCAAAAGGCTCGGCAACATATTACCGGTGTGTTATCACTACTGAGTGCAGAACTCTTTCAAAATGCCTTTGTCCCTCCACCAGGAAATGAGTAATAAAGGAGCTGTTGTGGTGCAGTGGTTAGAATGCAGTATTGCAGGCTAATTCTGCTGACTGCCAACAGTTCAATTCTCTCTGACTGAAGATTGACTCAGCCTTCCATCCTTCGGAGGTCAGTCAAATGAGAACCCAGATTGTTGGGGGCAATATGTTGACTCTGTAAACCACTTAGAGAGGACTGTAAAGCACTATGAAGTGGTATATAAGTCTAAGTGCTATTGCTGATAACAGGGTCTCTCATCCCTTCGAAATCATGTCAAGAATTGCACTGTTTGATTGACTAATATTCTGTTGCAGACTCTTATTATTCTGTTTTTCAAAGTATGCAGATTCAGACTCAAGTCTTAGTGGCTTTTATATGGACACTAAACCAAAGCAACTCGCCCTTTTCTCTCTCCCTTCTTGTAGGTCAGTGACATGGGCTGGGTCGCTGTAGTAGAGCACACGCTGGCAGATGTCCTGTATCACGTAGAAACAGAAGTTGACGGGAGACGCAGTCCACCTTGGGAACCTTAAAAGATGCGATGTATTTATTTTTTTATTTTTTACAAAACGAAAAAAATGATGGTAGTAGAGGGGGAAAAGTAATAAATGTCTCTTTTTTTAAGTTTCTAGATTTGTGCAGCTCTTCAGTCTTCCTTTTCCATTTTTTTAAAATCTTCCTTCTACAAGCAGAGCAAGCAGTAAGCCAGAGAGTGGCCTCTTTGGGAAGATAGGAAAGAAAGAGATTCTATAGGTCTACTGCAAGATAAGCAGAAGTATTCTTTCCAAAATGTCTTCTAAAAAATGGAGCTTTCTTTTTTTTAAAAAAAGGATAAAATTGACCTTTTTCCAGGTCAAGGTGTAGGGATATCACTGAGGTTGAGAACTGAAAGATGCAAACACTGCTGTTATCTTTCACTCCATCTCTGTCTTTGAAATGCATTAAGGGGAAAAAGTAGACAAGAATACTAAATAACAGAAGTTAAGGAATGATCAATTTAGCCTGTTTCCCATCAAGATAAAAGAAGGACTAGAGACGACTTTATACCAGTGTTCTAATATTTGAGGGGCTGGCCCAGAGAAGAGGGAGTCATCTTATTTTCCAAAGCACCAAAGGCAAGATAAGAAATAATAGATGGAAACTAGTCAAGGAGACAAGCTACCTAGAACCAAGGAGAAATTTCCTAACAATGAGAAGAATTTACCAGTGGAACAGAAGTTGCCTTCAGAAGCTGTAGGTGCTCCATCACTGGAGGCTTTTAAGAAGAGACTGGACAGCCACTTGTCTGGAATGGTATAGGGTTTCCTCCTTGAGCAGGAGGTTGAACTAGAAGACCTCCAAGGGTCCCTTCCAGCTCTTCCATACATATGTATGTAAGAAACAATGTCTTGATGGGACAAATCCTGATTAGTTTATTACTGCACATTTTTTATCACAGTACATTTGGTGAGTGCCAGTTTGTAATTTTTAGTTTCAATTTTAGTAAAGAAACAAAACACCACCACCACCACCCCGCAAATAGATTTTTTAAAAAAGAATAAAAGTATGGGATTGTTCATTCACCCATAGACAAAAGTAATTTGGGGGAAGGGGAAAATATTGCTAATTTAGTTAATAAATTGTGTGCAGTTTTGATTATTTTTCTTCATAGGGTTTTTAAAGTTCTTTAATTGGGCTAATTTTTCAACCAAAGCAATTTCCTATACTTGAAACATGGAGCATATTTAAAAATATGTATTTTAGTTTTCCTACGATTTGCAGGAACAAACCTGGCTGCTAACAACAGGAGTTGAATTAATCTTTTAATTGACACTATTTATGGTTTGGAAATGACAATATTGCCCATTAAAAACCCATTGGGATAGATTGTGAACTGATTTTTTTTTTAATTTCAAAAACAGCAGAGATAATTAATTGAACACACCAAAAATAGTAATATCAATTTGTTTCCCTACAGACAATCTAGAAAATTTGTGAAATACAATACTGTACATTGCAGTTTTCAGAGCATGTGCTATCACTTATGGATTGAGTATGGAAATAGGTTTAAAGGGCAACAAGCTTTAAAGCCATTTTATGCCATAAAACATTTCATTGAGATTCAAGTTTAAATCACAAACAATTATCTCACCAGCTATAAACACTATTAATGACCTTTAGGAATGACATTCAGATACTGTAGTATACAAAAATATTTGAATTAACTTATTTGAACCAAGGCGGGCCAATTTGTTTCTCATGGCATTTCAATACACAATTGGAGAAAAGATTGGTTTTGTTATAGTAACAAAACCAAATTTTATGAAAAAGGAATTGAATAAAAACAGGATATTGATCTTGAAGATCATATTGGAATGATGGCAGAAGAAGCATATGTTAAATGGGGAGGTGTGGGGGTGGATGGATGGATGGAGAGATCGATACGGCAGGCAGGTATAATTTTATTAAACTTTTAAAATATAAAATACAAATGAAAATAATGAACAGAGAAATGGGTAAAGGGAAAAAGGAAAAAAAGATGTAGAGGAAAAGAAAAAAGTGATTTCCACCTTTTTTGATGGTTGTGTGTGTGTGTGTGTGTGTGTGTGCACGTGCGCGCGTGCATGCCACCATACACCTCAAGCAATTTCAACCAGACTTGGTACATAGATGACTTACCCTCAGCAGAAAAATATTGTAGTTGTAAGACACTCCTAAACCCCTCAGGGTGTGTGTTCTGTTAAGATACAGCCTGTTGTGCCTTAAAATGACTTCTATTGTACTGCCGTAAAATGGCTTCTACTGTGCAGCACAGTGGAGTTGCCATGGTAACAGCTTCACAGTACTCCACAAGGGGGCTCCCTCTGGTAAGGGGGAAAATCCAACATTAGAAAATATGTTCGGTCCAGACATTTTCCCCCCTATAAATAAATACCCGTGCAACACTGGGTTATTGGCTACTAAGTTATATAGTAGAATTATAATCACTACTTTTACATTTGTATAGTTAGTGAGTATTAGCTATTTCTGTAACAGTAACCTATTTGAATCATTGAAATCCAAAGTCAAAGTTTCATTTTCTTCTCTTTTGAACAGGAGGTCTAGAAGCAGTTTCCAAGTGAAAACAAAGCTAGATATATTCTTCTTAATTAAAATAACTTTTCTATCTCTGTCAGTTCTATCACTTTTTTCTATTTCCTTTGGTTTTTATAGTGAAATGTAATTAGATACAGAGCACGAGATGCTCCTTTGAACAAAGCTCACACAGCATACTTTATTTTATTCATTTTTCTTTTTATTCACACAGTGTAGATTCACGAAATTATAACCACAGAACTGCTAAAGCACTACTTTTAATTTGTAGCTACCCCTTTGCATTGTTCATATCATAGAAGTTACTTTTTCATCTACGTTAAAATGCATACAGGTAGTCCTTGACTTAGAACAGCCCCTTTAGTGACCATTTGAAGTTACAACGGCACTGAAAAAAGGTGACTTATGACCATTTTCCATACTTACGATCGCTGCAGCATCCTCATGGTCACCCGATCAAAACTTGGATGCTTGACAACTACTTCATATTTATGACAATTGCAGGGTCCTGGGTTATGTGATTCCCCTTTTGCGCCCTTCTCACAAGCGAAGCCAATGGGGAAACTAGATTCACTTAATACCCGTTACTAACTTAACAATTGCAACTGTGTGAACAACTGTGGCAAGAAAGGTCTTAAAATGGGGCAAAACCCCTGTAACAAATGTCTTGGTTAGAACAGAAATTATGGCGTCAATTGTTGTAGGACTACCTGTACTATGGTGTTAGTACACCAGATTCTCCATACATCTCAAGATAGGTTGGTTGGCTGAAGTCATGAAGACTATGAATCTGAAACACTTCACAAATCTTAATTAGAATAAATAATTAAATAAAATGCCTTTGCAAACAAGGGAGAAGGAAAATAAATAGTGACAGACTGGATTTTATAGATGAAAGTCTTCCTGGTTTGCTTTAACCTTGCGAGTGACTCCTGGGGGTTAAAGGCCAAATGAAGTGACATTAGATCAGGGGTGTTCAAACTAGCGTCACAGGCAGGCCACCTCACCCCTGCTCTGCAAATGGGGGGAATGTTGCAAAACTTCACGTGACAGCAATGTCACAAGGCAAGTTTGAAACCCGTGCATTAGATGCTCCTTAGCACTTAAAACACAGATTTTTGACATTTTGACTAGCATTCATCTTTCTCTTCCCTCCACCAAGCTGAGTAAAGACCAATCTCTGCTGTAGATATTTGTTGTGGGTTCAGATTTCCCACTCGTGATAATTTAGTGGGGAGAAGGGCAACATATGGAGGGAAATAGAATAAAGTTACAATTTTGTCTGCTACAGATGCTGAATTAGACACTTGAATTGTTGGTAATAAACAATAGCACAATTATGGTTTTCCAGTAACACCCCAAAAAATCTTTTTTTGCTATTAAAATAGTGCAGAACAGACTTTTCCAGATTCCTTGCAAGCAGAGGCAAAGTTTCTGCAATATACAATAAGGACAGAATAAGCAGAATTACTTAGCAAGTAAACAGCTGTGTTGCAAATCCTTGAAACTGACCGCTTTTTATTGTGAACTTTTGGAGGGCATAATTGTTATGTGGCTTTTAAAACTTAAGCTACCATCAGCTCTCATGTTTAGTGATGTTATCATACAAGGACTATCTACCAGTTTTGGTTGATCTGGAGAAAAAACAAGTAACTTTTCACCCTTCCTTTTAGACTAAAGTTCAGACAGAATCGGGTAGCATGTTTGAAAAACCTAGGACAGAGTTGACATCAACAGTTAGCAACAATGTCTATCTATCCCAGTATTTTTCAAACTGTATACTGGCTGACAGATTCTAGGAGTTGAAGTCCACATAGCTTGCCAAGTTTAAAAAATACTGATCTATCTTACTTGCCAAGGATGGGTGGATTGTCTTCATTGCTAATCTTTGGAGCTTCCCATTTTATCCATCTTCAAAGAAGAAAATAGGTACAGGTGGAAAACTATTAACTGATTGGTTTTGGGGGCTTTCAAAGGGCAGCAAACAAATCAGGCAGAAGATGGATGTGATGGCACAGGTCTACATTCCAACAATAATTAGGCATTGACCATAACTTAATACTCTGCATAGTCTCCGTTCCCATTTCACACTTAAATTGAATCCATGAAGGCTTAGTGTTCCGTGAAAACATCAAAAGAATATTAATTGATCAGATCAACAAATGGAGTTAGGTTTAAACCTAGCTTTTAATAAAGCCAATATTGCAGAGTTCAGTTAACTCCACTTACTGTAAGTGTATCATGGGAACTAGTGACCCTTGAATTAATCCTTAACATTTCCCAAGATTTAGGAGCCACATCATAGTAGTCAAAAACAGAAAGGAAAAAAAGAGGCAGGTGGGAGGGACTCCATTGGTAGTGGCATCCTGGCTTGGAAAAAAGAGGTTGTAAATGATGGGGAAGGACATGACAGCTATCTTTGTAACCCCTACGGGTGTGTGTGTGTGTAAAAATAGCTGCTGTGATACAACCCCAGCTGATTATCTGCTGCCTAACTGGGATGAGTTGTGACTAAGAGAAGTTGATGGACAGCATCTTTTAACTAAGGTACGACTCTGGACATGACACTTACTTCTGTAAAAGTATTTTGGAGCACCTAACACCACTTATTGGCATAATTTTCCAAATACTTTTGCAAAGCTTCTCATCTCTTGGGTCTTGTCAGTTGCTTTGAAATAAAGAGGTTAGAGATCAAACCTGGCACATTATCAAGAAATAGCCAAGATAGGTTAACCAATTCCAAGCACACTGAATACTAATAAGACCAGGTATAGAGAGTCAGTGCAGTAGTGTCCAGGTGAAACTATCTGTTCATCAAAGATGCTGGTTCTTTCCTCTCTTAGCCTTGAACTCTAGTTGCGTCCTACTGTCACGTAGGCTCAGGCAGCCTTCTCGATACAGTTTATCTTGCCTTTTGCATTTCAGAATTTAGACGTTGGTAAGAAATAAGATGCAATGCATTGCCCATCAAGCAATTGTTAGCCTTTTGAGTCCCAACAAACTGCATGGTTGATGCCACTATTGATATCACTTAGTATCACCTTCAATGCCTGCTATACCTAAGCCAGATAACTTATTCTTCCAGAGTCCTGAACAGAAGCGTTGTGCGCCTCTCTCTAAAGGGAGGCTCTTAAACATAAGGATGCAACATAAGGGAAAGAAGCCTGCCTCTTAACAGGAGAGAGTGTAAGCATCAATACTCTGGGACAGAATCTTCAGTCAGTGATTCATGAGCGGCTGGAGTCAGAGCATCATCCAGGAAAAATGGCCAAGAGGGAACATTTCTTTTTAGCATCTGAGGGCTTGTGCAGATGTAGATTTGGTCAAACGATTCCGGAGGTGGTTAGCAAAATCCATTTGGGTTTGAGAAAGAACTTGGTTGATCAATGTCTTTGGAAGCCATCCCTGGAATTAAAAAAAAAAATAGTGGGGCATGTTAAACCAGGTTGCTATGCAGTTAGAAGTAGACTTAAGTTCCATGTCAAGAAAAAGAAACTTAATAGTTCAGCAGTTATTTTGGTGAACTACAATTTGGGGACTTTAATTTTGTAAATTTATTAAGCCTGCATTAAGGAGTTTTATGTTTCTGGTCTGAAATTTGCTACTGATACGTTTCAACTATGAAAACAGAAGGGGAGTGGGTTTCCAATTCTCCATGAACACATTTAACATGAAAGTGTTTTTGTAAAAGTAACATTCACCATAATTTAACCTAGTTTGCCATATATCTTTACCTTTAAATCAATGCTGAGAAGCCAGGTTAACTTGGTTTGTGAGGGATTTCCTAGAACTGGATGAAGAATCATGCATGTGGGACCATTTTCCGCTCTGTAGGAAAGAAAGAAAACAGTTAAGCAGAGGCCCAGGAACAACATGGAACAACTCAGCTAAAGTTAAGTTCTTTATATGTAGGTCTTTTTATGTAAGATACATAAGATATCTCTTTATGTAAGATTCAACAGACAGAATCTTACAGCCTAACAGATGTATCCTGGGAGAGTCTAGAGGGAATGGCTATCCTTTCTCTCTCTCTTTGATCCAGCTCTGGGCTGTGTTGCCTATTGTTTTGCCCCTCCCTCCTTCAATGAGCTTCCTTCCTGGGAAATTACCATGTTATTGTCCATCGCACCACCTCCCTCTACATTGACACCACCCCTCACATCAACATGTCATAGCTTATTTCAACCCATTGGCTAAGAGAAGATGTCAGATATCTCACTAGTAAGTACCATATATTGAGTCTTAGGCAGTCTTCAGCCAGTTCACATATATTCGGGAGAACCGGTTGTTAAATTTTTATGCATTTCAGAGAACCGGTTGTTGGAAAAAAATCTCCTTTTGTTTCTTTCCACTTTACAGGGCTAATCCTGAAAGGAAGGCAGGAAGGAAACATTCTGGTTTTATTTCTAGCCTAATCTTTATTTCCCTGCTTACAGAAACTGCCTCTCCCGTTAACCCTTATTACATTGTAACTGCTAAGGCAAAGCCCCCATTGACGTGAGTGACGTTGAGTTGGCCACGGCCACTCAGTCACATGACCCCTGAGCCACTCCCACCCAGCTGTTCTTAGGGCAGAGAAGCGGTTGTTAAATTATTTGAATCCCACCACTGGTCTTAGGATAGCGTTTCTCACCTTGGTGTTCTACACATGTGTTGGGTTATAACTAATTTTACACGGTTGCTGAGGAGAGTTTTGCTACAACTTAGCTGGAAGGACCTATATTTGGGCATCTGTTCCGTAATTGAACTATGTAATTTAAGTAAAGGGAAGAGATACCTGATAACTCCTTTTTGTTCTGGCATGGGGGCATAGGTGGTTGACATGCCAGCTAAGAGGCATGTAGAGCCACGCCGTTTGGAACACCGGACGCTGACAAAGTCTCGTGGGCCAATTACGTTGCCAGGAGTTGCTGCTGAGGTTTCATGAGTGATCACGGTATCTTTGCCAATCTTCTGGAGAATCTAGGAAAATATTACCATAAATAATAATCTATCCCAGGTTGTTGGGAAGGACTGAATCGGGTGGGTTCCTGCCAGTTCTAACCTCTATAGAAGAGGTTCCACAAATCTACCGTGCCGTTTAGAACCGGTTCCAGCTCCCTCCCCCGGCCCGTCTGCACATCATCAAGATGAAGAGAGAGAAGAGGAATTCTGGGAGTTGAAGTCCACAAGTCTGAAAGCTGTCAAGTCTGAACATCTCTGGGGTTTTTTTTCTAAAGGGTTAGGGGTGCAAGGGTCTTGTAACTTGACAGCTTTAAGACTTGCGTGCTTCAAATGCCAGAGTTTCTGAGCCAACATTTTGGTTGCTAAGCAAGAGCGTTGTTAAGTGAGTTTCACCACATTTTACAAGTTTACATGCCCACCCAGTCACATGGCTGGCAAGCCACTCCCACAAAGCAGGCCACACCTACAGAAGAGGTTCTAAAAAAATTTGAAACCCACCACTGGACTGAATAGATTGTATAAAAATGCTGAATCCAATCTGAACATGTGGCTGATTGTGCAACAGATCATTAAAAAGACAAAGCAATTTTTTTATGGAGAAAGAAAGTTGGAGCATTTCAAAACGGTAGAATGAATTCAACTTTGGATCACAGGTTAAAGAATCAACACCATGAAAGATGCAATAAATGTATTCCCTCACCTGTAGGAAAGGAGACACTAGAAGTGAGTGTCTGGTCTACATTTGGGAGTTGTTAGCTTGTAATTGCCCCAACACTAACTCAGAAGCTGGGGCATCTCTGACTATACACAGCCAATATATTGGATGAACCTTCCCCCAAAATAATGAGAAGTAGAACATATTGAAAGAGTGAGCAGCTAGTGGAGAAACTAATGCTCAGCTCAACCCTTAGCCCTCCAAATTTTATTTTTTGCACTTTCACTTGCTCAGTTTATTGTACATCAGGGTTTTGTACTTGAGATTCTCCAAATGTTGCTGAACTATAGACTCCTGCAATCCAAGCCACTAAAGAATGAAGGATGCCTAGAATTATGATTCAACATCTGGGGAACAAATTCCATTGAATATTCTCCACCAATTTAACTTTAGGTATCACTTTATTTTATTACTATTCTTACTGAACAATAGTTTTGCTTCTAAAAGTTTTGAAAGGCCAACTAGCAAAGCATGTGTAACCTTGCATTTTTTTTTCATTTCCAAAAAGGGCCTCTACCTGCAAGAGGCTTACCTTGATCTCTTTAATATTTGGATTCCAGTCTCCCATCTGCTCCATCTTTACCACCAGCTCATCATAGACACAATCCAGGGGTTGATCAACCACTACCTCAAGCTGGAAAACCTTACCCACATCAGGCAACACTTTGCTCAAGACTTTGTCACCATTACCCTGTAGAAATAAACAAGAGACATTGATTTAACTGGTAGATATTAATGGGATACATAGGGATTTCGAGACAGCCCCAGCTGCACAACTGTCATGTATTGTACACAGGACTATCCTTGAAGCTCCAGATTCCTCCGCCTGAGCTTAGAAACCTGATTAAATTCTACTTAAATGAGTGGATTTCTGCTGTGGCTTATAGTGCTACAACCAACCATTTCTTACTGCTTTTTAACCATTTCTACTCCACAGCAGCCTGAATTTTGTCACTGTCATTATAATAGATATAGACCAGTGGTTCCCAAACTTGGCAACTTTAAGACTTGTGGACTTCAACTCCCAGAATTCTCCAGCCAGCTGTGCACAGCTGGCTGGAGAATTCTGGGAGTTGAAGTCCACAAGTCTTAAAGTTGCCAAGTTTGGGAACCACTAATATAGACTCCTCTTGGAAAACTGTTAAGCGTACCATCACTGCCTCTGTTTTCCAGCCGCTTTTTTCTCCAAGAATATTCAGAGACTTCTGGATAGCCTCCTCTCCTTGCTTGATGTAGGACATCTCCATATCACTGAAAGGGTTTTCTTCCAGCCTCGAACCTGCACAGTTGAATTAGATTTAAGAAATAGAAATCAAACAACCCGCAATATTCTGTCATTACCACCAGCACACTCAAACAGGGAGGTTCTTTCTGGGAAGAAAAGGAAAATCCCATCCTACTTGCCTAGAAGAGAACTCCTTCTGTGTACGTTGTTGATCCATTGGGTAGGGCCAGGCCTGGAAAATGCAACTTTCTTCAGTTCCTGTACAATGGCTACAGCTGCTTGTCTCTTCAAACCTAAGAGGAAGAAGTCCCAACATTATCGAGGAGGAAAGAAAAGGAATTCTGCACTGGTTGTATCTTCGCTCTCTTCTAGAGGCTACAAAAGAACAATGTCTTGGTGTCCTGTAAATATGTTGAGACTACAATACCTACATCCCCAGCCTACCATCAGTTTCTTCCTGCTTCAAAGAACATCTGCACTTTAATCGTTCCCACATTTATTTGGATAAAAGTTCATCAACAATTTGATATTATATTCCCTATTTAATTTTTAAATAATTCAGTGTAAGGAGACGTCCATACAGTTTTTCTGTCTTCTGTGTTTGCACAATTGTCTTAAATTGATTATTAAATTAATCTTTAGCCTGGTGGGATTGTTTTTCAATACACAACTAAACAAGCTAAATTCCAAAACAGGCCCTAACAGACCATCCCTCACCCCTGATTTTGATTATATATACAGTATATATATACTTGAGTTACTGAAAAAGGTATGGCAGAACATGATTCGGATAAAACAATCTCTTTGCTTACATTTACCAAATCTGAGTCTGGTCAGTGCCCAGATGGGAGTCTGCTTGCAAACCCCATTTTTGCTGTCTTGAGATCCAGGATGAATGAAAAGTAGAATATAAACATTCTGGATGAATATATCAACTAACACAATTCAACTAATATAATTGCCTTAAGTACAGTATTTATCACTCCTGCTTTTGAGTCATTCTTTGGCTCCTGATAGTTCTTACATGCCATATTTGTCCAATTGTAGGGAAAGAAGGAAGACATTTTTCTAAAATGCAAATCAATGGTAATTGCAGAGGAGAGAGTTGGTTTATCACTGTCCTCAATGGTCGTACAATATTTTCCCTTCCAAGCTGCTGATAACCTCAGAAGGAGATACTACCTCTGACACTACAATCAATATAAGAACTGGTACCCATCAACACATGACTTTGGAAAAGCCTTAAGATGCTAACCACTAAATCTGCTGATAGTGAAAGCAGAGCTGGTCTAATAGGGGTTATTGTAAGGGTGGAGGAAGAAGAAAGAAATAAAACCCTTAACTGTCAATGCATAAATCTTAGGCTATCAATAGGCAGGAAGAATTTGCCCTCAACAACATTCATGCAAGGCAGATTCCCTATCACCTTCATTCTCTCTTATTCTCTCTCCTTGCACTCCAGTTCTCCTCCAACTGGATCCTAACAAACTCCCAAACTAATTTGAAAAAAGAAATAGCATGCATGCTTCTGCCTTCATTGTACCTATGCTGCTTGATAAAACAATGCAACACAAAGTTAATCCCAAAATTTAACAGATTAGCATTTCAATTCCGTCAGGAAATCTTTGCTGGCTGCAATAACGGGGGGGAAATCTATCCTGCCGATCTGGAAAAAAATTAACCTTCCATCAATCTTCCACCTTCAGATTTTATCTGTTAACTGCTCGTAAACACCCATAGATTTGGCTTGATCCGTATTGATTTCCAAAGGGGGGAAAAAAAGAATGTAGGTGCTTCATTATGGCTGAGGAAGAAAGCATTACTTTTGGTTGCAGAAAGGATCAGGGTCAATCTTCTCAGCCTAACCCGTCTTTCAAAGAGCTAACCATGAACAGCCATTCTGAACCATTCAAAAGATTTGTCCTGAATTCGGCTACTCTGACTCAACCAACCCTGAAATATTGTCTCCAGTTTTCTCTTGCTGTTTGAGAGTTACGTTGTTCATCTTTACCTGTCATGTTGGGCAAGTGTCTGTAGGAAATTCCGGCACAAAGCTTGAATGTTGCTGGCAGCATCGCAAGAGTCTTTTTCAAAGGATTCCCGACTTGCGTTGATACACCTCTTTTGCCTTTGAGCTGCAGGAGCTATAGTTGTCACTGGAGGCTCTGCTGGTCTCTGCCTTTAAATACAGCTGATGAAGGATGCTGTTTTGTCAGCTGGGAGATAAGGAAAGACATCACTTACAGCAAGCTGGCTGACACCAAGGCCAATCTCGTCTCTCTGGAGTTGGGGGGGTGGGGGAGGAGATTGGGACAAGTGGGAAACATTGAAATTGCAAGGGAAGCTCCACCCAAGGGCAGGCTGCACAATCCCCAAAGGGTTTCAGCCAGTTTATCTCTTCTTGAGTTTGCCAGATGTTCTCCAGGCAGAGTCACTGTGCTTTGGAATCAGTCCTACTAACCAAAGCTTTTCTCTCTTTCTTTATCAGCAAAAATCCACTTTGGATGCTTCTATTAAGGCGTAACTGGTTGAGAAAGGGAGTACAGTAATTGGTAACTAATTCAGGACCAGAATAAACAGAGGCAATGAATTGAATCCCTGAGCTAAATGCAGTTCACCATCTAGAGGTCTGAGTCCAGTTATAGTTCAGATTTGGTAAATTGCAAGGTTCTATCCATAGGAATAATACGATTCTGTTATTCCATGCATCGATATGCTTCCATGGTTTAAAAACAGTGTACCCCAAGTTTATAAAGTGACCCAGGAAAAATAAAGCATAGTCAGAAAAACAAGTATGACCATGATGGAGAAAAAAATGTAATAATGATGCAGAGACACATCAAAGAGTTGGCTGGACCTTGTAGATCGTTACGTTCCATTCCTTGCTTGGTGCAAGATTTGCAGAAAAAAAATTAAAAGCCAAACACAGTTCATTAATGATTAAAAATCAGGAATGAAAACTCTGAGAACATGCTGAAGTTGAACAGCAATTATTCCTAAGTATTTAGAGGCCTTTGTCTGAGACCAATGTATAAACGTCTCAAATCCTTATCATTATTTACAAAACAGAAACACAACCAGAATACAATCCTGATGCAACAGAGAGTGATTCCCTCAAACATTTGGAATGTTTTTAATTAGTTTCCCTTAATCACTAGATGTGGCTTTCAGGAGAAAATCGGTGTCGTCCAAAACCCTTTCCGTGATGTAATTTGAAAAGGCAGCCTTCTTAAAAAATAAATAATATAACACTCTTAGTGGGACAAAACTTTTTCTTGTGTTTACAATGCACTTCCTGATTTACTCTGTGTCATCTGCTATAAAGATCATATGCTCATTTAATAAGAGAAACAGGAACGATTAAGCTAAGATCCTTCACTTTTCTATGACTGTCCTATGAGTTACTCTGCCACAGAAGGGGACAGTTCCTGTTAGGCCTTAGAAGATATAAAATGCTAAGGAGACTCAGACCTGGTTACAATCTCAGACCAAAAGAAAACGAAAAAAGATATTGCAGAAGAAGTCAGTCACGGAAATTGCACCCAGTTTTATGACATCATCAGGAATTGAACTCAATTTAAGGGAGCTTTTATTTTATTCTATTTAAAATCATCAAATAAACTTGTGGTTTCATCAACTTTCAGTCTTAGGAAGAAGACAAAAACATTTCTGCAAATGGAGATTCCCAGTCATCCAAGTCATGGTTGTCCCAAAGGTGCTTTTTTCGAAAGGCAAATGGACTTTGGTTTTCCTTGAAGACATTTTGCTTCTCATCCAAGAAGCAAATCATCTTGAAGGAAAAAAATAATTCCAATTGCCTTTCAGAAAAGCACCTTTGAGACATTTCTGCAAATGTTGTCAAGAAAACTGCATGAAGGTTGTCCATGTCAAGACTGAGTCAAATCTTCAAGGAGTCAAGGTGGACTCAAAGGCACAAATATTTTCTGTAATCCTGTAATCTTCAGATTCAAAAAAATATTGTATGAAATTTTGTTTGTCAGTGGAGATTGGGATGTCAGTCATTGTTCCTTTAGCAATTTAAGTTGTGGTTTGATTCACTTTTTATCCTTGCAACAGCCAGGACTCCAAGTAATCCTCAATTTACGACCACAATCAGTCCAAACTTTCTGTTGCTAAGCAAGACAGTTGTTAAGTGAGTTTTGCCCATTTACAACCTTTCTAGGACACAGTTGTTAAGTGAATCACTGCAGTTGTTAAGTCAGGAACACAGTTGTTAAATAAATCTGACTTCTCCATTGATTTCTTTGGCAGAAGATCATAAAAAGTGATCACCTGACACCTGGACACTGCAACCATCACAGATACTGAGTCAGTTGCTAAGCGACTGAATTTTGATCACATGACCATGGAGGTACTGCAATAGTCGTAAGTGTGCAAAAGGATCATACATCAAATAGTCAATGAACTGTTGTAAGTCAAGGACCACCTGTATTGTTTTGAAGTCAACTTCCAAATCAGCTTCAGAGTGGAATTGAAATGTGAACCCCGGTCCACAAAGCCAGCCTTTAATATTATAACCATCATCCCAACTGGCAGTTGAGCTGATTCTTTAAAAATACATACAAAGGTTTTCTTAATATAGAATACAATGTAGAGCAATCTTGAAGCCAAGATTGCCAAACAGGCTGTTATACTTTGGTCACGTTATATGAGAACTGACTCTCTTGAAAAGTCAATCATTCTAAGAGTGATCAACAGAAAATGGAGAAGAGACCACCCTAGTATCCACTGGCTGGACATTAGAAAGGATGAAACCAGCATAACCATGGCAGACTTGAAGGAGGCGGTGCAAGAGGGAGGGACATGGAGAGAGCTGATCCATATTAAGGGTCAAACATGACTGAATAGGTGACAAAGATAACTTAGAGCAGTGGTTAAGAGGTTGGATTGAGACCAGGAAGTCAAATTCAGGAGTCTCTTGACCACGACTTCATGGTACCAGTCACTAGCTTCATCTGAACTACTTCATAGAGATTGTTCTTGAGAAGATAAATGAGAGAAACTCCAGTGAGACCATCTTGAGTTTTCAAGAGAAAAGGCAGCACATTTATGTGATAAAAAATACTGACAAAGTTTTTTTTAATAACACGATGGCTATGAGTCTTTCATGAGGCCTTTGAGGGAAGTGCTCTGACCATATCACCACTGAATTCTAGTCAAGTGCCTGAGACAAATGAATTGCAGACATGGAAAAAAAGTCTCTCGGGGCAGGTTTATTGCAAACTTTCTCTGGCTGGTATGTCCAGTTCTGCAATGGCTTTGTTTTAGTTCCCTCTTAAACCTCTGTATGCAAAGAAGATAGTGTGGTAAATGTGTCATGCACATTGTGTCCCTTTATTATACTGTTCCTGATTTTGTTTAGATAAATATGAAACTGGGGCAATTGTGCAATCTGTACTTTTATAATGTTTGTCTTTAGTTGCATTGTATTCCTCTAACACGCTGGATCTTCAGGGGTGGCTACGCTAGTAAGCCATAATGGCTTTCAACGAAAATGGAGAGAAATGCAGGGCAACTAAGCCAGGAGGTGTTGACTCCAAACATTAGGGAGTAGACTACTTCTGCCAAAATTATATTAAACATTTAAAAATGGTCCTTCAAAACAATGTATGTTTGAGTTCAATATGGATTTTCCTTGTGAAGAATGTAAAAGCCACTGCCTTAAGTCTTTCCCCGCTACGACATACATATCGACTCCCAAACCACAAAGCTGTTAACATGCTTTAGCCTAGCTTGTTTAAATAACTCGGTCTGTATTGTTAGCTATGATTCAGACTATCCTACAAATTCCAGAATATTTCATTAGTATGATGAGTGCAGGAAGACACAGTCCTTGGAAGGAAGGGAAGGTCCTCCAACATGGATGCAAATCTCAAATATTAGGTAATGGGATAGAATCCCTATCCCAGCTCTGAACAGATTCATTTTCTGAAAATAACAACCTGTGCTGCTTTGTGCCAGCATGTCCACAGTGGTAACCATCCATTCCATAATGTCACGACATTGGTGGGACTGAAGAGAGAATCACATTTTCCAAAAGTGCAGATATCTGATAAAATAGGATTTCCCAGCAAGGGAGAGCCTGTCTGGATCGCCTTAAACTTCACTTTATTTAAGCGAAAATAAAATTAATAAGACATTATGAAATCGAGAGTGATGTTTAATTATGAAAACTCATATTACATATGAGAGGCACGGTGTTTCAAATGCAGATGATGTGACTTGTCCTGCAGAACACCTGACCTTGTTTAGGCAGGTAATAACTTCCATGAAAAATGTTAGATGGTCCAACAAAGTGGTGGGAGGCAAAGGAAGGATGCAGGTGTTAAAGAAATCAATTTTAGAGGAAAGGCTTCCTAAATGAAAGAAGGACATCAGCCATCTCCTAAAACTCTCCCTCTCTTCTATCTGTGAAACCAGCTGCATTATCTTTCCCAAGAGGGGAGGGGAGATGCCATGCAGGAGATGATAACAGTCAAGGATAAGCTGACATTTCCTAGTGAGTTACAGCTGTAGGGATGCTATTTCCCAAAAGCCAGTCGATCGGCAGTTACTTCCTTTGACGTCAGCTTGCGTGCTCACTTGCTGGGATGCTGACCTTCCAGGTTAGTGTCGCAAGAAGGCAAGAAAATGGGGCTGTCTGTCGAAGGCTGACAGCTTTGCCTTTTCTACTTGGCAGAGCTGTGCCCAGCAGCAAAGCCATCATCCAGTGGCTAAAGAGCCAACCTGTGCCTCTTCCTCGCTGTTTCCATCCATGTTATATGTACTTAATAATGAATGGGAGTACTCCTCCTCCTCCTCCTCCTCCTCTTCTTCTTCTTCTTCTTCTTCTTCTTCTTCTTCTTCTTCTTCTTCTTCTTTCTCCTCCTCCTCCTCCTCCTCTTTTCTTTTTCTCCTTCTCCTCCTCCCCTCCACCTTCTTTATGTATTTCATTTTACATACACACTTCTGTAATAAAGGAAATATAGATGCATTTCCATTGATTTCTTATGTCATAGATACTTTTATATATGATATAGATCCACCATAGAGCCTGTTGCCATCAGATCTGGGAAAGGCATCAGTTTCTAGGCTGATCCAATCCCTGAACCAAGTGTTGGATTCAGTAAGCCATTGGTTCTATCAGGCTGGACTCTTCTGACATCCAGTTCTTGGGTTGAGATGAATGCAGAGCAAGTCAAGCTTACAGTTATTTTGTATTTATTTGAAAATAATTGTCACAGTATAAATAAGGGGGCCTTAAAGATCATTTAATCTAGTATGCCTGGTTCATACATACAACCCACTATTTTACCTTCCTTTGTAAATAGCCTTACAGCATCTATTAAAAAAAAATGTAGATTTTTTTTTTAAATTATAAACTCCTTTAAGGCATTTTCTTTCTCTTCTAGGTAATGGACAGGTGCCCTTTCAATGTTTTAGACTGTAATACCCTCATCCTGAACGTTGGCCAAGCTAATTGAGTTCTAGTCCCATATTCACTGAAAGAGATCCAGGCTGTCAAGTGCTTTATTTGTGGGGCCAGGAAATATTTACTTCACTGCTAGGAACTTTGGAACTTTACTAAAGATGGAAAGGCTAAACCCCACAGATAAAAACTATTATTCAGCACAAATCAGGATTTCTTCTAATCAAAGGCAACAAAATGAATCAGTTTAAGAGCATTCTCAATGGTTAGGTCAACATTTTGGGTCTCCTCTGTATATTCCTGGTTATTGAGTCATTGACCTCAGCGTGGCCCAAAATGGAAAAAGAAAAAAAATAAATCAGCATAAAATGTAATGGGAGTGCAAAGGGCCCAAGGACAGAATGATATTTTATTCTTGCACTATGTCTCAAAACAGGGAAATCAGTGGGGAGAAGGGAGAGGGGAAGGAAGGAAGGAAAGAAGGATGGAAGGAAGGAAGGAAGGAAGACCCTTATAACAAAGGAATGAAGGAAAGAGCCCTGGATAAAAATCATGATGCTACACTCACATGTTTGAGCTGGGCCATTTAATACATCATTACTCAGTGTCACTTATTGCTTTCTTGCTTCCCTTCTTTTGACCTGCTCTTCCTTTTGACTCAAGGAGTTAATCATTTTCAAACTTGCACTATTTGTCAATAAAAGAGAAGTCCTTGATATGCAACCAATGGAATTTTCCCATACCCAACTGTTAAAAGTCTATGCTGGTTGTGATATCTTTTGTTGCAATGTACCCTACTTGAGTAACAAATGTTTTGAGATGGGATTGATATGAGTGGGCTGGGTAGAACATGTTACTGGAACAAAGAAACATTTGTCCTGTTCCCATCTTGCTGGTTTTTTGATGTGTGGACAGCTTATAATTAATTTTAATAATTAGAACAATCATGAGCATCAAACACAAGATTTACTTATTTGATTATGTTGATTTGGAAAAGAATCTGATTTGCCACAAATTTCAAATTTCTTGATTCAGGAATGTACATATTTTTTTATTTTATTAACAAACATGTAAAATACACACACACAAAATTTAGATGTACAACACATTTACACGATACAATATGAACAGGAGCTTCCTGTTCTTTATAACAGCAATTAGCAATCGATACCGCTCACCTTATATTATTTCCCCTTCCATTGTATTTCATTTGGATTTCACCATTCTTAACCCTCTTATTTTACCCATAACTATTATTTTTTGAGTTTTGTTATATTCCTTCATTGATTTTTGTTTCTTTCCTCCATCCACCTATACCATTTATCCCATGTCTGGTAGAATTCTGATTCTTCTTTTCCCCGGATTTCTTTAGTTAGTTTGTCCATTTCAGCACAATCCATAACCTTTCTTATTATTTCATTTTCGCTTGGAATTAATTTGTTTTTCCATTTCTGGGCAAAGGCAATCCTTGCCACCGTAATTATATGTAGTATTAAATACTGGATTTCTTTTTTGTATTTCGCAGACATTATTCCTAATAAAAGAGCCGAGGTGGCGCAGTGGTTAAATGCAGCACTGCAGGCTACTGCTAGATCAGCAGTTCAGCGGTTCAAATCTCACCGGCTCAGGGTTGACTCAGCCTTCCATCCTTCCGAGGTGGGTAAAATGAGGACCCGGATTGTTGGGGGCAATATGCTGACTCTCTGTAAACCGCTTAGAGAGGGCTGAAAGCCCTATGAAGCGGTATATAAGTCTACTGCTATTGCTATTGCTAGAAAAACTTCAGGTTTCCATTCTATTTTAACCCCTGCTATTGCCTCCAGCCAATTTTTGATCCTTTTCCAAAAGTTTTTAGCCTCCTCACAGGTCCACCATAAATGGTAATATGTTCCGTGTATTGATTCGCATTTCCAACATTTTGGGGAGGTATTTGATAAGATTTTAGCTAACCTTGTTGGTGCCAGGTGCCATCTGTAAAACATTTTGTACTGGTTTTCCTTGTATGCAACTGGTACATTATATATTATATTATTTATATATATATATATATATATATATATATATATATATATATATATATATATATATATATATATATATATATATATATATATATATTATACATATATGTTGTATATGTTGTATATGATGTATATGATGTATATGTATATATGTATATATGTATATATGTATATATACATACACATACATACATACATACATACACACACACACACACACACACATATATATATATAATTCCAACATATATATATAGTTTTCCTTGTATGCAACTGGTACATTTTATATATACACACACACACACACACACACACACACACACACACACATGATTGAAAAAAGAGAATGTCCTGGGATCACAGAGTTGGTTACAAAGGGTTTGTCTTGTACAAAGACTCCATCTGTTAGGGAAAGCTGTGAATAAAATCAGAGGTAAGTTTTAAAATGGATTTTTAAAAGAGGATTTTAATAAGGTTTTTTATTTTTTTTAAAAAGAGAAACCGACAGACAATAATGCTACCTTCCTAGCAAGGAAAGCAAAATGAATAGTTTTATACAGCTCCATAAATCTGTAACCAACTTTATTTGTCCATCTTAAACTATGTAAAACTCTTTCTATAGTTCAGTTTTACTCCAATGCCAAATAAAGTTTCCCCAGGGTTGGAGACAGACTTGTTAACTGAAGATGCAGGAAATTTCCCCTGCAGCCTTTTGCTACCTTCCACATGCAGTGCATGGGCCAATCAATGCCATTCTTCCTTTGCACCTTTCTCAAAATTGAGTCTGCCTGATGAATAATATTCTCTGTTTTAATGTTGAGCATCCTGGCTTCTCCACCACCAGAAATCATTTGACCAACTTCTCTTGCCTTTTGCAACCTTCTGCACTAAGGACTCCATATCAAAAGCAAACCTCATTTGCCACGCCTTTAAGGGAGTCAGAAAAAGAAAAGAATCAGCACTTGCTCAGGTAGGTGGAGAGAGATCAAACTTTGGAGCTGGCTGATAAAAGTCATTTCCCCCCACTATCTATGAAAAGCAAATTGCAAGGACAGATCACAGCTGCTGAAGCTTCTTGCTTGAGCTGATAGCAGTTTGATAGCAAGATCTGTTAAGATGAACTCCAGCTTTTGGCAGGAATAAGAGAATGTAGAAATCCAGCTGTGCAGCTGAGGAAAGATGCAAATGTTGCTCAAGGCCTGCGTATTCCTTGACCCATCATGCATATAATCAGGAATGGATCAAGGCCATAATGTGACCAGAGCTTGAACGTTGCAATGGATCCCCTACTGATTCAGAACTGATAGGCTTAATATTTGTACGCACTAAAACAAAATGATAGCAAAGGAAAATGGAGAACTTTGTTGTGTGCAACAAGGAACTTTAAAGCCACAGCTATACATTAGGATTAGATAAACACATCACATGAAAATATGGTTATTTAATCATGGTTTGAAAAAGCTACAGTGGCAGAGTTCCCACTTGTTGCTAAGCCATTATGGGATTTGGGGGATGGTTCATTCAATATATTTCATAAATCTAATTTTAGAGCTCAAGAAGCAACAGAAAGTTTAACTCATTCATTCTTTCCAAGTGTGGTTCTGAACAAGTTCCCCAAAAAAGCAACATTAACTACCAAAAACTGAAATCAGCTAAAACGATGGAAGGTGGCAACACATACTTAGTAAGCGATTTTAAAACGCCAAGGGAAACAGAATAAATACTAACTTGGGCCAGAACATTTGTAATGCTAATGGAAGAAATAGTTCTAAAGTTGCCTTCTTCCATCTTAGAGCCCTTGAAATGTTTTGGATTTCAACTCTCATAATTCCCTGCTAGCATGTTTACCATGGACTGTATGGGCTTTGAAGCCCATAAGGTCCGGATGGCACCAGAAGGAACAAGATTAATTTACTCTTTATTATTCCATAACAACATGTAAAGGAAGGATTTCCCTTGTAGAATGGATGGACCATTCCAAGATTTCCTTTCTTCCTTTTCCTTGGCTGAGAATATGTTGCTTTATGTTTGCTATAATTCTTATAGAACTTCCTCTCTGACTCCCCAGTAGCCCTCTAGGTTGATGCCTCTAGGCAAGAAGCCATAAAACTGTGGTCTTATAAGAGCTGAGGTGGCACAGTGGTTAAATGCAGCACTGCAGGCTACTTCAGCTGACTGCAGTTCTGCAGTTCGGCTATTCAAATCTCACCGGCTCAGGGTTGACTCAGCCTTCCATCCTTCCGAGGTGGGTAAAATGAGGACCCGGATTGTTGTTGGGGGCAATATGCTGACTCTGTAAACCACTTAGAGAGGGCTGAAAGCCCTATGAAGCGGTATATAAATCTAACTGCTATTGCTATTGAAACTAAATGCTGTATCTGAAAGATGACAAATTTTGATCTGGCCTAATGGAAGCTGATCAGACTTCCAAGAAAGCAGCATTTGATGGCTTTCCTCTCTTGTTTTATAGTGTCTCTTGAACAGTTGGAGAAAGGAGGGAAGGAATTGAAACCAATTACTGTATATCCCATTTAAAAGCTGTCTTTGTTCTGATTTCCTCTAGATCAAAAGAATGTAATACTTTATTAGAATCATTGACCAGTGAAAGACAACTATGAGACAGAAAATAAACATTAAAACCCCAAAATTATAAAACCAGTTTGGTGAAAATATATTTTCCAAATAGTAAACCAAATATAGCTACTTTAAGAAGTAGAGAATTGAATTGCTCTGGTTGGATAGTAAATAAGTAAATTTTACTGTAAGTAAAATGGATCTGGGTGACCAGGAAATCTGACTAGATGGGGGAGTTAATAAGTGCAGCTAGGCATCTTTATGAAAAGAGTAACATAACAAATGTGGGTTATTGTCTCAAGAACTCTCTCTCCCCATTATTTCTACCTGTCCTGCCTGGTCCAATAGGAGTGTCCGCTGGTGGGTCCCAAGAGGAAAACTTTTTTTGCCTTGATATCAGCCCTGGGGAGCAACATTCGACCTTAGATTAAGTTAGCTGCAATCTTGCTGGCCTTGCACAAGGTCTGAAAAACTTGTTTTTTTTGCCCAGTGCAATATAGCCTATCTCTTGGCTTTGTTGAGTTGGACAGCTATTTGAAGGAAATAAATCAATATAGAATCCTTCACGGAAACAAAGTAGGCACCTTCAAAAACAGCTTTTGGAGGGCAGTAAATCTTGCCAAGGTTAGGCTTCTTCTAAATTTGGGAATTGTTGTTTGGCTTAGCTATCTAGTTATCTTGAAGAAATGTGAGTGATTGGACATGCATTTGTACATGTAGGCCCAGGTGAATATTAAGGTGCCTCTTAATATCTTCCTTTCTCCTCTCCCATGAAGAGCAGAATTCCAGAGGATTCCCTTTTCCAGTTTTCTAATGGGGAAGGTTGAAGGAGGAAGAAAGGAGAAGGAAAAGTATCGGTGGTGTAAGGATTATGGAAGCTGTGGCTCCTCACTTAGAGAACAGGAGGTCGACAAAAGCTATGCCAGAGGCCTCAGCATATTGTGCTCGCTGTGCCAATGACCTTCAAAACCATCACAGCAGCACTGAAGGAAAATTTAGCATGTCCCAATGGACCAGTCAAGGCCATTCACCTTGATTGAGCAGTCCAAGGCTGTGTTACTTTAATAAACTAACAAACAAATAAAACTGTAACCGAGCAATAACAGCCCCTTCTGCTTCAGAGCCACGCCTATATCTATAAAGCTTCCTTGTTTGCAAAGAAGTAAACTGTATAAGAGTTGGATGGGAAGCAACAAAACTCTGGATGTACTTGCTTGGGAAAAAGACACATTTCTTCTGCTCTTTTGTAATCATAACTCATTAATGATCTATATAGTTTCATGTATATCGTTTCAATAAATAGAGCTAAAGCATAGCTTTATTCTTGTACAGTTGCAAGAAAAAGTATGTGAACCCCTTGGGATTACGTGGAGTTTTGCATGAATTGGTCATAAAATGCACTGTCTGATGTGAACCATGCCTCGCAGAAAAGAGCTCTCAGAAGACCTACGATCAAGAATTGTTGACTTGCATGAAGCTAGAAAGGGTTACAAAAGTATCTCCAAAAGCCTTGATGTTCATGTGTCCACGGTAAGACAGACTGTCTACAAATGGAGAAAGTTTAGCACTGTTGCTACTCTCCCTAGGCGTGGTCGTCCTGTAAAAATGACTGCAAGAGCACAGTGCAGAATGCTTCATGAGGTAAAGAAGAATCCTAGAGTGTCAGCTAAAGACCTACAGAAATCTCTGGCACATGCTAACATTTTTGTTGACACATCTACAATAAGAAAAACATTAAACAAGAATGGAGTACATGGGAGGACACCATGGAGGAAGTCATTGCTGTCCCAAAAAAATATTGCAGCACGTTTGAAGTTTGCAAAAGAGCACCTGGATGTTCCACAGCACTACTGGCAAAATATACTGTGGACAGATGAAACCAAGATTGAGTTGTTTGGGAAAAACACACAACACTGTGTGGAGAAAAAAAGGCACAGAACACCAACATCCAAACCTCATTCCCACTGTAAAACATGGCGGAGGGAGCATCATGGTTTGGGGCTGCTTTGCTGCTACAGGGCCTGGACGGATTGTTGTCATTGATGGGACAATGAATTCCAGGGTTTATCAAGACATTTTGCAGGAAAACGTACGACCATCTGTCCACCAACTGAAGCTCTGCAGAGGATGGGTGATGCAACAGGACAATGACCCAAAGCATACAAGTAATTTTAATAAAAAAATGGCTTCAACAGCACAGAATACGCCTTCTGGAGTGGCCCAGTCAGAGTCCTGACCTCAACCCGATTGAAATGTTGTGGCATGACCTTAGGAGAGAGATTCACACCAGACATCCCAAGAATATTGCTATACTGAAACAGGTTTGTGAAGAGGAGTGGTCCAAAATTACTCCAGATCGTTGTGCAGGTCTGATCTGCAACTACAGGAAACGTTTGGTTGAGCTTATTGCTGCCAAAGGAGGTTCACATACTTTTTCCTCCCTGCACTGCGAATGTTTACATGTTATGTTCAATTAAACCATGGCAACATCTAATGTCTGTGTATTGAATACATTTTATTTATTTCATTTTCATTTTCATTTTATACAATCACTTATATACTGTGCATAAAAAAAAAAAGAGAAAAAAAAAACCCAACATGACACTTCATTCCCCCATACACCCTCTCTTCTCCCCCTCCAACTTTCATTTCACCCCTCCAGCATTCCCCTCTTCTACTTCCCTTCCCCCTCAGACATCTCCCCCTCCCTCCATCTCACCCTCCTTGCATTCCCTCTCACTCCCTCTTTACTTCTCCCTCCTCTTTCCCTCTTCTCCTCGCTTTGGTGTATCCATACATTTCAGTTTCTTTTAAAAGAGAAAAAGAAAAAAAGAAAAAAGAAAAACGAGCCGCAGTATACAAGTGAATTCTTATTGTTCTAAGAATTGAAACTGTAATTCCACCCTCCCCCCTCCCCCCTATAATCCCCCCTCCCTAACCCCCTTACGGCTTCGCAGGTCCCATACCCGGCATAATTCTTTAACAAGCATTTGAGTATAATAAGGCCAGCTAACTTTAAAATTATAAAAAATAAAATAAAAGTAAAGCCAAAGAAAAAAAAAGAGAGTAGTAAAAAATACAAAATAAAAAAACACACACACACACACAAAAAGAAAGGAGAAACAAGAAGGGTCAATAAACCCACTACGTTAACACAGCTTCCCATTATCTGTAAATCTTAAACAATATAGCTCATTCCAAATTTCGGTTATTTTACTACTTGCAGGGTTTCAAACTGTATTAGAGCCAGGTAAGTTGATCAATTAGGATTCCCCAACTAAAAGTCTCATTGCTTTGTCTATCTATTCAGACCTTTAATTTATCTCTTTTTTATCCGAATATCCAAACCTTTCTATGAAACCATTAAACTCAAGTACTTCTTTCATTTTTCATTTCCAACACCTCCCTTTCTATCCTTACCCACCTCCACATGTAAATTTTTTTACCTTCCACCCTGCCTTTATCCATATCCACATATATATTTTATCCGCATCCATTGCTCCTCCCATATTTACTCCACTTTCCTGAAGACTCTCCGACCAATCTTTCTTGACCTTATATTGAAATAGCAACTCAAACAAACATCAGCTTGCATTCTGGCCCCAGGTAGTCTAATTAAGCTTTCGCTACCCTTCCCTCTCCCACGCGCCTCCCAACTCCGTTCGTCCCAGACCACAACTCAAAAAGATCGCAATCTCCGCTCTCCTCGCCCAGGAAAACAATTCATGCACAATTTGAGTTAGAGTTCAGACAAATCTTATATACAATATGTGTCCACAATCAGCAACGCTTCTTTCAGTCTCCATGTCCCACCATCGATACACAACCTTTCCATTTTATCCCAGACGGAAATCATAAAGCTTTAAGAACATCGCTAAGTCTTTATTCTTTAGTCTTCTGCCCTTCCGGAAGAGGAAAGCAGCACCCTCCGCCTTGTAGCCACGTGTCTCGCTGTTTGTCTTCTCCTTCTCCTTGTCTCTCCCCAGGTCCGGATGAATCAGGAAGTCCCGCCTTCAGGGTCTCGTAGTAAAATTCTCGGGCTTCACAGAGAGAATTAATGCGGTGTTTTTGGTTGCCAAATGTAACTGTAATACCAGCTGGGACTTCCCATTTGTATGGAATCTGAGAATTTCTGAGTTCTTCGGTTAAGAAAGCGTACTCTCTCCTTGATCTTAATATTTGAGATGGTAACTCTTTAAAAACAATCAAGTCCTGTCCATCAATTCTCAACCTCTTGCTGTAAAGCCTCTGTATTATCTCATTTCTGGATTCCCTTGTGGTAAAGTATATAATTATGTCCCTCGGAAGCTGTCGCTGTTTTGCTACCCACAAATTCTGGCGGTAAATTCTTTGAATCTGCCAATCAAAGTTAAATCCCGGACTTCCCACCAAGCGGCTGAAAGCCTCAAAGAAGATCTGTTTCAAATTCTCCTGTTGGTTTTCACGCAATCCTCTAACTCTTATGGCAAAGGCAGTCTTATTATAATTTATCATGACAAGTTGTTTTTGAGCATTTTCAATTTCCTGTTGTAACGTTTGAATTTTGGATATCAAATTAAGATTAGTTTCTTCCAAAAGTTCCAATTTGTCCTCCGTTTCAGCAATATAATCTGTCATGACTGTCATTACTCCGATCATATCCTTCTTTGCCTGAGCAATTTTAGCATCAAATTGATCATATAAATCCGATATCAGTTGATTAATTTCCTGTCTGAAATCATTAAGCGTTTTGAGAAGAAATTCTTGTGTTAACAAATCTCCCGTGGAGGGTGTAGGAGGCAAGGGCAGCGGCTTCATAGCAGTTTTTGGAGATATGTTATTAAGGAAGCGCTTCTGTTTAGATTTGGGAGCCATTCCAGAGTAAAAATAAAAGACAAGCAATCAAGCGAGCCAAAAATCAAAGTCTCTGCTCCCCTCAGTTAATCTTTTAGCAATTAGTACGGAGAAGCCTTCAGGAGGGTAGGGCTGACTAAGTACGTCACATCAAACACAAAAGCTACGAGATCGCCATCTTGTGACGCAGCTAAAAAAGAAAGGGAGCCTTTTGCGAAATTGAAGCTGGTATTTTAGATAGTAATAGAAGAAATTCCTCAGGAATGGTCCCCGCCCGGATTGACTTTTAAATAGCTTAGCTTTGTCCTGGGGGGGGGCAATCTGCCTAGGGCTGCAAAAAAGGCAGCGCGGAAAACTGGCCGGAGTAAAGGCTCAGCTAGTGTTGAACCTCTTCTCCATTCACAGCAAAAAAAGGCTATGAATTACAAAGAGATCCTAACGACTGACCTTCTCCCTGCCCCTTTCTGCCAGAAAGGGGAGATATCTATAGATCTTATAAGATATACGAACCAGAATCCTGACAGGAGGTTCATTGAGCTCCCGACGGCGGCAGGCTCCTCCCCCCGAAGCCCCATTAAACCATGGCAACATCTAATGTCTGTGTAGTATTATGTTCAGCAGACTGTGTTTTTCTATTGTTGTGACTTAGATGACGTTCAGAGCACATTTTATGACCAATTCATGCAAAATTCTACGTAATCCCAAGGGGTTCACATACTTTTTCTTGCAACTGTATACCTTTTATTGCAATGTTTCTATCTGCTGCTAAATTGTCCCCATAGGAAGAAACGTACCCCAATGGAGCTAGCATTTGCCATAGAGGATGTTGCATCCTATTAAAGATTTAATCAGTTCAGAATTACTCATAGTTGTTGTTGCTTTCCACCCAGAATTGAGACTTGCTAGTGGAGTTGATGAGTTAGCTGTATCTTATAAAGGTGCACTCTCCAAACTTGACAACTTTAAAACTTGTGGACTTCAACTTGCAGAATTCATTAGCCAGCATAGCATAGGAATTCTGGGAGCTGAAGTCCTTAAGTCTCAAAGTTGCCAAATCTGGAAACCCTGTGACATAAAAGCAATGTACAAATATTCTCTGAGATCTGAGTACTTGGTGGCCATGATGGATTTTGATGAGTGTTTCTGCAAACTAGCTCTGGGATAGACAGGAAATTGTGAAACTTCTCCATGTTAGACGCTCTATATTAGAAACTCTGCAGAGTAAAATCCAAATCCTCCAAGAAGGTTAAAGAACAAGGACAGTGGGTCCCCCCCCCACTTTATCTCCAATTTACTTCTGACAGAAAAAATGGAGTTCATTACAAAACTAATCTCTGGTCTCATGATGGCCTATGGCATCTGGCTGAACATAAAGCATTTTCTATTTAAGTGCAAGGGCAATAATGGAACTGACATTAGACAGATGGAAAGGCATGAGGGAGAAATAAATTCTGCGGATTGATTTAAAAATTGTCAGAAAAAGAAAGCTCTCCTAACAAAGTTAAGATGTTTGTAAAAAGTCCAGTTGCCTTTTGGAAAACACCTTTGGATAAGGATTTTCATTTCACTTTTTCCATCATATATACCAACACTCTCATTTCTTTGTACGTGTATGTTTTATTTTAAAAGATTTTGTTTTATTGGATCCTATTTTAATAAATCTTCCATTATTTTAAAAGTCTTTTTGCAGATAAGGATGATTCAAAAGTCCATTTTTTTCCATTTGAGCACTGGACAACAGCAACCAATAAATCTTGGTCTTCTAGACAATTTGGCCTTGGTGAAGATCTGCCCACTATTGAGAAGAAATGCTTGATCAAAACATTGGGAAATCCAAAAGCAAGATAAGTCACTTTTAGGTCCTTGAGCAGACAGGGCTAGGTTGTGGAAGGCTGGTTTATCAATAAAATCTCTCATTCCAAAATATGTTGACTAGCCACATCCATGCTAAATGCAAGCATACATACATACTTATGTGTTCTGACCCCCTCCTCTGTCCAATAACGAAAGCCGAGACAAACGTAAATGAGAATGTTTTTAATAAATCCAGACTCTCGGTGGCTGAAAGCCAAGTACCCAAACAGATAAGCACTTTGGCAGCAAGTCCTACAAGCCTTGGCAGCAATGCAAACAAACTCTGGCAGCAATCCAGCCTGCCAAGTTTGTTTCTCGTTAGTCCCTAACGTTGACTTCTACAAGAAGGACGTGGCACAAGCAGTCCCTTTTATAATCTGGAGAGGAGCTTAATGAGCATCAGCTGAGCGTAATTACCTCCTGTAATTACGTAGTTGTTCTTGATGCCGAGTAGCCCTTCGACGGCGTGCATCCTGGAACAACTCACAGGTGGTTTCTGGATCACTCTCTCTTGTCTCCTCCCCACTGATCCAAGGCTCAGGCGCCACTTAGTGGCCAACCAGTCTCTCTGTGCCCTACTCGGAGTCAGAACCCTGCCAGGGTCCTCCACATCCTCCAGGGCCGACTCATAAGGCCCCTCGCTGTCGGAGTCTGGTGGCAGCTCCAACGGCTCCTGCCGGGCCACAACACTTATGTATTAATGAAATAAAAAGGTAAAATTCAAACAGTCAAGTGAAAATTTAAAAAAAGTCTCCACCTGGCACCAATGAGAATTTAAAGGGGGCATCAGGAAAACCTTCTGCGAAGAATATTCTACCACTGGCTCTGCTGCTCTGTTGGTTCTTTGGTCATTTCTCTTACCTCAGGCTATGAATTTAGAGAGAGAACTCAGATAAAAGTTTTTGGATATGTAAAGATATCCAGTCTGATTCTGGAACCCAAAACAGGCAGAGGGCTTCAGCTGTGTGGCAAAGGGAATCCAAGGATAGGACTTTCTCTTCACCCAGGAGAAGACACTGTGGCCCACAGGAATCCCTGCTGGAAACCTTGGGGTTGCTGCTGCAGATAAAATGTCTTGAAGAACGAAAATACACATTGCTTTCAAGATTGCAGAAATGTAGGTTGCATCAGGTCACGGTCTTAAAGGAGGCATTTCCAGAGTTCCTTTAAACATTTCACGGTTATTTCAATCCATCTTACCTAGCTCGTGCACAGGTCTATGACTACAGTGAACCTACAGCAGGGGTGTCCAAACATTTTGCGAGGAGAACCAGATTTGGTGAGGTGAAAATGTGTGGGGCCGACCATTCAGCCTCATATTCTTCAAACCATTAACATTAAATGCAAATGAACTATTTTATGAAAGACTAAACGAATGATTCCGGCTGGGAGAAGATGCTTCGGGCAGCTTGAAATTTGAAAACGGTATGCAATTGCCCCCGTCCCCCGAGCTGGACTTTGTACATCCCTGACCTACAGTATCTATTTGTGTCTCGTCTATTATCTTTCACTCTGAGTCTCTGAAACACTAAAGAAATCAACATTAAGAGAGACCATCATCTTTAGATGAGTTTGACCGTCAATGACTTCACACAGACAAATCAACAAATTCTTAATGTGGTTTGCCATGGCCTTCTTCCAAGATTTATTATTTTTTGTTCCCAGTAGAGTTTACACTACTGATATCCCTTGGAGGTGTCTCATCCCATTATTCATTATTCCTGACCCTGTTTGACTCCAAGCTCAGATAAACTCAGTCAAATGCTGCCATCTGCCGTTCCAGTCTTCATAGAGGTCCAATCAAAGAAGGCATTGAAATAATTAAGCATATAATAATTTTCATTATCTCTTCAACCAAGATAAATTTATTTTTCTAAAGTAGCAAAATTTTGTTACATTGGCCCACCGATGGTTGCCAATAGTTATTGTTGTTAGGAGTTAATTTTGTTTTCTCTATTCTGTTCTTTTTTATTTAAAAAATAGTATGTTTTTGTCAGCGTATTTATCTTGGGCTAGAACATCTCCCCTGGCCAATGGGATCAAAATAAAGAGAATGAAGTTCCTTCCAAAGGCATTTCTATATTAAGCCATAATAGCTTTCTCCGTGACCCGTCAAAAGCGCGTTCCACAAAAGCGTGGTCGACGAAATCGCGTATGTGACATCATCACAACGCGACGAAAAAGATCGAAAAATTGAAATAAAAATTAAATTACAGCAAGCCGATTCACATAAAGGTAAGGGTTAGGTTAAGGGTTAGGGTTAGGGTTAGGTTAAGGGTTAGGGTTAGAGCGTTAGCGTTACGTTTAGCATTAGGTTAAGGGTTAGCGTTAGGTTTTTCGTTACGTTAAGGGTTAGGTTTAGGGTTAGGTTTAGGGTTAGGTTAAGGGTTAGGTTAAGGGTTAGGTTTAGGGTTAGGTTTAGGGTTAGGTTTGGGGGGGTTAGGGGAAGGTTTTAGCTTTATTTTTACATTTTTTGATCTTTTTCGATCTTTTTCGTCGCGCTGTAATGACGTCACATACGCGCTTTCGTCGACCGCAATTTTGTTGTCCGCGGTTTTGTGGTAGAACCGCTTTCTCGTGTGTATCTGCACATCATCTTAAAAGGCTGCTCCTTGACATCTCTGCTTGAACTGAATCTTATTAAATTCAATGCCATTCATCCCATACACAGAATAATAAACTAGTCACTTGTTTTATGTCTTTCTTTTCTTCTGTTCAGGCAATCTTTGGAAACATTTGTTCCCGTAGAATTTTTAGATAAATGCGTTGACGGGTACTCATTCAAATGCCCAAATAACTTCAGTAAACTTATCCCTTAGCTTATTAACCCCAAATATCTTAAATAGAATTGAATACAGGCAGAAGGAGACCGGAATGATAGCTATTGCAACTTTTCTATAGTTTCTGAAAAAGAATCTTCATATTTTCTGATTCCTTATTCTAATTTCCTAACCTTACTTTCTAAGATGTAAGCAAGTACAACACCAGGCACCCCCCCCCCTTTTCATGCTTCATATTGCATATTTTAGAAACTTTATCAAGGATAAGTTCATTCATCTATCTTGACTCTGCTCCTAGCCTTAAAGTAAATAATAAATTCTTGAGGTCATTTAGGGAATGCCATAAATTGCAGATAATTAGCTAAGATTTATCATTTATCCTTTCCATTACTATCAGGCTGACCTTGTCCTTAAATCACAGTAGCAGTGGTAATTTTAGGCTGCAGTCTTAAATGTTCTATGGCAAACTCCTTGCAGCTTAATAATCTTGCACAGATACCCTTCTTTACTTGTTTGCCTATTTTAAAATGTAGTTGATCCATTATGCTGGGTTTGGAGTTTCTTGATTTGACCAGTGGTTCCTGTCTGAAAATCCTTCATTGATGGCATCACTATCTCGAGCTATTTCCCCAAGCACAAGCAGTTAATATTTACCCCTATAAACTGGACTCTGGTCTGATCAACCACATTGTGTGATCAAGGCCTGCAGATGCTTGGATGCTCAAGTATTGTCTTACAGGGCAAGGAGATACCAACCATGCATGTTGATTGTCTCTTGAGATCTTGAATCAGGTCACAAAGGAGAAGTCACTACCTGAACTAATGAAATTGGGAGCATAGAAGATGCTTCTGTTGGGTGTAGGGTCTGCCATAATTCTGAATGTACAGTATTTTTAGAATGGTATATTCAATCCATCTTCCATTTCTTAAGCTCCCAAGAGGGATATTCAGATGCTACTGTGTTTCATGCCCTTATGTACAATTTTTTTTGCACAGTATATATATCCTCTGTAGTGTTTTTACTCATATGGACTTTTAGGAGCCATATAAGGATGATTTTCTCCTGTTTTGGTCTCATCAAACATATAACTTCATACATAAGGACGTAATGTAGCAACCATACATCTCTCTGGTTTGAAAGCATAGGAAAGGAAGGTGGTCTTATATACCATTCTAAAGACAGATTGTGTATATCCTTTCCTGAAACATTGCTGAGGACAATACTATAACATCCTCTCAGGTTCAGTGGCCTATGAGTTCAATCCCTACTAGGAGAATTCAAGTTCATTAAAGGATCTGAGACTATGTACATTTAATATGTTTTAAGTAGGTTGAAACTAGTGATGTACTGCCTCCTAGTGTTTCATGTAAGTAAATATGTGGTGTTTCTCGGTAACCAGATACAGAACTTTCATTGGCTGCTGCATATATCAATGTTTTAAAAAAACAAAACAATGTTTAACCCTTAAAACATTAATTTAAATATCCGAAGTAATGAATATGGATATCACCCCTTTTGTATGTGTGTAAGTCATTATTGATTCCTGGTAATTGCTTGGAAAATCCTTTCAGTTTTCTTGGCAAGATTTGCCATTACCTTCCTGACCCAAAATTACCTAGCTGATTTTCATGGCTAAGGCAGGACTAGAGTTCACAGTCTCCTGGTTATTGGCTAAAGGTCACCCAGCCATCTTTCATGTCTAAAGCAGGACTAGAACTCAGTCTCCTAGTTTTTAGCCTGGTGCCTTAACAACTAGATCAAACTGGCTTTCTCAGGTAAATTCAGAGAATGGAACTCTTTTTGGTGGAGATTTGGTGCATATGTTTATTCAGTGCAGATTACACACAGCCCTGGGAATAAGTAACAAGAAAAAACAGCAACCGTAATACATATATACTGTATGAAATTTTAAAATCAGGAGGAACAGTTGACTCACTGAGATAATTTCCCCCCACTCCGCTCTGGCTTCCTTTGACTGGAATAGGGACTTTATGTTATCATAAGTTTTGATTCATTTCTCTCCTCCCACCTCCCTCCGTATTCCCAATTTTTTTAAAAAAATACCCCCAATGCATTAGGGGCACCTTTCCAAACATGGCTTGGCTTGCAGCTTTTTCAAGTTTAAAAATGTACATCCAAACATTCAACATACAAATATTTACAAATGTACAAAATAAAAACCCAAGAAGTCAGCCCAAATGCTCCAGAATCAGAAACGAGCAGTGTAAAAAAAGAGAGAGAAAGAAATAAAAAGCCAGCATTAGACCAACCCCCAACAACACTGATGTACAAAGAAAAGGGAAATGCAAAAAAAAAGTGGGAAGGTCTGAAGTCAAGAGGATCACTAGACCCACAGAATATTCCTCCTTTTGTTCTTCTCAGACTGAGAAGGCAACAGTTCCTTCATATTCTGCTCATAGTCCATTCAAGTTGCTTCCTATTTGGTGCATTTGGAGGTTCTCACCTAGGTGAGCTTCACCATCCCACCAGGCCATTGTACAACCACAACTTATTCAATAAGCTCTACCTACCTGCAGATGCACATTGCACTAAACTCCAAGCCAGCCAGCCATTTTATGGGTTAGTGTGATGTGCAAATCACAAATTCACATATTTTCCTCTTTCCCTCTCCTCCTGATTTCGGCTGAAAGTTGTATTTTTTTCCACCCATGCCTTGTCTGTAGGTAGGTGTACGTGAGAAAGAGGTCTGCAATAAAGTATGTGATGGGGATTGAGCCAAGAGAGGTCCTATTTTGGACCAAGCCCTGCTCAGTCTGTAATTCATTTTATTGATTGTATTAACATGAAATGGTATAAACACTGTTCATTTGATGACCCATCTATAGAATCAATTCCCTTTCTAGAAGTTACATTTTTGGAGGAATACTAAAAATCAATATGTCAAGAGAGGCTACTATTGAAATAGTAGCCTCAGGATCTCCAAAATCTTGCACAATGGGTCAGGTTGGCATTAATGGGGTTGGCACAAAGAAGAGGGGGGTCAAGCTGTTCTCCAAAGCACCTGAAGGTAGGACAAGAAGCAATGCATGGAAACGAATCAAGGAGAGAACCAACCTAGAACCAAGGACAAATTTCCTGGCAGTGAGAATGATTAATTAGTGGAACAATTTTCCTCCAGGAGTTGTGGATGCTCCAACATTGGAGATTTTAAGAAGAAATTGGACAACCATTTGTCTGAAATAGTATAGAGTTTCCCGCCTGAGCAGGGGGTTGGATTAGAAGACCTCCAAGGTCCCTTCCAATTCTGTTACTCCTGAGATAGCCTTTCCTTCTATTAGAGGGCAGTGGAAATCCTACAGGTAGTCCTCTACTTATATCCATTTAGCAACTGTTCAAAGTTACAACAGCACTGAAAAAAGTAACATACAACTGGTTCTCATACTTGGCAACATCCCATGGTCACCTGATCAAAATTCAGGTGCTCGGCAACCAGCCTATATTTATGACAGTTTGTAGCATCCTAGCATCGTGTGATTGCCCCTTGGGACCTTCCCAGCCAAATTCCAATGACTAAACTCAATAGGGGAAGCTGGATTTGCTTAAGAATGGGGCACAGAAGCCTATACAATTGGGCAATGACTCATTCAACAACTACCTTGCTTAGCACTGGAAATTCTGGTCCCAGCTTGGTCATAGGTTGAGGACTGCTTGTACAAAGCCATTTGGGCAATGGAATCTTTTGTGTCTTTAGGAAGGGGAGCAGGCATGGATGAGGTCATTATTGGACCCCATCATGTCTGCTCAAAGATGCTGGATTTGGACTGGTCTTCCTTCATGGTGGAAAAGCTACTGTATATGCATGCCTTCTAGTATGAAAACCACGCTCTCTGCCTCAAGTATAGTGTGAACACATGGCAGAGAGGATAAGCTATTTAATCAGAGCAGAAGGAAAGATCAAAGATATCTAGTCTAATCTCTCCCATTATGATAGACCTTCCTGCTTTAGACTGCTGATAAAGACTCAACAAAGGAATTAATTGAATAGATCCAAGTTTCCACTTGGGATGCTCCATTTTTCCATCAAATTCATGCCCAATCTGCTTAAGTTGTTCAGTTGTTTACCTTGGACATTAAGAGAAGTCTCTATTTCCTTGACCATGATCCATATTTGTGCAGTTTTTTTAAACAATCAAACCCAGAGACAAAGATTGCAATTTCTTCCTGGTTCCGCTAGTGGATCCTTTGCCTACCATACAGTTATTAAAAGTCAGCCATCCATCCAAAATATCAGCATGGTGTCATTTGCAAAAGAGGAAACCCCCAAGTTCTCACCTCTCCGTTTAGCCTCAGAGACAGCCTCTGTTCTTTAGTCTTCCTTACATAGTTGAGCCTCCAGAAATCAAACTTTCTGCCAAAACTTGGGTTTTAATGAACAGACAAGCTTCACTGCTTGGGTCAAGCTGCTCATTGGGGCTCAGCTCGTCAAGGACGAGCCCACATTTTCACACCTGCCGTTGGAGGATCAGAGGGCAATTCCCATACTGAAGTCCGACTGCTGAGAAACCAGCTCAAGAGTTTCCCTGATGTTTCACCCAGAAAATCCTTCCTACTCCAAGGACATCTCTGCCTATTTAAAAAAGAAAGCACCAGGCCGAGAGCAAGCCCTTCCCTCATCAGGTCACGCAACAGCCAAGCGATAAGATAGAGAAGGAATTCTGAGTAAAAATAGATCTATCTTCCCCTGACCTTTGCAACGTGTGATTTGCCTTGGCGATTTAGAGCCAACCCATTGCAAATTATTTGGGAAGGGAGAACCTCAGAATTTGGGAAGCTCCCTATAGTTATCTGAGACTGTATGCATTGTTTCAGTCTCAGCCTGAGTCACAGAAATCAGCGAAAGAGCATCACACACTGGCAGCCTGAAGGGAACGCAGCAGCTTTGTCCATAGGTCTATTATCCTATCCTTTAGAGCAGTGGTAGTCAACCTGGTCCCTACCGCCCACTAGAGGGCGCTCCAGCTTTCATGGTGGGTGGTAGGGGTTTGCTGTAACTCTGCTTTATAAATTTTATAAAGTAAAGCTACTTCCCTACTTTACAAATCACCATTACTGTGGAACCGGTGGGCGGTAGGAAAATTTTTACTACTAACAGAGATACAAAAGTGGGCGGTAGGTATTCAAAAGGTTGACTACCCCTGATTTAGAGCTTCCTATGATCATAAAAACAAATGGCAGAGAAGTGAAGATACGTAGGAAACAGGGTTAAACTGGAGCACTAAAGTAGGTATATTATAAGCTAAAGACAACCTAACCCTGTTTAGAACTAGAAAATCTATAGCTTGTCCAGAGGTTGTTAAATGACAATTTCCACCTAGGAAGGGCTAAGGTAAGAGATGCTGAGAGTTGTGCCCCACCCAGCCTCTGGAGAGCTATAAGTCTCTAACTTCCACACTGTTTCTCACACAGCTCCAGGGTCCTGTTTCCTGATTGGGTTTGGAGAAATTTGGGGACAAAGTTTCCTATGGTGGGACTTCCCTGCCCTCTCCGCTCTTGTCCTTTCCCCTTCTCTTACTTAGAGAGAAATGCTCTCCTCGTGCATTTCTCTCTGCATCATTATTGCTATCACTTTCAAAGAAAAGAAGCAACAGGGATTTCCAATTATTTAGTAATAGCAGCAACAAAATGATCCTTTTTTCCCTAAAATGAAATACATTAGGGTAGGCGTCCCCAACCCTCGGTCCATGGACCCACATTGGGTGGTGGCATGCCAGAAACCAGGCTCGCAAACAAGCGAAGACCCAGGTTCCATCGTCCTTGAGCATATGATCACAATCAGGGTAGACCCTGCATACAACAGGAACCAACTAGGCTGGTTGGCATAGAGAGAAAAAGGAAAGTTCATGTGAGAATGAGAAAATGCCGAGACAGAAAGGAAATGAAATAAAATAAATGAGTAGGCAGGCCTACAGAAACAATTGTAATAAAAATTAAAATATGTAGGATTAAAAAATATATATCTTCAACACTGCAGGTTGAGGTTAAAGCCAGGGTTTGGGAACACTGAAGCCTTTATGCAGACTGAGGTGTCATCCATCTCACCTCTCTGTCTTTTCCTGTTGAGTGCCTGTAAAGCAGCGTTCTGTATCTGAAGATTTCCACGTGTCCTGGATTCCAGTTGACCCCGCCCAACAGTCAGGTCTAAAGGCTGTATTGTTTAGGGATTAGAGAGGCTGGACAGTCCAGCAGAGCTGGAGGATGACCAGCCAAGAAATGATGTCCTAAAAGACAACCAATTGCTCTTCAACTTTGTCTTCCGTATTCTGGCTTTGCAATGGACCCAGGCTGTAGAATCGATGGTGTGGGTGGGAGAGATCCCTGGAAAAACCCTGAACGAACTCCAAGGAGCTGAACTTTCAATACACATCCACACACAAACCAACACACACGTATCCACCAGTCTCTGGAAATGCCAATGCAAGGGGGGGGGAGTCTTTATCATCCCCATTGCAATTTTGTCCAAGCTGTGCATTCTCTTTTTCTCTCTAGTTTAAGACTCCAGCCCTCATCTCTGCCATCTTCAGGTGTCATTGGTAGTTCTTTCTGTTTTAAAATCCTTCCTTCTCAGGTACATATCCCCAGTTGATCTCCCATGAAAGTTGGGTCAGGAGGTGATGAGACAAAGAAAATGGGGGAGAGCCATGGATACTCCCTGTTCAGTCAAAGATGAAGGAAGACCCTGTCAACAAGCAGCAGCCAAGGTTCTGGACAAGAAGAGTCTCCATGCCCCCAATCTACATCAGCACCAGAAGGTGGCAAAGGTCTTCTGGACCATTGCTGCCCTGCCAATTGGAAGGCTGTGTTCCTTTGGCTCCCAGCAGTAACAGAGCCTCGCCCAAGACAGGAACTTCCATATATCAGCCTAAGGCAACCCTGAGAAGGCAAAGGATGAGTGCTAGTTCCAGAGGTCAGGAGGGAGCCTGTGCCATGGGCCAAGCTGGTGAGGGGGCTGCCGACAGATTGGAATGTACGTTGGTGCTGATGGTGAAGTCACTTGGCTATAGGAAAAAAATGAAGAGAGGGAAAATGGTGAGTGCAGGAGGAAAAAAATCTGCTATCTAGCATGACTAGCAGGCAAGATCTCTCATTGTTCTGTTCTTGGAGATGTCATCAATAAACCCAAGAACTTATTTGCGTCATGCAGTTGCTAAACCACTGAACTGCTGTTCTTCAAACAGAAGAATCCAAAGACTAAGGAACCCAAGAAACTGCCTTATTCAGATTTGGACCATTGTTCCAGAATTCCCCCACCACAGCAACTTCTGGAATGTATGGACTTTAACTCCAGAAATTCCTCATTCAGCATGCAATTGCTGAAGACTGATGGAGTTACTGCATACATCTGGAAGATGCCATGGTTGGAAAAAACTGACCTAGACTAATATTGTGCATACTGACCAGCAGCAGCCTTCCAAAGTTTCAGGAAGGATGTAATAGGCGCCAGAGATTTATCTTGGGAACTCCTGCAGTGCTTCATCATTGAGCCACTTAACATTCCTCCAATCTGAAGTCTCTGGCAGAGGTCCTATAAACCAAGCTTCTCCAACCTGGGTGACTTCCAGATGTGGGACTTCATTTCCCAGAATTCTTCATCCAGCATGGCCATTGCTGAATGTTCCAGGAACTGAGATCCCCACATCTGGGGTTTGGCCAGTTTGGAGAAGACCCATATGCATGTTTACTTGGAAGTATGTCCATTCAAACATAAACTTCTTATATACAAACTACCTAAAATATATCTTGAAGCTGAAGGCACAATTCCTGCTAATTGCTTAATCAGGCTAAGTAGTATTGAAGATTGTAAGTATGGGATTGGCAGCTGCAAAGATACATAGCAAAAAAAGAACAAAATTAGATCTTACGTTACGCCGGAAGAGCCTCTGCAAGAGGCTACGCTTGGGTGGGTCAGGGAGCTGCTTCCAGTCCAGATCCGGGGATCGGGTGCCATTTGGTCCAAAGATGTTGAGATCCTTAAAGCATTCTGTCTCGATCATCTAGATAAGAGGAAGAAGAAAATGCAATCAGTAAGAATGGTGAGGAAACAGGGTGCTATATAATAAAAAACTGCTGGACAGAATGGACATTTGGGAGAACCTTTCTCTATGTGCTTCCTTAGAGCGAGGCTTTGCCAATGATCTTCTCTTAGACCGTCATGAGACAGGTTAGTTTTACCCTACTGATGATGTGTGGTTGCCCATGGAATACCCTGTTGCCCATGGAATACCCAGCCTGGGAATTGGCAGCTGCCGAACTGACTGGGGCCGGGCAATTGCAATGCAGAACTCCGGCAGTAGCCGAGGACGAGGCGAGGAGGGCAGAAGGCGAGAGGACTCTCCTCACTGGAGCCAGCGAGCGGAGCAGCATTGTCGAGGAAGCTTAGAGGTAGTGCACAACTACAATACACTATTCTCTTCCCTGATTTGCAGAGACCCTCTGTGAGGAAGATAGATGGTTTCTAAATTTGATAGATAAATAAATATTTGTAAATGTCCCTTCCTTACCTCGTTCTGCCAGGGGATTGAGACACAGCCTGTGGCAAATTTGACATAGAAATCATTGTCGGTTTGGTCTAAGTTGACACCCTTCACAGTGGAGAATTGTTCAATGTCCAGTACGTCCTTACAATACACAGCCCGAGGCTAAAGGAAAGACAAGGATTCCAGTAAGTTTGTCATCTCCATGACTTACATATCCAGATGTGCAAGAAGAGATGGATTTGTTCCCTTTGAAAGCCAAAGGAAGGACTGGGACTAAGAAGTTTAAATTAAAAGACAGAAGATTCCAGAATGAACATCGGGGAGAGCTTCACGAAGATAACAATAATTAAGCAGTGCCACCATCCAGCCAGAATAGTGGAGGACGACGTCTCCTTTGAAAGGAGAGAGGGAGGCTGGATGGTTGGGGATGGTTTTGTAAATTCATGGCCTCAACTGTGAGTGGAATTAGGAAAAATCTGTAATCCCCCTTCTAGTTCAGTTTATGATACTAAATCTAACCAAAAAGGCAAAAAGTGGATACTCAGGAACCCCATAAGATAATTTTATTTAGCTTCTTTTGGGACAGATTTGGAATTGGAGGCAGGGAAAAAAACCGGTGAGGATGATGGATAGAATATGGGGTCACTAATACTACTTCAAAAAAACAGAAGAAACCAGACATGATCAGGATGAGGAAGGGGGCTATGATAGCACTTTTTCAAGTTCTGAAAGACTTCCACAAAGATGATAGCCAAGAGGAGAAGCCCATTACTGGGGAGAAAAATATTTCTTTTTTAAAAGTCTGAAATATCACAGGTTGGACAGTTCATGACCTAAAATTAAAAGAAACTTCCTGCCTCCTTTTCATTCTGAAGTTCCTAGAATTCCCTACACTTGGGCCCTAAATTGTGCATTCACGATTGCTAAAAACCAGGGAATTCTCCTCTGCTGAAGCAGGAAACTCAAAAACAATCTTGCATGCCTAAAATAGATAATATAAGAGACAAAAAATATCCCAACACAAAATAATAATGATGATGACGATGACAACAACAACGAAAGAAAGAGGGAAAGTTTGGCATTGGCTTAACACCTCACCCCTCCAGATAAAACATTTGCCCATCTATTTGTCTTCTTATCGCTCTCCTTGAGTTCCTCACTCTTACTTGTAAGAACTTACATCTGGCACAAATGAGGGCTTCAAAATCCCAGCTTCCAGTCGCTTGAAATTGATTGTCCTGAAGAATGGGTGCTGCTTCACCTGGACAGCCCCCTCACTTTTGTTTCCAAGCCGCTGCTTAGGATCTTTAGTTAGGAGCTGAAAGGGGGGGAAAAAGAGAACATCTTGTAAGTAAAGCCTTCAAGACAACATTGAACTCAGAACTTTTTAAAGTAGACTTTGTAAACCAAGGCCAAGTTGGTTTTTTCTGCCATGGAACATAAACTGAGTTGGTTCTCAAACCCACCTAAGTCCAGAATAGTTCACCAAGGTTTGTCCTGTAAGTACAGCTTCTTACAATGGAAAAGAAAGTGTCCATGATGAAGAGAAAGGACTAGTCCACCTCATCAGAGGCATTTAAAAAAACCATATGATCAATAGAAACCGATTTTAAAAATTAAACCGATGGAAATGAAATAATAGGGAGTCCATTAAGGGATCAACATGCATTCCAACAGTAGCATAACATGGCTGTGATCAGAAGCACCACTCTCTGCTTCTCTTAATGTAAAAGAAATATTTATATTATTGCTTTTGAAATCCCCTGCAAAGTGGAAATCTGGTAAGCTTACGTGAATAATATGTGGGGCTGCTTGACTAAATACACACTATCCAAACCAGCCCACACATATAAACCTGTATATACACACATGGCAGTAGTGGTATTCAGCCAGTTCGCACCTATTCGGGAGAACCGGTTGGTAACTTTCTAAGTAGTTCAGAGAACTGATTGTTGGAAGAAATCTCCTTTTGTTTTTTTCCACTTCACAGGGCTAATCCTGTAAGGAAGGCAGGAAGGAAACATTCTAGCGTTATTTCTAGCCTAATCTTTATTGCCCTGCTTACAGAAACTGCCTCTCCGGTTAACCCTTGCTACATTGTAACAGCTAAGGCGAAGCGCCCATCGACCTGAGTGACCTTGAGTTGGCCAAGCCAACCCAGTCACATGACCACCAAGCAACACCTACCCAGATGGTCATGAGGGCAGAGAACTGGTTGTTAAATTATTTGAATCCCACCACTGACACATGGGCACAATTTAATTATGCCCGGCGAAGCAGATTAGCCTGGCCGATCTTGGCTGATCCTTGCTTGACAAACCAAAGGGAAGTTCAGTTGAGAAGCTGAAACAATATTCCAGCAGAAGACAATGGCGAACTATTTCTTGATAGTGCCAAAAGAGGTTCATGTTGTCGACCCCGAGTTGACCTCAACTCGGGGAATGTAGGAATTGTCATCTGATACTACAGACTTATGGCAAAGATTCCTCCTTATCTTCTGGCTTTCTCCTCTTTCCCATCACTCACCAACTTGCAGATAGCTTGGGCATCTTCAGAGAACTTGTCTGAATACTTTTCGTTGTCCTCCTGAACCCTCTTTTCTACCTCTTCCCTCTTCACTCGTTCCTTGCGGGCCCGGAATGGTGACTGGCCCTCGATCATCTCATAGATGAGGCAGCCAAGCCCCCACCAGTCTGGGCTGAAGGAGTAGCGCTCATTGTTAATTACTTCAGGAGCTGGGGAGAGGAGAAGAAAGGTGGAAAAAGCAGAGTTAGAGAAAACAATTTCATGTAAAGCACTCGATCGGGTGGCAAATTATGAGAAAAATTCTTCTCTTGTTTTGCATCTTGGAGAACCATTACTTATCATAGGATCATGCAAATCCAATGGGTAAGGACTTCTCCCCCTTATAAGGTGAAAGAAATGTGTTGCTTTTTACCAAGTAGCAGCACTTCTGACTAGTTGAAAAAGTGATAAAAGGTTGGACCTGGTTAGTTCCTGGATGAGAGAATGTCTAGGTTTGTAGTCTACCTTGGAAAAGTGATAAAAGGAGGCAGTAACGAACCATTTCTGGATTGATTTTTTTTTTTGTTGGACTCCTTATTTTACTTACAAATGGGCTATACATGCATAACAACAGAATCAGCAATGACAATACAGGCAGTCCTTGACTTACAACCATTCATTTAGCAACCACTCAAATAGCAGTAGCACTTACACTTATGTATCACTTCACAGTACTTTCCAGTCCCTCTCTAAGCAGTTTACAGAGTCAGCCTATTGCCCAACAATCTGGGTCCTCATTTTACTGACCTAGGAAGGTTGGAAGGCTGAGTCAACCTTGAGCCGGTGAAAACTGAATTGCTGGCAGTCAGCAGAATTAGCCTGCAATGCTGCATTCTAACCACTGCACCATCATGGCTCAGAGTTAGAACAGCACTGAAAAAGGTGACTTACCACCGGTCCTCACAGTTATAATTGTTGTAGCATCCTCAGAATCACATGATCAAAATTTGGACACTTGGTAACCTTCCCAGTCAGCTTTGGACAAGCAAAGTTAATGGGAGAAGCTGGATTTGCTTAATGGCCACAAAATTCGCTCACCAACCACAGGGATTCGCTTAACAGCCATGGCAAAAAAGTTTACAAAATTGGGCATGATGAGCTTAACAACTGCCTTATTTAGCAACAGAAATTCTGGTCCCGATTGTGGCTGCAGTTCGAGGACTAACTGTAATGGTAGAAATTTGATTTTCAGTCTAAAATAGCTTCTCTGCCCCTGTTTCAAAGTATCATGCCCTCTGAGCTTGTGTTGTCAGATAAATCCAAAAAGAAGATCCATGAATGGAGCCAGTTTTCTCTTGAGTCAGCAATCAACCAAGATCTGGAGCAGTTCTCCAACACATACCCATATAGCCCACAGTTCCTACACGGCCACGGATGGTGTCACCTTCGGGGATCTTGATGGCCAGCCCCAGATCTGAGATCCGAATGTGCCCTAGACAGAAGAAGGGAGGTGATTATAGAGGATATGAAATTACGATGGGGATCCTGTGATCTTTCACGATGAACATAACTTTAAGTTAAGACAGAAGTGGCCCAAGTTCTAATCTGCACAAAAATGTGCTTGTGTTGTTCAGCAGTGGAAGATGATTTGAATGAAGCAAGATCTGGCTGTGACCTCAGACATTTGTAGGTAAAAGTGATTCTGAAAGTGTACAACAGGAACAAATCAAACATGTGACACATGGCACTCACCATCATCATCCAGGAGAATGTTCTCGGGCTTTAAGTCCCTGCAGGGGAGATAGAGACACAACCCAGAATAAGAACCAGGTAACCAGTTTGAGAGTCAGTTTGGTCTAGTGGTTAAGGCACCAACCTAGAAACCTTGAGACTGTTCAAGTCCGGCCTTAGTCATGAAAACAAGCCAGGTAACTTCGGGCCAATCACTAGGTGATCGTGAGTTTTAGTCCCACCTGAGGCATGAAAACCGGCTGGATGACTTCGGGCCAGTCACCCTCTCTCAGCCCAACTCACATTAAAGAGTTGTGTGGGAAAAATAGGAGGAGGAAGAAGCACTAAATATGTTTACTGCCTTGGGTTGTTTATAAAAAAATAACAAAGGTGGGATACAAATAAAATAAAGAAATAAACCAAGGGGGCTTCCAGAACTCTTGAAACTTACATATGTAACAGAGGATTTGATTTTTGACTAGGCACAGTACAATTATTTCCAAATATCCCTCTCTCTCATCTTAAGCCCAGAGGACCACTTTTTAATTGAGCCGAGGTGGCGCAGTGGGTAGAGTGCAGTACTGCAGGCCACTTCAGCTGAACTGCTAGCTGCAGTTCGGCGGTTCAAATCTCACAGGCTCAAGGTTGACTCAGCCTTCCATCTTTCCGAGGTGGGTAAAATGAGGACCCAGATTGTGGGGGCGATATGCTGACTCTGTAAACCGCTTAGAGAGGGCTGAAAGCCCTATGAAGCGGTATATAAGTCTAAGTCTAACTGCTAATTAGGACAGTCTTTTCCTTTTTCCAGTTGTTTTAGTAGCCTTCCTTGCCACATTTTCTGGTGGTTTGCTCACTTTGTTGTTACGCTTATCTTGAACAGAGCTTTTCCCATGCTAGTGTTCTTGAGAGGTGTTTGATTACAACCCCTTCAACTCTCCTGCAAGCATGTTCATGTTGATTCAAACTTCACTTAAGCCACAGTGCGGTTAGTCTGATGACGTATTGTTGAGTAAACATGGTTAAGAAACCATGGCATAATACAATGGCTAAATCCATGAAGGAATGCTTGCACATGTGCAGGCATGTAGCTGAAGAATCACTCGCACACACCCTTTCCCCCTCTTCCTCTTTTACATGAGTAGGAAAAAAAACCACCCAGAATTTACAACTTCACTTGCCTGGTTGACAACTAAGTGCAAATCTGAAATAATTCTTTAAAATAGATTCCTGTCAATTATTAGATAGGTCAATCACATATATTGAGTGATTTTATTGGTTCATTTAACAAGACAGAATGTATTTTAAGCTAGAATGATCTTGCCTTACAATACTCAGGAATTCCCCCAATTCTTTGCCAGGCATTACATGTAATTGAGGCTCATTAGTTTCCCATGTGTATTCATCTATATTTAGTTTTGCATTTGTACTATAATTCAACATACATTACTGTATGCATTGCAGTATAATACTTTTCTAATTCTATTGTTTTATTGCAGTAAAGTGCTGTGGGACTTTTAAGGAAATGAATATGTTTTAATAAGGGAATATAAATAATGCTATGCAATTTTTCCCATTTGCTAAACACCTTTTGGTTATTTTCATTCAACTTGGAACCAGCTGTGTTGTGCACATTATTGAAGATAATTTTAGGCAAATCATTACTTTATTATGGTGCTATTCGCCTACTCTAAAATAAAGCAAATTTATCACGTTAAAAATGGGGGACGGTGTTCTAATATACTACGTTTTTTTAATTGAATGTATATGTATACATATTATGTTGCCAATGACAATCACTATGTGGGTGTTTCATGGCTGGAGGTCTTTGAGAAGAGACTGGAAAGCCTCCTGTCTGAAATGGTAGAAGGTCTCAGGCTTGAGGAAGGGGTTGGACTGGAAGACCGCCAAGGTCTCTTCTAGCTCTATTCTAATTGAGTGACTAGGAGACTGAGTTCTAGTGCCACCTTAGAGGGACTCACAAGAGAAGATCTTGTTGTAGATCAAATATAGAGCAATACATAATAATACAACATTTCTAGATAGTATGTTTGTATTTCCACTTTACAAGGAAGATGAAAAGGCTAGGGAACACTCCCAGTGCTTAACTGTGCAGGCATGGCTCCTGTGACTTGGCACTGTTGACACACAAGAGGGAGCTAGTAGTAAACTTGGGAGAATCCCAATTTATGTAGAAATAGAAAATATACTTAGAAAGAAAGGTTAATACAGTGTGTTTCTCCCAAGCAGACCAATTAGAATGCAGAACACTCATGAGTGTGGAATGCTGGCTGCTTGCGAGGGAGGGGGTTATGAAGAAAAGGAAGGGGGAGTAGAAATAGAATGATTTTGGGGGGAAGAGGATGTCACTCTACTAAGCTTGGTGATCAAGAGTACCAAACTCTGCAGCAGTCTGTTGCAGTTTTCACTGATGAATGTTACCCAGCACTAAGTCTGAGGGCTACAAAGCGATTTGGAAAAGCTTTGAATCTCAAAGAGAGAAATAACCACCATGAGGTACCCTGTTTTCCCCAAAATAAGACCTCCCTGGATAATAAGCCCAATCGGGCTTTTGAGCGCATGTGCTAAAATAAGCCCATCCCCAAAAATAAGCCCTTCCTGAAAATATTGCAACACAGCAGCCGCCATGAGGTGACCATGCTCATCGCCTCCTGCACCTCAAAAATAATAAAACCTCCCCCAAAATAAGGCCAAGCATTTATTTCAGGGGTCAAAAGAAAATAATATCCTGTCTTATTTTTGGGGAAGCATAGTAGGTGTTTTCAAAGATCTACAGATAGATAGTTGATTTCAAGCTTAGGTCTATGATGATTCATTTGGTCAGTGACATCTAATGACAGGTAGGTGACTGTTATCCAGTGAGTGCTACTTTAAATCTCAGAGAGATACAGGACCACGCTAGGTTTGGCATTCTAAAGGGTTATAGAGACAACTGGATCCTTTTGTATAATCCATTATGGTTCAGTACGTCTCTCCCTCTGAAATTGCTGGTCACAACTCCTAAAGAATCCACATGGAGTGTGCCAGGCAGAGTGACGTTGGCTTAGCAGTTGATTCCCTCTGCCATTCAGATAACGCAACACTTAATTAGATGAAGGATGATGATCACTTCTCCATCATGCCAACTATGTAACAAGGGAGACTTTGCCTTCTTGGAACCAGGAAATAACTCCATCCCCACTCACCTGTATACAATGCCCTCCCGGTGCAAATGTTCAAGGCCACAGCAAATCTCTGCAGCATAGAAGATGACCCGCTCATTGTCAAAACCCGAGTTGCCCATGTTGTAGATGTGAAACTTCAGGTCACCTCCATTCATGATTGTGAGGACCAGGCACAGAGCATCCTTGGTTTCATATGCATAAGCTAAACTGACCTGTTGGCACAGATGAAAAGAAGGAGGGCTTGACTCCAAGTATATTCCAGAATTCTGCTTCTACAATGCCCAAGTACCCAGAAACACATAAATAATAATCATCTTCCTTCTGTTGTTCCCATTCCACAAACATGTGACATTCAATAGTTCAGGAATACAGGGAGCTGCCTTGTTTTCTTATTTGACAGAGCTACGCATGCTTTGAAAATGAATCTGTTGAAGTCTTCCAGAATGCAAGTCTAGCTGCTACTAATTAAAACAGCCACAATTTTTTTTCAGGTGAGTGAAGCCTGAAAAATGACAGGGCTACTTTAAAAGTCACACGGGTCAAGTGATTTCTAGGAATTGGAAGTGTATTTTGGTACAACATTATTTGCCCAGTTATATCTGGAGAAGACAGATATTAAAACTGGGCTGCGCTGTCCCTAAAATACACTTGGCCATTGCTTTTGAATGCAAGAAGCTTCATTTAATTATCAAGGGCAATAACTACAGCTAAATCAACCAGGCTGAATCGGATACTGTGAAATTCCCCTCAGAATGCCGAGCCAAATAGCATTAGCAAATGCTAGAGAAGCTGGTTTGCTCACCACAAATCGGCTATTGACCTTCTCCAAGATCTGCTTCTCGTTCAGAGCCATTGCTTCCCCTTTCCGCTTCTTGATGCGTTTCTTCTCCAGCTTTTTGCAAGCGTACATCTTCCCTGTAGCACGTACCTGGCATGCGCAAACCTAAAGGCAAAACAAGATGGGATTGTCAGGGGCCACATTTAATTGTTGCTAGTGACACTGCAGTAGCATTACTGATGGAAGCCCTATTAAAGCAAGGATTCAGCATTTAAGGTAGCCCCATTTTGTTCTTGCATTTTGACACTTCTTTTTACCCAAAGTTATGGAGTATAGAATAAAGCTGTTCCTCGTTGCTAAGTGAAAAATCCAAATCTTCCTTAAAGGCATAACAAGGACTTTTGAATTTGGCTTATATTCCAGAGGTTCTCTAAGCATCAGATCAGAATCAGCAGAGATCTCCTTTTCCCCTATTGAAACTCCCGTTGAGCCAAACTACTTATTACACATAACATGGGATGGTTATTTGCCTTGTATAAAAATACAAGAAATATATATTTTTATGAAAACAGGTCTGGAGAAGCAAGAAGGCAGAATATGAAAAGTCATCTCTCTTTGATATAGATGACTCCTCAAATCTTGAAGGCATCTTTTGACAAGTGGGCAACCACTGAGGGGTGAAGACTGCAACTTAGCTTCCCAAACCTCTGAAGAGGAGCCATACAACACTGTATTTATTTCAGAGATACCACTGGAAGGGGAAGGGGGCTGAAATTGCTCAGCTTGTTTTTTTTCTCTTTTACTGGAAGGATATGCAGAAGGCAGGTAAGAGTGGCAGGTCTCCTAAAGCCATACAGCGCTTTTTTCCACTCTAAACCCCAAATGGTCTAAGATTGTCCTGCTAAATTATTTAGATACCCAACTTCAGCAGGGCAAAAACAGGAAGTTGTGGGTTGCTGGGTATAAATTGCTACGAAGAGGGAGATGATTAGGAGGAAGACGGATGGAAAGAATGGAAAGATCATCAGCTCTCGCTTGCAACATTACACAGTTCCCTTTCAAAGCAGCTTTTTAAAATGTCAGAAACATCTCTGGCTGCAGTTATGTGTCTTTGCAGGGACTAAATGTAGGTATAGCAATAGCAGTTAGACTTATATACCGCTTCATAGGGCTTTCAGCCCTCTCTAAGCGGTTTACAGAGTCAGCATATTGCCCCCAACAACAATCCGGGTCCTCATTTTACCCACCTCGGAAGGATGGAAGGCTGAGTCAACCCTGAGCCGGTGAGATTTGAACAGCCGAACTGCAGAACTGCAGTCAGCTGAAGTAGCCTGCAGTGCTGCATTTAACCACTGCGCCACCTCGGCTCAATAACGCGTCTCCCTTCCTAAATAAGTAACCCTTTGGAGCAGTGGTTCTCAAACATGGCAACTTTAAGACATCTGGACTTCAACTCCCAGAATTTCCCAGACAGCCAGAATCCTGGGACTTGTCTCTTTAAAGTTGAGAAGGTTGAGAAACAATATCATAGAGGGCCCAGCTGCTTGCTGTGCTTTCTCTTCCCATGATCTGCATGGATTCTGGATCATCTTATACAGGTAGCCACATTCTACATTAGGCTTTTAGGAGGAGCAGGAGGCAGATTGTCTCCTTATTTCTCTAATATTTTGTACTTCTGTAAGCCTTGAGGGTCCACTAAACACAGCAATAGTATCCTTTATTTCACAGCTGGGCTCAGCTTGGCCTGTTGGAATTAAACATCTTGAAACTCCTATTCAAATGTTCCGTTAAATCAATCTAACTATTTATAGCAGGAACAGGCCACCTGCGGTCCAAATTCTATTTGAAGACCAAAACAGGAATGTCATCTCCAAGACCATCTTGCAGAAATCAAGAGGCAAGATGACATGTATGGTGGGTTCCCAAACAGGGAAAATGGGAGCCCGCTGCTTTTTACTGTTAGAGATCATCCTTGACTTATCGCCATTCATTTCACAACTGTTTGAACTTACGATGACTCTGAAAAAAGTAGTTTACTCACACTTACGACCGTTGCAGTGTCCTTGTGGTGATGTGATCAAGAGTTGGGCGCTTAGGAAACCAGCATGTATTTGCAGCATCCCCAAGGTCATGTGATCACCATTTGCAACCTTCTAAGGATTCTGACAAGCAAAATCAGTGGGGGAAGCTGGATTTGCTTAATGCCTACGTGATTTGCTTAATGTCCATGATGATTACTTAAGGACCCCATTGAAAAGGTTGTAAAATTGGGCCCAACTTACTTAACAGTTGCATCACTTAGCAAGCAAAGTTCTGGTTCAAATTGTGATTGTACGCCAAGGACCACCACTGCTTACTTTAAAATAGCGAGAACTATATTGCCATCAAATTACACCGATTTGTAGTCATTTTGTCCCCACATTTCAGCAGTGCAGTGTGGAGGAGACTGGGAGGAGGGTGGCTCTTTCCAAAGAAGGACATGAGAATGGTTTTCTTTCCAGTGATTTTTCTTCCTGTGTGTCCATTCTTGAACCTTCCAACCTCAAACCAAAAGTTGGACAAACTGAATTGTCCCAGCCTCAGCATATGAAGTCATCACCTTTATTTTTCAGTCTGACTTTTGGCTATGAAATGAAGCCTCGATTCCCTCTCACTCAACTAATAACAAGGATTTAGGTGGAAATGAGTCATGCCTATTTTTTAATATAATCTAAATGCAGCTTCTGTGTCGAGATACTAACTTGGGGCTGCATCCTTTCCGAACAAACCTCTTCTGGCTCTCAGCAAACAGCTTCATGGGAGTCAGATTGTAATAAACTTTTCCCCCTTCCCGTTTGACCTGGGTTGATTAAAAAAAACTGTAGAAACTGTGTGTAAACATTTTTAATGGAATATGTTGCAATTCTCCAGGGAACTGGAACTGAGCTTGTTGGGCGCAGTTTTAGCCCTTATGGGAAGTTGTGGTCAAATCTTCCTGCAGACCTTCCCCATCAAAACAGCAATGATAGAGAAGAAGAAAGTAATGCTGGAGCTTTAGTACCTATCCTTCTTCATACCTCTTTTCTTAGAGGGTTCTAGATTTATTTCAATTTCATTTCAGGGTTTCCAGGAAGTGTTATAAGTAGGCACAGCAGCAAAATTAATTTGATTCATTTTGATGAAAACTTTGCACTTCATAAACCTAGACCCAAACTGCAACCCACTCAAATAACAAAATTTCTACTTTCCAGAATGTCTTGATCTGTTCATAATTCAAACAATGCTGCCCCTTCCAAAATCAAGACATATTTGGAAAAGTGTTAATTATGTTTGAGGAAGTTTGTGGACAGATGCAGAAGAAAGCTAAATTTGGGTTTGTTTGTTTTTTGAAAATTGAGCAAATATAAATTTGGCAAATTCACCCATCCCTAATTAGAACTGAGGCCAAAGAGACAGTCATGATGAATTTGAGATTATAGGAATCCAAAGCTACTCCTGATCCCTAATGGGGAACAACTTCAAGCTGCCACCATTTCCTACCTCTCCAAAGCCGCCTTTGCCTAGGATCCGGTATTGCCTGAAGGTGTCTTTGGTCACAGATTGCCTGAAGACATTAAGAAGATCACACTGCATTACTGAACATCCATTTCTTATCAGCATCAGCTCAGTAAATGAGTGGGGCTTCTTGCATTCCAGCCACTCAGGATTATTCTCTTACCTCTCCAGATATTTCCACTGGAGGAATCTGTCAAAATACATGCTGTCCTGGTAATTTGCGAAAGGGGCACCAGCCAGGTATTCATGCAGCCGCCTGGGAGATAAGAGGAATTGAAAGCAGGCATTATTTTCCTATGAATTTGGAAGGCAGATTCTTTGTGGGCTCCCAAAGTGGTTCATATTAGATACTCTCCGCAGCAGTGCTTCTCAACCTTGATAATTTTAATATGTGCGGACTTCAACTCCCAGAATTCTCCAGCCAGCATGCCAGCTGAGAAATTCTGGGCATTGAAGTCCATACATTTTAAAGTTACCAAGGTTGAGAAACACTGCTATATAGTGATATAAACCCAGTGCCTTTTCTTGGCTTTAAAGCTGCTTCTGCCCATGATAGTCCACCTTGGCAAAAAATACAATTCAACCTTGATTGGTCATGATTTTCTTACAAAATGCAAGATGTATCACTTAGTTGGGTTCATTCAACCCTAAGCCAAAATAAGGTTTGTTTGAGACTGATAGCAGGATTATGGACTCAACTGTCATGGTTTATATATCATGATTTATTCCTTAGTTCAGGGGTGTCAAACTCGATTTCATTGAAGGCCACATCAGGGTTGTGTTTGACCTCAGGAGGCCGGGGAGGGCATGGTCCGGTAGGCATAGCCAGCTTGGCATCACTCATGTTGGGGGTGCCTGTGGTGGTCCAAGCATTCTGTCAGTGAAAATGAGCTGCATTTCAACCCTCTGCCAGCAAAAACAGAGCTCGGAGGGCCGCAGGCAGCCCTCCTGAGCTCCATTTTCACTGACAGAGGCACCACGGGCAGGTCCTTCGCTGTTTCCAGGACGACCCTTGGGCTAGATCTAAGCACCTTGCGGGTTGGATCTGGCCCCCGGGCCTTGAATTTGACATCCCTGCCTTAGTGACATGGATTCAATAAGCTATGGTTTATGTGTGGTTAAATAGATTTTAATTTAATGCAATATGTAATGTAAATGCCATTTAGAAAATTATTGGATTAATTATCTACAGATTGGTTAACACAAAAAAAAATAAGCTTTCTTCAGTCTCATGCCTTCATGTCTCTGAAGAATAGGTACACTAAGTAATTTTCATTGAGTTCACTCTAAAAGGAATGAATTCAGCCCCCCCTCACCCCCATTCAGCTCATATACACATTTCCTTCTCCGGGGGGTACATTAAAAAAAAGAGTTTGGGAGTTATTGGCTGTTTTATATGACACACTAAGCCCCAAATCATTTCAATGTAGCATTTGTGCAAACTCAGCCTGTGTGGTTATGAATTATTGTAGTGTATGAACCCAGAAAACTGGACAGAGTTCAGTATGGTTAACTATGAGTAAGAGTGTCACATGAGTGTATTAGCCACATCTAGCCACATTATTTGAGCCCAACAAATTGTGGTTATTTTAATTACCCTTTGAATTTAAAACAAGCCAACGTCAACCATGATTTATGCATTTATCTTCTTTATAGCAAATTGTGGATAAGGTAACCATGTTTTATCCCAATGTTCTACAACAGGGCAGCCTCCACCCATACATTTCAACTCCCATAGTTCTCAGCAATGATCATTTGGGTTGGGGAACTCTGTGGTTGGTCTAAACATCTGGAAGGGTTCCTAGATTGGAAAAGGTTGGTTTATTATACAAAAAAAATGGGACTTCTATGCAAGTTTGCCCTGACAAGATACCGAATCCACCCGCTTACCCTTCTGGCTTCCAGATCTATAGGATGTAGTACTCACTGTACACAGCAGCCAAAGAGCTCCTTGCAAGGGATTCTCTGTACGTCTTCTATGCACTGGTTCATAAGAAGTTCACAAATCTCTGCCATATAGCCCAGGGACTAAACTCATACACATAAAAAGAAGGAAACCAGCCATAAACACATGCTTTGTAATTCTTAAAGCCAGTGAACCATCTTGCACTCTAGATTTCAATTCTGTGGGGTTCTTGGTGGTGCACTGATGATGTTACCTAGTTTAGAAGCACTGAGCGCTTCCAGGAAAGAATTAGCCAGTGACATCACCATTGCCCAAGGGACGCACAGTTGATGGCTTCTTTCAATGCAAACTTGCTAAGCTAGAAACCAGAGTCCTAACTATGTGAGCTATCATGCTTCTTTAGCGATGAAATGTCTGCAGGAAAACCACTAAGCTCAGAGAGCAGGAAGGACTCTACAGTTGAGTAACAAATATTCTCCTCTATTGGTAGATTTCAATTCATATTCTGCTCTGCCTTCCCTCCCTACTTTGAATCCTCACTGTAAAATAAAAATGTGCTCTATGCTTCTGTAGTCTCTGCTCTCAGTTCATACAGCAGCCTTCCCAGAAGTGATCTTCTGTTTGCTAGAATAAGGTTCTCATGACCAATCATTTATGATGTCCAGGAGAAGAGCAGCTAGAGTCTAGCTCCTCTGGAAAGCCAAGTAATTGGGAAAAGTTCTTCTGGATTACTCAGTGTTTGGACTCTAAAATCAGGAATACTCTAAAAGCCAACACCCAAGATCACATCCTTTGAAACGATCTTGGCACTTTTACCCAAACTAAAACATCTCACACAATGGCTGGAAGAAGAAAAATGGGGCAATCCCAGAGAAAGGAAACATAGGTTCCTGCAGACGATTCTAGCAATTCTTAATTATACTTTTGGACTTCTGCATATCAAACCACCTTTTTACAAGGACCCTAAAAATCTCCTTTACCTTTATCTTATGAAGGTGCAATACTGACCTCCTTGTTGAAAAACTGCTGAATGACTTCTTCTCCCATTTCCTTGCGTTTCTCATCTGGAGAAAGCTCATATTCTGCCTGGGGAAGAAGAAGAAAGGATCACCAGAACAGAAGCGCCACCTGAAAATGACATTATCCTGGAGGCCAAAGAGGACATCTATCCCACACATATAGAAGGAAATTTATTGGGGTTTTCCCCCCCAAGACTTTATATTTCTCCTCATTCTCTTCTGATTCACAGACATTTTGGAGATGGCAGGGAGAACTAGCTAACATATAAAGAATGGTTGCTGGAACTGGGTATGTCTGATGAAAAGAAGGACTAGGGATGACATGATAGCAGAGTTCCAATATCTCAGGGGCTGCCACAAAGAAGAGGGAGTCAAGCTATTCTCCAAAGGACCTGAGAGTAGGACAGAAGCAATGGGTGGAAACAAATCAAGGAGAGAAGCAACTTAGAACCAAGGAGAAATTTCCTGACAGTTAGAACAATTAATCAGGGGAACAACTTGCCTCCAGAAGTTGTGAATGCCCCAACACTGAACGTTTTTAAGAAGAGTTTGGATAACCATTTGTCTGAACTGGTGTAGGGTTTCCTGCCTAAGCAGGAGTTTGGCCTAGAAGGTCTCCAAGGTCCCTTGGAGTAACTCTGTTATTCTATGCTAGCTCAAAACTAGATCATCCTATATGTTTCCCAAACTCAAGATTCGGCCCTTGAGAACTTTCAGTTTTTTCCTTTCATTTTTAAAAGCTCCAATGCTCTTCATGAAGAAGAACCTGGAGTGACTTCTGTCCTGATATAAAGTTGTGAGCTACGGATGAAACATTGATGGCTGCTCTGCCTTTCCTTTTTGCTTGTTTCTAGAATTGCCACATTTCCTGAATTGCAACAGTGATATTTCAGGTGCATTTCTGGAGAAATGTTATTTCTGCTTTGTATTTAATAGCCAGCTTGTTGGCCAGCTGCAGTTGTCAAAAAATTCCACACCCACAGATGCGTATTATTGCATCAGCTATGTGAAAGGGTTTCTCTATTTCTTCCCCTTGCCCTCTTGTTGCAATGCTCTTGCAGACAAAGGAAATAGACTGTTTCTTGATTAACTGGAGAAGAAGCCAGCGTCTCTCCTTTTCTCTGATGTCAAAAAGAAGTCATCAAGTATACTGTTATTAAATAGATAATCAAGAATGTAAGGGAACTATGATTTATTGGAAAAATATTTCATAATTCAATGTATACTGTACAATGAAAGTGAGGTATTTAGTTATACTAGATGAAAAATCTGTGATGGTAAATGTTATTCGAGAATATGGATGTTAAAACACCTATAACCAAATGACATGCTGTATGTGATGATGCTTTCTTGTGTGTGTGTATTTTTTTGTTTTTTTCTGTTTTTTTATTGTTGGCTGTATGTATTGTTTGTGTAATAAAAATAAAAAAAATTATTAAAAAAGAGAAGTCATCAAGTACTAACTGCTTAGAGAACTAGTAAAAAACAAAAAGTGACCCAAGTTACTGTTGTGAATTTAAGGTTGCTTTATACTGACTCTGTTCACATTGTGCCAATTGAGGAGTTGCTTATTCAAGGTTAACTCAAGTGCTTAGCGTGTTGTGAGAATCAACATTTCTCAGACCTCTGGTGGTCCATCATCTACTGTACTCTTAGCAGTGATTTTTAGTCAGATGGACAATTTACCAATACTCTCATTTTACCAAGTGCAAGAATGGATTAGTATATTTATATATGGAACAGGAGAAAAATGCATACATAATTTTCTCCATCTTTGCAAACATTTGTTTTGTATACCATCTGGAATGTGTCAAACTGTAAGCATTTTTTTTTCAATAGTAAAAAATAGTTCTAGGTATCAGTCAAAAAAGCTAATATAATCATTGGTTGTATAAACTAAGGCAAAGAATCAAAATCACATGAAGTATTAATACTGCTTTATAAATTCTTAGAAAGACACACCTGGAATACTGCATCCAATTTTGGTCACCACATTACAAAAAGGATGTTGAGACTGGAAAAAGTGCAAAGAAGAGCAACTAAGATGATTAAGGGCCTGGAAACAAAAACATATGAAGAATGGTTGCAGGAACTAGGGATGGCCAGCCTAGAGGAAAGAAGGACTAGGGTTAACATGGTAGCCATATTCCAGTATTTGAGAGGCTTCCACAAAGAAGAGGAGGTCAACTTATTTTCCAAAGCACCAGAAGGCAAGATAAGAAACAATGGTTGAGAAATAATAAAGGAGAGAAGCAACTTGGAATTAAGGAGAAACTTCTTAACAATGAGAACAATTAATCAGTGGAACAGTTTGCCTTCAGAAGTTGTAGGTGCTTCATCACTCGACTTTCTTTAAAGAAAAGCCTGGACAGCCACTTATCTGAAATAGTACAGGGTCTACTGCTTAAGAAGGGTGTTGGACTGGAAGATCTCCAAGGTCCCGCCCAAATCTATTGTTAAGATTTGCTTTTCTCTAGAATCACATTGTTTTTCCCTTAACACATTCACCTAAGTGCATATACATGGGGAATGATAAAATGGACTAAAAACAGCTCTCTTTTGGCATGTGTGTGCTTCAGGTCGTCCTACATCAAGGATATAGGTAAACTTGTGGATGTTACGCACCAGAGGCCAGATGAGATTTTCACAGCTCCGCTTGAGTTCAGGGTATGAGCTAGTAACAGATGGGAAAGCATAAATACTAGAGATTTTTCCTGGGGGAAAGGGGATGTTTATAGCTCACTAATCAGCCAGATGCCTGGGACTAGGGATGAAACACATTTTGTCAACTGGTTCACAATGACAACTGTGATGAAACATATGCGGATGTTGCTAAATTGGTTTACTTGTATAAATACAAGTAAATAGAAATTGGTGACTTGAATGTCACCAGTTTTCCATACTTATTTGGACTAGACTCTCAGGGGAGGATGCAGCCTGGTCTAAAATAAACAAAAAAGACAAAAATATAAAGGAGCTGGATCAAGCTTCTTCTAGGATGTTCTACTGACTACTAAGACTAGCCTATGGCCTTGATCTCTTCCATCCAAATGCTAACTAGATCTCATCCTGCTTGGTTTTTCAAGCCCAGGAAAGATGGGCTAAGTCCTTAAGCTTTCTAGGCATCTGAAGATGCTAAGGAATGAACAACCAATGTCCTCCAAGACCGAGCATGGCCTCAAGAACTAACCTTTACCATTTCCTTAGTCCGAGACTGAAAGGGTCTATTGCAAATGCCTGGAAATTGCAAGATATACTTCCTCATCTAGCTCAAAGCTGATCCCAGGACAAGACTGAAGAGTAACCAGGACCTGTGGACATCGTAGCAGGTTCACATCCCACTCAAAACAGCAGGCTTTGTTAGGCTGGATTGTGGGAAAAATAAGGAACTTGAGCTTCTCATATTAGAATGGTAAAGTATTAGAATCTGTGCACTGATGCTACTGTATGAATGAAGAAATGCTTTGTACTCAAGCCTACCAAGAACTAAGCAAAGATTTCTGCATCTCCCTGTGTAGACTCCTAAAGGGAACTCCTGGAACTGAAACCTGAAGACACAAGTGTGGTCCTGCATTCAACTCGGCTTCTGGATTCAAGCTTAAAGTCCCTGTCTGTGATTCCCTGTACCCCCTCCTCCCCCCCCAACATTCTTTTTGTCTCTAGTATCCCTCCCTTCCTTTCCTGGCTTACTTCCACAGGACCACAAGCTGTTTGCCTGACAGTGGAGAAGAGCACATTGCTGCTATTAAAAAGTCTGACCCACAAATTCCCTCCCCATTGTTTTGGAACAGGGCTTGCTGCTAAGCAACCAAAGAGAAACAAGACATGGACTCCTCATCTCATCCCAATAGTGATGGTAGTGAGGGAGAGGCAGGTAAATTGGCCAAGCATGCAGCAGACGGAACCCATTTCAGGAGACCATGGCGATAACACCAAGTATGAAAGTTCTTTGTGCTACATGTCAACTGTAGGAGAAAGGTGGTGGACCTCAAGTGGCCAATCAATGCAGATGGACACAGGTGGATTCCACCCCCTCTGCCTTCAATAAATTGTGTTAACCTCCCTCCAACATTCTTAAAAACAGGAAGATCCAAATTAGAAGGTCCATGTCACTGGGATGACTTGAAGGTCATCGTTACTCTCAAGGCTCAAGTGACATCTGTGTTTTTGTTGCTGGAAAGGCTGCTGGGCCACGGCCATGAGAAACGAATGGGAAAGCATGTACAGCAATTCCCCAGGGAAGTAAGATGGATGACCATTAGCTACAGGGGTGCTTGATGAACGGTTCTCCATATTGCTCCTGTACAAGACTGTCAGCTGCTGAAGAGGCAGGAGAATAAACCTGGGTCTGGGAAGACTTTCAGGAAGGGAGAAAAATGGGAAAAGCAACAGATTGGATGGTAAAACACCCTGCACTGCTGAGTAACAAATTAATCACGGGATAATGATTTACTAGAAGACCCCCAAATCTGCCGCAGGATTGGGAACCTGTATGCATACACAAGTTATCTTGATAATGGATGAACACACACACACACACACACACACACACACCAGCAGGAAGTACAAGGAGAAGGATCTATCAGCCCACCCACCAAACCAAATTAATTATTTTTATCCTGCTACCCTGCCCTAAGGGCAAACGAAGCAGCACACAAATTAAAAAGAGCACACTTCTGATATAAAATAGCAGTCCGTCATGATAAAAGAAAGGAATAGAAAACAGCAGTAGATAAAAGCTAAAATCTGATGAAAAGATAAACACCTTATCATGGCAGAAAATTTATTAACTAAGACCATACTGAAACTGCCTTCAGGAAGACTATAAAAGAAGGAGCACCAGAGATTTCTGTGTAAGCTATAAACAGTGTCACTGCCTCTGTCTCTAGCATCCTGTTACAGGCGTGACTGGATACAGACTGGGGCCTCCGTTGCTGGTGACACGTGTAAAATTTTTCATCTAGCAGCATCCAGATATTACAACCAGTTTTATTTTCCTAGCTGCTATGGGTTCAGACTTCTAAGTCCAGTGCATTATCGGTTAAATGCAAAAATACAATGGCAGGTGTCAAAATAAACAGAGCAACCACTGGTAACATGATTGACATCTGCATTGCTGGATGTTCAGATAGAAGGCATCTAAGATGACATTCTATTAAATCCCTGCCTGAACTTCGGCCCTAACACTGTTCTCTATAAATATGGTGAGTTCATACAGTGTGATTTATTTGGTTTGAGATTAGCAGGTGATGTGAGCCTAAAAATAACGTATTTAGCCTATGATCTGTGGCTGTCCAATATATGTAAATTCAGCCAGTTGTGGCTTATTCAAGAAACAATGACTAAGGACAACGGGTAAGCCCAGACATTGATTTCCAGATGTGAGATGCACTTTAAAAAAAAAATGTTACAACTGGAAGGCTTTTTTCTGAAGCAATTCTAAACCCAGTAAAACCAACTCTGCAATATTCAACTATTATATTTAATTAGGCTGAAGAAATTTGGGTCTTATTTAGACTGGTCAACTATTGGATAAGAATCTAACCTTGCACCTAGAAGCTTCTTGGATGAGAAGTGAAACTTCTTTCTCTTCCTCAAAAACAACAACAACAAAAAAACAACCCATCTCTTTGGAAAAGGCACCTTTGAGACAACTATAACCTGGATGACTGAGCACTGCATAGACATTTAAGTCTTGCACGAATACACACCAGGTGATTCCCTGTAACATTTGTTGAAAAAACCCAACAAAACAAATTGAATAATCCTATTTTGTACTTCTAGCTAGTGAAAATGCTGGTAGGAAATGGTAAAGCTGACTGCAGAGTGCCATGCTGAAAAGACTGGATTACTGTAACACACTCTACATGGGGCTGCCCTTGAAGAGTGTTCGAAGACTCCAGTTAGTCTAGAACGCAGCCACGCGAGCGATAGTGGGTGTACCTAGGTACACCCACGTTACACCTATCCTCCGCGAGCTGCACTGGCTTCCCATTGATCTCCGGACATGCTTCAAGGTGCTAATCGTTACTTTTAAAGCCCTACATGGTATCGGACCTGGCTACCTGAGAGACTGCCTCCTGCCAGTTACTTCCCTGAGGCCTATAAGATCGCACAGACTAGGCCTCCTCCGGATTCCATCTGCCGGTCAATTTTGACTGGCGACTCCCCTGGAGAGGGCCTTCTCTGTAGCTGCTCCAGCCCTATGGAACGGTCTCCCCATTGAGATCCGGACCCTTACTACCCTTCCGGCCTTCCGCAAAGCGACCAAGACCTGGCTGTTCCGGCAGGCCTGGGGCTGTTGACTTTGTCCAGACCCATCCTAAGTTGTGAATGTTGTGGATCTTTTAATGTTGTCCTGTTTTTGTATGTCCTCCCCTTTCCCTTTTTTTACTTGTAAGGCGCCCTGAGTCTCTTTGAGAGTGGGCGGCATACAAACTAAATAAATAAATAAAGTTTTCTTAGACCATAAATTTAGTTCTGGTTGGACCACTGAAAAAGTTACTTTGGTGTAAAGGTTAAGGCAACAGGCTAGAAACCAAGAAACCATGAGTCCTACTCTTAGGCATGAAGCCAGCTGAGTGAGCTTAGACCAGTCACTCACTTTCAACTCAAGGAAGGAGGCAATGGCGAATCCCTTCTGAAATCTTGCTGGGAAAACTACAGGGACATGTCCAGGTGGTCACCAGGAATCAACTCTGACTCAAAGGTGTCGAAAGAAAAAGGCCACTGAGAATCTAGGGGGCAAAGAAAAATTTCCATCTGCTGTAAACCATGTTAAGACTGCTGGTCTGAAGTGCTAAAGCAACCTCATTGTGCAGTTTGGAGACAATGGTGCCACTTGGAATATTTAAAAGCAGCCCAATTCCATTATAGTGACCATATCATTTTAACATTTAGTACCTGGCGGTTCTTATTTTCCCCTGCCTCTGTGTGGAGGGTTTTTAAGACCACAATTCCGAGAGCTTTCCAACTTTTCTTCTTATGTAATCTATTCTGGGAGCTTTTCATGCTACAAAGGTTGGTTTAAAAATCACAAAACCAGGGACAAATTTCTTGGCATTGCAGCTCTATCCATTTCTATTAACTTGGAAACAAGAATGGGAAAACAGGGTGCTGAACTCTGAAAAATGAAAAGCATAAATCCTTCCAGATCCTTCAACACCCTTCTTAAAGCATTTGATGCTCCCCAGTTTTAATTTCCTTGAGAAAAGAACCCCTGGCCTGGTCAAGTTCCTGAACCAAATTTAAATAAACAATGACTTTTTATCACTCAGCCTTTCGCTGGCTGAAAGAGTCCAAACCTTACAGAGAATTGGTTTCCAAGCATGTGTTTCCCATTTTGCAGCCAGCTGACCGGATCGGCATTCCTGTCACTCACGTCCAACAAGCTTATGAAAATAAGAAAAAGGCCTAAGGTTCAACAAGCTCCCTCCCATTGAGAGGAAAAGAGAGAGAACAATGTTGAATTGCATAAACAGTTTGGTAATGAGAAACACAGGGTGTTTTACGAGGTTGATGTAAGGCCTCCTGGCCATCTGAAAAGGCCTCCTGGCCCAGGAGCAAAAACAGATCAATTTTCTGATTGTAAATTTGCCTTAGTTCAGAAGATGCGGAAGAAGGAACTTGGAGAGGAAAATGAGTTGAAGAAACCCTAAGCTATGATTTGTTCTGCTTGAGGTTAAGATGCTTTCAGGCTGAGCAAAATTTTCAAAAGAAAGACATGAGTGGGGGTTGCAACCCACAAAAACACTAGGATAGTATTTCAGATGAAGGGCTGACTTTTAAATTACACGTCATCCCAATGGAATTTTTGCACCGTTGACTTTAGAGTGGGTTGAAAAACACACCCGCCTTTCTGATCTTCTCCCAGAGGTCACGCTGCAAGAATTTGGGGTTTTTCCCTCCCCCCCACCGTTCCCCTCTTTTATTTTTTTAAAGTTGTCTTCCCTCTACAAGAAAATCAAAAAGGCAGTACTGACAGGAAGAAGGTTTGTAAAAGACAGAGAAGATAAAAATGTTGCCATCAGAATTTTGGTGAGCAGAATATCTCAAAAGAGTGACTTCCTCTGTAAGTTCCAAAACTGGATACTAGGAACTAAAACGTTACTAGGAAGGGATTTCCCACAGCGCAGTAAATAGCACAGCAGTTGTGTGAATAAAGTCATGAAAGTTTCTAACTTGCATCCAATGTTTACTAGCCAGTTGGGAGAAGATGGATGGGAAATTCCAAGCCCCCCATAAGAGACCACCTCCTGTCTATGATGGGCAGAGATGAGATATATCGTTTTCTTTGAGGTTCCTTAAATATAAGACCTTATGTTTCAGATATAAGAAGCTTGGGATAGTAAGTTAAAGATTTAAGAATAAACAAGGCTGGGGAATATTTTGTATGGATATCAGAGTGTGCATTGTGTGGTTTACCTCAAAGTGTGTGTGTGCTGGTGGAAGGGTAGTGTAGATGTGCGTGTTTTCGGAGTGTCACTACCATGGCTTCTGGGAAACAGATATTCTGAAGTCTTGTGGGAGTGCCAATACATGCTTTGGCACCTCAGTTCCATCCCAGCCTTCTTACTAAGCTATTTTTTTAAAATCATCATTTTGCCTGGTGATAAACAACCACATTGGCTTATGCAGGCCTGGACATGAGCAGCTTCTTAGGTGACAGCCATTTTATGATGAGAAACACCCATGATGGAGTCTCCAAATTCCAGCTGGTTACAAAGGATGAAGGATCAAGCTGAAGCACCTCTCAAGAGTGCTTGGCAAATGACCTTTCTCCTCACACATGCCACCCGATCCCACTTGTTTTCAGTGGGAGATTCCTGGGACCACCAAACCCATGACCAATTGCATGTAAGGCAGGTATTTTGTGCCTAGCTAAACCATTCCTGATTGGAGGAGGAAAGCAAATGGACTTATTATTTATTTAATTAGATAACAGGTCCATGTAGTTCAATATGACATATCCTGTAAAAGGTTTTTTTCCTGTCACTCTTCTAGACTTGAAGTACCAAGGATTCCATCAACTTTGCTGCTGACGTATGACACTTCATCATCAATCTCGTGCTATCCAAAGTTTTGGCATACTTTAAATGGGAGTTGCCAAAGGGAATCTGGTAGTCCCTTAAGGACTGGCTGAGCAAAGCCACAGACACTCTAGAAACTGTGCTTGCCTTACCACAGCGTCCAGGAAGTGGATACACCGTAGGAGTTCCACCCGGGTCTCACAAAACTGTCGAAATAGAAGTCGGCCGATGGGTTGCTTGTCACACAAACTGTTGTAATCTCGTTCTACAAAGGAAGATATGGAGAAGGAATTATTGTCACTTGTAAGCAGACAGTTTTCAACCATGGGGCTTTCAAGGGTGGCCTTCTTAGTAGAAGAGCTTCAAATGCAACAAGTTGGAATGCCATTTTTAAAGCTGGGGTGTCCAACCTTGGCACCTTTAAGACTTGTGGACTTCATCTCCCAGAATTTCCCAGCCAGCATGGCTGTAAATATTTATAGCTAAAGATGCACACAATTCCCCAAAGAAGAGGGCTACATTTAAATTTCAGATCAGATCATAGTTCATGAGATCTGGATTTTAATTTGCTTTGCTCTGTAGCCAGAATTATCTGAATGGCGCACAAAAAATGAAACCAAGTCTTGTTATGAATGTATGCTAATTCAAACATTGTTTTAAACCACAATGTGCTTAACATTGGTTTTTAAAATAAGCAATAATTTTAACTCATTTATTATGATTTCAAAAGGACAATGGCTGGACTCATTATATAAGCACATAACAAACAAGCCGCATTAATGTTTAGTGTAATGTGTGAATACGGATGATACTGGGGATTATCATTACACATCTGAATTCTGAGCAGATGAAAGTAGAAAAAATTCTAAATCATAATTCATCTTTTTAGCTACAAAACTGTTCAGCTTTGAGATGATATTTTAGCTGATCTCAAAACACAATTTTTTCAAACAAAGATGACCTTTGGGTGGAGGGGGGGGGGGAAACCCTGGATTCTCAAAACTTGCTTTTCAGATATTGAGAAGGCCAGATCGTTTTTGCACATAGGTGCTCTTGGCACTTTCCATGTCTGCAACTTCTGGTTGTCACAATCATATCCTGCTGAGCCCACCCAGGAGCCCATCTGCCTTTGCCCAACTCCTTCGCATTCCCCATTTCACAAACCTTCCTTTAAACTCTTTTGTAAACATACTTTCAAGCAGAAGGAACATGTTCTCATTTGCATCTCAGCATGCTCCTTCTGGGAACAAACTGACTTATGAGAAGATGGGGGCAGATGCAAGAATCTCTAATAGTCTACAAGGGCCTGGGAGAACAGCAAGCTTACTTAAAGTCAGAGACCAGGCTGCACAATCACCAAGGATATTAATTTACTCTTTGCGTTGATTCACTTGAAAAAAAAGGCACACAAAACTTCTTCCAACGAGATGACTTGAAGATGATTCGATGCATGAAAATCACACATTAAGCATGATGGAAGTCACTTCCAACTACCCCATGATAATCAGTATAATACAGTAGTTATGTGCTGCATTAGGAGTGGGAAGGCTCTCCCATTTCAATCACTAAGTCACAGTGACTTCAGACCTTTATTCCCCTCCGTCTACCCCCACCCCAATACTTGTAAGGATTTTAGGAATTAAATGGATCTACTAAGCCTTGTAAAATCTGAGGAATCACACAGTCATATTTTAACAGGTCATCAAATTTCAGCAGTGCAATTCTGGAAAACTTGGGAATCACTCTTGGAAGTGGGTAATGGACAAGAGTGTACAGGGCCCATGATGATCAAAATGGGATGGATGAAATTATAGCAAATCTTTATCCAGCAGTTTATTTAGTATTAGACATTTAGAGAGCTGGAAGGGATCTTGTAGGTCATCTAGTCCAACCCCCCCAACCAAGCAGAAGACCCTAAACAATTTCTGACAAATGGCAGTCCAATCTCTTCTTGAAAGCCTCCAATGATGAAGCTCCTACAACTTCCGAAGGCAACTTCTGTTCCATTGGTTGATTGTTCTCACTGTCAGAAAAAGGGCACTGGTCTTATCTGACATGCTCCTTCTCAGAGCTGACAAGCTCCTTCTTGGAGTTTCTTGGCTCAGCACACTGGAGAATGTCTCCTTATTTCTAGATTGAATCTCTCCTTGATCAGTTTCCATCCATTATTCCTTGTCTGGCCTTCAGCTGCCTTGGAAAATAGCTTGACCCCCTTCCTCTCTGAGGCAGCCCCTCAAATATTGGAACACTGCTATCATGTCTGCCCTGGTCCTTCTCTTCACTAGACTAGCCATGCCCAGTTCCTGTAACCGTTCTTCATATGTTTTAATCTCCAGTCCCCTTGGCTGCTTTTCTCTGCACTTTTTCTAGAGTCTCAACTTTCTTTCAGTGGCCAACCAGATGTGTCCAAGATGCTCACAAGAGAGATGGAGACACTTCTCTCCAATCATAATTTTCTTACAGCTGGCATTTGGAAATGTGCAACTCCAAACTGTATAGAAGTTCAAGACTAATCACCTGCAACAGATCAATCCTCTCTAATTGATTCAGTCCTGACTTGGCTAGATTCTGCATTGATTCAATCCATTTATTAAGTAAATTAAGCTAAGTAAATTGCCATTGCCATACCAATTGGTGATGAATTCCCCAGATAATTATTACTTCTCCTCCAACAAATGCACAGTCTAAAATTTAAGAGAGTAGTAAGGAAGAGATCTAAGAACAAAAGTTGTTGAACAATTGATTATTCATACTTAGTTTTGCTCTCGGACCCTTTCCTCATTTCTCTGTTAAATGTATTCATTGGAGGAGAAATATCACCTCTAATACCTTTCCCACGGTTTGACATATGACCCCACAGTCTTACTGAGGGGAGGTTACTATGCTCCATTTATACATTGAGTCCTGGTAGGCACTATGTCAGGTGGTTGTTCAAAGCCAGGCACCTTTTGCATGGTCAACCTATGTCTGGATGTTCAGCAACACATTTGGCTTTCCATTGGGAAGTGATGATATATGAAATCCTACTTTGATGAGGCAAGAGTAACTCTGCTGATCACAAGGAAGTAAGCTGGCATCATTTTGTGGTGCTTTTGGCTACCAGTTCTTGCATTTCCTTGAGTATAGGGAGGAATGGTCTGTCTCTTGTTGCACTTACCCAACCCTTTCCGGAGCTCATCACATTGGCTGATGTGTGGGAACTTGAGGATCTCTCTCCATTTCTTGCTCCTTCCTTTCCGTTTCCCTCCACCTCCTACAAATCAGAGAGAGGAGAGGGAAGAGGAGAATGATGAACGTGAATAATACCAAGACTTGTAATGGGTTTATTTTCTGACTCTTGTTTTATCTTCCTTCTAGAATGGCCAGGACGATGTTGGTTCCCATGCAGCACATACAGAGCAGCACAATACCAATACCATAGCAGTCAATCTGATCCATCATAAATGAGAAGAACATCCTGGTGCAATTTTTATTAGGTAGAGTGCTTGTATTTAACCTAGTTATAATTTGATCAAATATTATTTCTTACTATTGTATTTTGGATTATGCAATCATGTCTTTAGAATTTGCAACCTCCTTTATATCCCATGCATCAATTAACCCCCCCCCCAAAAAAATTGTACAAAAATAACTTAAAGGTGAAGTAAAACAACAAAAACATCTTTCTCAATGGAAGAAAAATTTTAGAAGACTGAAACTTGATGGTTAAATGCAAAGCAAAAACTGATGAACAGCGTCCCAGAGAATTCAAAGAAGCAATTACATTATATGACACATTTCAACAAATCTCTTTGTCAGGTGCAAGAACCACAGGCTTCTTTAAAGTATTTTTACTGACACATGCAAGGCAGTCTGGACAGACTAAACAGACTTGGCATCCTCCAAGTTCTTTAAAAAAAAAACCTGGCATGAGGCTGGTTTGTAGAAACATCCAGCTCTCTTTAATTTACAGCTCTTTGTAAGTCTTCTTTCAAGCAAGGGGCAGTAAGTCTGTGTCTTCTTCCCAGATTTTATCTATCCAAATAGGCTAATACAGTGTTTCTCAACCGTGACAGCTTTAAGATGGGTTGACTTCAATTCACAAAATTCCCCAGCCAGTGAACCCAATTCTGGACATTGAAGTTCATCCATCATAAGGCTGCCAAGGTTGAGGAACACTGGGCTAATAGCATAAATATGCCCTTAGCTTAAATATGGTCACACTTGACCGCTAGCCATAGAAATTTGCATGACTGAGATTTGGAGGGCAACAGGCATCAAGTATATGCAACTATCTGAATCATGGAAAGCACCATGCGGAAAAAGTACAGAGAAGCAGAAAGCTTATTGATTGAAGGGGAAGATTTCCCCTTCAGGTCTTCTCCCAAAGGGCACTGGAATTGGATAATGGTCATTTCTAGCAGAGGTGACATGCTGATTCTTACCACTTTGCAATATGTTATTTCTCGTTGGTTTAAAATAATGCCCAAATCAAGCTTCTGATTTGGCATAATCTCAAAATGATGTACTATAGTTGAGTTTATTGTTCAACCTCCAGAGGCTGCTTCCCATGGAAACAGGAGTGCACTTATGATTCTGAGTGCTTGAATGAGAACATAAGTGCTGTGCTGGATGAGATCAAGGTCTTCGTGGTCCAGCATTCTTGGTCAGAATCCCAGGAATCAGAAAATATTAGACCAGCCATCCCCAATTGGTACCCTCCTTGTGGATAGTTCCAACATATTTAGAAGGCACCAAATAGTCATTAGATGATTTATAAGAACAAAGTCCCAGGGGTCCATCTTGAACCTATTGCTTGCTAATACAACCTACCGCACTCTTCACCTCTAAACCACTGCTTGTCAACATTCCTCTCCACCTCTGTAACAAGTTAAAGCTATTATATTTTTGTCCTTCCGTATCAGCAGACTTCCCGCCTGTTGTGGATAGCTAAGAAACACTCTGCGCAATACAGAAATAGAAGATTGTATCTCGCTTCATAGGTGGTCCTGACAGATTCTACATGAGATGACATTTCCCATTGTTCAGATATGGTTCCATGTGGAAGAGAAGTTAAAACAAGCATGGACTTTGAGATAATCCTTCAAGGAGTGTCTTAATCAAGTAAACCCCAAATAATGAACACAAGGAGGAGGAGTTTAGATATTCCAAGCATTTCATGCATGTTATCTTGATCTACTTATAATAACTAAGGCTATGCAAGGCATTTGAAAAGGGTGCTTGCAGTGAGTGTTGGCATGAGTGAAACAATCTACCCCAAAATATTCAAGTAGCCATATTTTTAGGAAGGCTCAACAAGGCTTCCCTGATAAGTGCAGGTCCCTGCACAGATGACTTCTTTTGGGACTGCTAGCAAAACCAAAGCAACAATTCCTGTAAAGGTAGATAACCAACGAAATCCTTTGAAACTTCTAGGATGTAGCTACTTTAATAAATTGAATAAGGGTACTTTTATTTTCCCTAGTACACTTAGGAAAGTAACCTCATATTTTACAAGGCAGATTCCTCCTTGTAGTGATGGCTGAGGTTGCCAAATTGAGTACATTTGGCCCACAAGTATGATGTGAATTAAGAATCTACATTAGCTTCCTGCCTGAGCAGGAAGTACCTTCCAACTCTGTTATTCTGTTATACTAACATAAATCTAACAAAACAAATATGGCTTGCAAAGCTCATTTCCCTGCTCTCACTGGGATCTTCTTTGTTTCTGCTTCTTATATTTTAAAACAACTTCAGGGACCAAAATGTTTTTTTGGTTCAGCTCATCATCTAAGCATCTAATATGCTGTTAGCCTTCAATAAGATCAGATAAAAATTGGGAGAGAAATATTGGTAGACTTTCCTTGCCTAAATATGCCTTTGTTTGAGGCTAGAAGATTGTGCTGGATCCTTACATATTCATAAATGATGGTCTGTTGAGTAAATCACCCTGAATGAATACACAAATTGCACTATACCATAAACCATTCTTTTCAGACTACAGTGGTTAGCTTTCCCCAACACAATAAGCATAATCATCATCTGTGTCCTTGCAGATCATGACCACAATTCCCAGCAGCCTTAGAAGAAGAAGTGGAGCACTTCAATGACATCTGGAGGGCCATTGGCTGCCAACCGTCTGCTAAAGCCACACCAAACAGCTCATATCATGACTTAGTACAATGGGTATAAACAGTGGTGGGTTTCAATTTTTTTAGAACCTCTTCTGTAGGTGTGGCCTGCTTTGTGGGAGTGGCTTGCTGGCCATGTGACTGGGTGGGAGTGGCTTGCCAGCCATGTGACTGGGTAGGCATGGCCAACTTGTAAAATGTGGTGAAACTCACTTAACAACGCTCTTGCTTAGCAACCAAAATGTTGGCTCAGAAACTCTGGCATTTGAAGCACGCAAGTCTTAAAGCTGTCAAGTTACAAGACCCTTGCACCCCTAACCCTTTAGAAAAAAAAAACCCCAGGGGTGTTCAAACTTGACAGGTTTAAGACTTGTGGACTTCAACTCCCAGAATTCCTCCCCCAGTCATGTTGATTCAGGAACTCTGGCATTGAAGTGTGCAAGTCTTAAAGCTGTCAAGTTAAAAGACCCTTGCACCCCTAACCCTTTAGAAAAAAAAACCCGGGGGTGTTCGAACTTGACAGCTTTAAGACTTGTGGACTTCAACTCCCAGAATTCCTCCTCTCGCTCTTCATCTTGATGATGTGCGGACGGGTGGGGGGAGGGAGCTGGAACCGGTTCTAAACGGCACTGTAGATTTGTGGAACCTCTTCTATAAAGAGGTTAGAACTGGCAGGAACCCACCCCTGGGTATAAGAGGCAGAAATAGGGTATGGTGGAAAACAAAATAGCCTTGATCTCAGTGAAGCTTACAAGGTGCACTAGGACTAATCCTTATCTCTCAGCATCACCTATACAGGTAGTCCTCAACTTACAACAGTTCACTTAGTGACCGTTTAAAGTTACAATGTTACTGAAAAAGTGACTTATGACCGTTTTCACCCTTATGACCATTGCAGCATTGCCATTGTCACATGATCAAAATTCATACACCAGGGAACTGACTCGTATCTGTGACGGTTGCAGCATCCTGGGGGTGGGGAGTGGGATTGTCAAGTGATCACCCTTTACAACAGTGTTTCTCAACCTTGACGACTTTAAGTCCTGTGGACTTCAACTGGCTGGGGGATTCTGAGAGTTGAAGTCCACAGGACTTAACGTCACCAAGGTTGAGAAACACTGCTTTACAACCTTCTGACAAGCAAAGTCAATGGGGAAGCCAGCTTCACTTAACAACCATATTAGTAACAACCATGTTACTAACTTAACAGCTGCAATGGCTCAATTAACAATTGTGGCAAGAAAGAGCTTAAAATGGGGCAAAATTCACTTAACTGTCTCGCTTAGCAACATAAATTTTGGGCTCAATTTTGGTCGTAATTTGAGGACTATCTTCTGTTACAGCTGTGATGAGAAAAAGGCAATAGGAAACTACATATATTACCATGAGACTCATAGACAAAAGGAAAGAGACAAATGAAATAAATAAGAGGAAGGAAACAGAAAGCACTTAAGTACTTGTTCTTCTAACTACAGGAACTACCTTCTAAACTTTTCTCAGGGTTTTCTAGGCTCCAGGAGGGGTTGCTCCATTCCTGCTCTTGTAATTAATCTTTTCCCTTTCATAAAGGTTGTCCCTTCAGTAACCTTGTTGAACCAATTCCAAGAGTTGAGGAACTTCACTTTCAGAGACGATTCTTGGAGCTGAAGACTAAAGGTGGTTCCCACTTCCGCCATGGACAATGCGTCCATCCTCTGGTCTCACCCGTTAATGGCCAACTAGCTTCCTTATCTCACTGGCTGCCATCAGGAGACTCCGTCTTGTCCAAGACAATGGCCTTCCGTGCACAATGCAGACGCCTTAAGTTGAGGAAACTCCCCAGAATGATAATCCACCCATAGTAAGAAGCTATTGCTTGCTCTTTCTCAGATGCACTCACATACTGCACATCAGGGGTGTCAAACACAAGGCCCAAGGGCCGGATCCGGCCCAAGGGGTGCTTAGATGTGGCCCTGGAAACAGCGAAGGACTGGCCCGCAGTTCTCTACCAGTGAAAATAGGCTCCCGAGCTCCGTTTTCAGTTGTGTCAGCCTCCTGCAACCCTCTGCCAGTAAAAATGGAGCTCGGAAGGGCCGCATGCCCACCCTGTCCACACCCACCCTGGCCCCCTGAGGTCAAACATGATCCTGATGTGGCCTTCAATGACATCGAGTTTGACACCCTCATACAGATAGCCCTCAATGTATGACCATAAGAATAGTTGTTAAGTGAATCCTCCTGTCATTAAGCGAATCAGGCTTCCCCTATTGACTTAGCTTGTTGGAAGCTGGATGGGAAGGATACAAATGGTGATCACATGACCCTGGGACAGCGATATGTCACAAATACATGCCGGTTGCCAAATGCCCGGATTTCAAATATAAAATTAATTAAATGCAAATAATATGATTGTTCCTTGTATATTTAGTAATATTGCCTTCTGTCACGATAAACGTTGCACTAAGCTAGCACATTTTGGAATAGTTTCACATCCAACATTTTTGGCAACCGCATGTGGAACTTTTCCTTTATGGATTAGAGTTGATTATACATCTGATCTGTCAGGGTATGTGAAAGTTCAGCCAACAGTTTGCTATTTACTCTCACTATTGTCGTGACTTATGAATCTAATTGTTGTTGTTCCTCGATTTGCAAAAGAAATTAGCTCAACTTTATGTAATTTTATCCAGTGGAATTCAGGCACCCCTAGTTAATTTCAACACACTGTTTGCTTGGCTGCAATACAAGAATAGAATAGAACACCCCACCCCAAGTTTTTATAGGTAGTGAAAATAATGTTATTGTTAGTCCCTTCCTTCTGCTCTTGTGAAAATTAGAGAGTTCTTTATAAAATACATCATAGATACAAAACTACAAATCAACTATCAAACCTTTTGTACATCCAGTCATTTTAAAAACTTGGCTCTGCCTCAACGTTGGACAGCATGTTTGAAGCCCTGTAACAATGTCCTCCCATCTGCTCTGCTAGACGGCAAATTCAATAATAGACCATGCATTGCTAGTCAAGTAATCATTGAAACTATTAGATGTGTCCTTTCATTTGTTTGGAACATATTTCATCACTATTATTCTTGGGCATAGATGCTTGTCAGATTTCTTTCTTTAGCAGAAAAACAACTTGAAACTTTGGGCTTATAGAATCCATTGTTAACATTTTTTGTTGTAAACAGATATTTTAGACTTCTTAAAAATAAGAACGTGAAGCTGAAGAGAAATGACAAAAATCAAATAAAAAAATAATATTCACCTTTGTTTTGGGAATGGAAAGGGTTTTAAACGACGTTAGAGAAACTGAGGTCCTCCAGATGTTGCTAAAAACAGATATTCGTATCCGTCCAAGGAGGGATAAATTTCCCATGCTATGGCAAACATCTGGAGTGACAGGTTCCTTGCTCCTTTTAGTCATCTGAAATATTTTGCATCAATGCTGATATCTGTAACTATGGATCAGCTAGCCAGACTGTTATCTTTGAGGAGCTACACTCAACATATTTTAAAAGCCTACTTCTAAGCAACCCTTAGAATTCAATTCTAGTTTCAGATGATTAAAAGAGAGAGAGTGAGAAAAGGGCAAGAAAAGTAGCCATCCAATCCACATGGTGAGACTGTCTTAGATCAGGGGCCTCCAACCTTGGCAACTTTAAGACTTGGGGACTTCAATTCTGGAAGTTGAAGTCCACAGGTCTTAAAGTTGCCAAGGTTGGAGACCCCTGTCTTAAAACGCTCATATCTGTTTCCACGAGAGAATCAACAGCATGCTGACAAGGTCTTCCCTCCTGATTTTATTACGACTCCAACACCCATCAGTCGCAAGAAGGCACAGAAGATTGATATTTGGGTTGCCAGATGTGAAAGACCAGATATCAGCTTCCTTATGTTTGGGGACTATTGTATTAAGAGTACCAGAATAGAACAGAAGATAGTAATCTGCCTGCACTGAAAAAATCACGAAAGCTTCTTCCAAAGCAACGTTGGGAATGATGAGCCTGGAATCTCTGCCAGAATCACCTGGTTTATTTTGCCAAGAAGGGATATTCTATGCAGAGGATTCAGTAGCCCTGCTGAGGGACATCTCAAACTGGAAATGCCTGAAATACTGGATATTTTTTTTTTGTACCAGGCTGCTTGGCAATTTCTATGCTTAGGAGCAAGGTTATATGTTGTGGGGTGTGGTTGTGTGTGTGTGTATGTGTGTGCGTGTTTAATTATTGTATGCCATCCAGAAACACACTTCTGTGAGGGGAAAAAGGAAAGGAATCCCTGAAGATTTTACTCAGCTTGTCAAGGTTCCGACTGAGGCATGATTGAGAGGGTCCTAACTTTTTATCTAAAACTTTATTAAGTATATCATTTTGGCATGTTTGAAGGCAAAACTAGATATAGAACTTCCCCATGCTAACCTCTATAGATAAAGTTCAAATTCCAACACCCCCCCCCCCCATTAGCTCAGGTCACATTGTCCAATATGGTCTCTGGATATTGTTGTGGGAAAGTCTTTTTTGGCTTCCATAAACACCTGCTGAAATGCCATTGGTTATCACGTTGACATCTTGATGTCTGGGTCATTTCCTATCTCCCTCTTCCTCCCCTCATAGCTTGTTGGCAAGTTGAGATGCGATAATAGTTGCAACAGCTTGCCACCGCTAGTCATTGCTGACTATAGGGGGCGCCGCTCACCTCTGTTTCAAGGCCCCTGAGCAGGGACTGTCCGAAGACATTCCTGTGGTCCTGTGGCCAGCATAACATCACGAAGCACTGTTCCTTTCCACAGAAGTGGTACCTCTTTATCTACTTGCATTTGCCTGCTTTCAAACTGCTAGGCTGGCAGGACAGGGGGCAAGGACGAGAGCTTATCCTGTCATGTGGTGCGCAGGTTTTGAACCTGGGCTGTTGGCTTTCCAACCGACAAGGCCATCATCTAACTGCTGAGCCACCATGCCACCCACCTATCTGAGAGGTGACCAATTTGTTTGGGTGACTAAACAAATAGCTAAATAAATAAAACTGTGACTGTTCAGGAATTTTGGAACCCACTGTTGCCCAGTTAGCAACAGTGTGATGGCCAACAATCAGGACTTATAGAAAGTCATTACACTTGATATCCTGTTCACAGTCATCCACCTTGCTGCTTCATTTTCTTCCTCCTCCTCTTCCTCCTCTTCCTCCTCTTCCTCCTCCTCATCCATCATCATTTTCTTCTTCTACTTTGCCTATATGGCTTCTAACTTAGTGTCTTGATATAGTAAGATATACAATATATGTATTTAAACTGCCAGGGCTGGATTTTCAAAATGTTGCAAAAAAAAAACAAAAACAAAAAACAAATCAACCAACCCCTCAAGTATAATAATCAGGATTGGGTGTGAGAGAAGTGAAGGAAATTCTTGGATCTTTTAAACTTAAAATAATTCAAAAGTATTAGGCTCTGGTTACCACTTATGCCTGAAACAGCTCTATACAAGGGCTCCCTCCCACTTTTTTTTTTTTAAAGGAGACTGCTGGGGAGTGTGTGTGTGTGTGTGTGTAGATGGGAGATGTATGGATTTGATTTTCTTCCCTTGCTCCCCCTCCTGCCCCCCTCCCTTCACAGCCTAAATGCTTCACTTATGAAGTAATCCCTGCGGAGATATGACATCAGCACTCTTCTGGACAGCTCAGGGCTGATGGCTGGCCAGGCATAACTTCTTCCGTTGAACGTTTCCCATCCAAGAGAAAGTGCCTTATGATGTCAAGGTAAGCCAAACCGGAAATGCCCACCCCACGAAATACAGATGGCTCCATCACCCCACCAACAGGGTCTGAGAGTGGCACAGCCCTTCACAAAACTTGTGGAGAGTCCTTGTAATTCGGAGCCCTCCAGGGAATAGGCTGGGCAAAGGCTTCCTGTTGGAATCGATTCACTTCCTCTTCTATGAATAGGCTGAGCGTCAAGAGCTGGAACGGGCTCCTGTCAGTAAATAACAGGAGAGCCCTACGCACTTTGTTTCTTCCACTGGTTTCAGCGTCTCTGCCTCTTCTGTCTTGCTAAAGGCTACTGCATCTCACACCAATGCAGAGTATCCGCTGGAATGCTGGATTCAGAAGGAATGCATTGGTCTTGGGCAGGGGTCTCCAAATTTGGCAACTTTGTGAATCCACTTTACTTAGTACAGGGGTCCCCAACCCCTGGTGCAGGGACCAGCACCGCAGAGGTGGGTTCCTACCAGTTCGCACCTATTCGGTAGAACCGGTTCATCAAATCTACCGAACCAGTTAGAAGAGGTTCCACCAGTGGACCCGGAAAGCAGGCCACACCTACAGAAGAGCTTCCAAATTTTTTTGAAACCCATCTCTGGTCCTTGAATATGATTATTCTACGCTATCATGCTCATATTTATAAAACTCAGTGCCTCTGTGAAAGGTAAGGATGACTACTGCGTTTGTGGTGCAATCAGAACATTGTGTGTGTTGAAGTTGTTTTAACGCAAACCAAAGATGCCTTTTAAAAAACAAGTTTACATCATATTCTTATGCATCCCAGTGCTGTGTGTGAGGTAATTTAAAGTGGTTCTGACAAGTGTCGTCGGCATCTTCATATCCGGTCACATGGGCGGCAAGCCACTCCCATCCAGTCACATGGGCAGCAAGCCACTCCCACAAAGGAGGCCACACCCACAGAGTAGGTTTGAACAATTTTTGAAACCCACCACTGCAGCACCGGGTCGTGGCATGTCAGAAACCGGGCCACACAAACAAGTGAAGCCCCATCCACAGGATGCAGGCATTACACCAAACCACGCACCCTCCAGTCTACGGAAATACCTCTCTCCATGGAACCGGTCTCTGGTGCCCAAAAGCTTGGGGGCTGCTGCCTTAGCATACTCCCCAAACCCAGCTAATTAGGGCTTGCAAATCATGGTGCTGTACCCAGACACCATGCATTCCTTACTGGGCTGCTGGGAGTGGGTAAAAGCAGCTATCATTTCGCTTTTTTTTTGGAAGCAAAACATGTCCAGGAACCTCATTCTCTTTTGATTCTGATCCTCTCTCTCTCTCAAAAAAAAAGCTGATTAGTCATCAGTGTAAATGGGGTAAAGATTTCCAGCTGCAGTTTGGGTTAAACCCAGCATCCTTTGCCAGATGAAATTGAAAACAACCAACTACGTCAGCTTTGCAGTGATGAAAAAGAGAAGAAAAGGCTAAGTCCAGCCAAAAGCACATGGAAACCTCCCATCACTGTCTTTTCCAACCTGCAAAGGAGTAACGCGAGCTAAAAAGATTTGGCTGGAAAATCCCAGTCGTTGGCTTTCTTGGCTTTACTTACGCACGGTGAGGTTGTTCAATGGACGTTTGGATTTCCTCTTCCTAGCTCACAACAATAGCTGGGCTCAGCCTTGCCAACTTTCAAAGAGCTCTTCTCCTCCCCAAAGTCTTGCCACCCTCCCCTCTCCATCTTCTCAAGAAGCCCGATAACGATCTTATTAAAGGGCTATTCTTACCTCATGTCTGCCGTCAGCAAGAATTCTTGATAAGACCATAGACGTCTGGACATTCTTTTACATGTTACAAATTGAGTTGGTTTTTTTAAAGGGGGGAAAGAAGGGGCAGGGTGATCTCTGCCAGGTCCACTTCTTCTCTCTGAGCCTTGTATTGATTTTTTTTTGGGAGGAGGAGGAGACACAATTTCAGAGTAACACAGGTCTAACCCAGAGGAGGACACAACCATCAATTGGTTCATCAACAGATACTAGTGGTAGGGATCAATATGTTCATTGCACTGACAATTGTGTAAGCGGAAATAAACAGTATGGGGCTTAGCAGACTATACAGACTGAGCTACTGCTGCTTCTGACTGAGCATGCTCGGTGAATCTATAGTGCTGTTTTCAACCAACCACAGCTAAGCAAATTGCAGAGAAAACTTTTCCATATCTCAAATGTTTATCAGGATATAAAATACAAATACAAATGATGGGAAACTAGGGGAGGAAAAAGGGAAGAGGAGAAAGTGTAGGGGAAAAGAGGGGGAAAAGAGAAAAGCATTGACATCGGACTCTTTTTGGCATAGTAAAATAAGATAATAACATTACAGCAGTGTTTCTCAACCTTGGCAACTTGAAGATGTCCCGACTTCAACTCCCAGAATTCCCCAGCCAGCATTCGGAGTTGAAGTCCAGACATCTTCAAGTTGCCAAGGTTGAGAAACACTGCATTACAGCCTCAACTTTTTTTACTTTTACACAGTAATATACACTTGCCATTTCTATAAGAACAAAAACTTTTCTATGCAAGTAATCCTTGACTTGCAACTTGTTAAGTGAATTTTGCTCCATTTTACAACTTTTTTTGCCACGTTGTTAAGTGAATCAGGGCAGTTGTTAAGTGACTAACACGGCTGCTAACTGAATCTGGCTTCCTCATTGCCTCTGCTTGTCCGAAGGTCACAAAAGGGAATTATATGATCCAGAAAACGATTAAATATGAGTCAGTTGTCAAGCATCTGAATTTTGATCCTGTGATCATGGGGATACTGTAGCGGTCGTAAGTGTGAAAAACAGTCGTAAATCGCTTTTTTTCCAGTGCCATTATAACTTTGAGTGGTCACTAAGTGAACTGTACCAAGTCAGAATATCTGTACATCCACTCAGTCCTGCCTACTGCAAATTGAATGTTTTCCAACATCTCTAGTAGGAAGAGCTCTTTAGCTCTTTCTGTCACTATGATTTGATGATAATACAGTTTTTCCACCTCTAGTGCGTTGCATCTTTCCCCAATTTTACACCTTCCTGATGTGTACATGTACACACTTCCAATGCCCTTAGCTTCAGAATTCTAAGAAAGGTAGCGGGGAAATCTGTTCCTTTGCTTTAAGCATCCAGAAAATAGTATCAAGCTGCCTAGTACATCATTTGACTTTTTGTACCTTGGCTAACAGGATTAGGAAGCAACTGATGGAAAAGACTTTTTGGTTTGAGAGGGTGGAAACTGAGATCATCCAGAAGGCCTCATATGAGCCGTCCTTGACTTACAACCACAATTGAGTACAAAATAACTGTGGCTAAGTGAATTTTGTTTTTGTTTTTACCTTTCTTGCCACAGTTAAGTGAGACACTGCAATTGTTAAATTAGGAACATGATGTTTAAATGAATCTGGATTGACTTTGCCTTTCAGAAGGTCACCAAAGGTGATCGCATGACCTGGGACACTCAACCGTAAATATGAATCAGTTGCCAAGCACATGAATTTTGATCATGGGGAAGCTTGCTGTTGCAATTTCAAACAATCATTAAACAAACTATTGAAAATGGAAGCTTACCTGTACTGGATTGAGAATTTAAATATGCTAGACTAATCTGGGTTTTAAACCATTAAAGTTGGGAGATCACTCTGGAGAGAAAATGGTCCTTCGGTTTCGCACTTTGTCTATAACTATTACTGCAGATTAACTTTCTTATCTCTACTCAAACTGTCAAAAGCAGCTAATAGAAGCAAAGGCCTCTATTAATTATGATCAATGTAACCATTAAACCAAATGGATGAAGGGGCTCTCACACGGACCAATGCAGATAATTTTAATCCCCGTTTCTTCTACATCAATTCTTCATTTACCACTATATTGTTTCCTGGGAGTCTTGAAGTTCCTGCTTGACCAACTGCAGAAAGGGTGAACACAACAGCAATGCCAGGATACACCAACCACAGATGTCCCACACCATTGAGTATCTCCATAGACATTGATGTGTCCTACAGTGTTACGTAGGTTGGAGTAATAACAACAGAACACTTGGTAAAGAGCTACAGACTTCAAGCTGTTCAACAGCCAACTTTACAGCACTGTTGTTGTTTCTGACAAAGAAGTTAAAAATGGAATGATAACAAGCAAAAGGGATCCGTGTATGACTCTTTATGTTTCTCCCCATGCCTTGCAGCAAAGCAGGTTAATGGTCTGTGTCTACGGCCTGCTAGGGACGTCAATGCTAACACCCACATTTACTTCTTGGCACAAGAAAAGTTGTGGAAATTCCTTGGCTCCCTTATCAGCGATAAAGCAGCATTATCAGTGATCAATGCCGCAGTTAATTTGGCAAACGTAGTAGGTAGGCAGGCAGGCAGGCAGGCAGGAAGGAAGGAAGGATTTCCACTCACCTTTTGAGCAAGGGCTGCTCAAACAAATGGAAAGGCAGAACTACTATATAGAAATTTCTTCCTAATATTTCATTAAGTTGGAGGGAATAAAAGGCTGGTCTGCTGCCAGCCTTTTGGCCTTCCTTGAAGACATGGCTACATTAACCAGCCCAATGGTGATGTGGCACATTTGAGGCGACTAATGGAATAGCAAGCACCCCACTTCCTCCCTGTGTGCACTTTACTCCCTCCAGCTACATCCTGCTTAATTTTTGTTTTATTTTAATTCTTAAATTTAAGATTTTTATCTCCCGACCTTGTTGATGTGAAAGCTTTCAGGTTGGGAAGAACAGGGATTGTACATTCCTACTTCCAAGTGCCACCAATATCTCCGGCCTACGAGGAGGCTAAAATCAAAACCCAGAGAGAACGAACCACAAAGGCCACATTACTCATTTCCCTCCCACTCAGGTCCCCTTGCTATTACTCTCCTTCTCTGGGATGCCAAGAAGGTCAGGAGTGGGCTCCACAGATGGCAACTCCGAGGTGAACAGCAGCCAAACTGCGCTGGCCTAGCACATCTCTCAAAGCTGCCCTAGCAAACTCCTTCGAGGGTGAGTCAGCTCTCCAACCAACCGAGTGCGTAATCCATCTCTCTCTCTCTGTGGCTTTTTTTTTTCTTTTTCGTAGTTCCATGTGAGCCCATTCAGGAAGGAAGAGCGGGAGCTGTTTTCTAGCACGATCACAAGCCATGAGCTTTCCCTTTCAGGACAAAGGCAGTCACAGAAAAGAAAAGAAGAAGAAGAAGAAGGCAGAAGGGAGGATTACTCTACGGATCTCAATTCTGAAAAGGAGATTTGGGATGGGAAGGGCAAAGGGTCATCAGCCTGAGGAGTGTAGTGGCTGAGAAGGTGTTTCCAGCAGGCCTTCCGCTTGGAATCATCCCACAGGTACGCATGCAAACATGCTTGGGTCCAGAGCAACAATATACGAGGGCTGGAAATTGTGGAATCAACATTCCATTGCATGTCAGGTTCTAAGTTTTCTTCTGTTTTAAAAGTGCAAATTTACCAAAGGAAACCTTGGGATCCAAGGCCCCGATGACTTGATAACATTCTATTAATATATATCTATATCAGTTAAACACAGCTCTCCTTCACTCTCCACCCTTCGGTGCAAGCTAATTCATTGTCAAGATCATCAACAGATCACTATAAAGGTACATTTTACAAATCATTTGTTTTCTAAGCTGTTGCCCTCAAGATATGCTTGGCCCAAGCTGCTTGAAATATCTGGAAATAGTATCATATTATATCTGAAGGAAACTAGATTTGGATTAGATTAGATTAAGCTAGATTAATCTAGTTTGACTAGAAGAGGCTTTCGAGACTGTTGAAGAAATGATTTTGCCCATCCAGTGTTCCTGTTCCATTTAACATGAGGTGACCGGGAATGTTTTATACCCCAAAAGTATGCTATTTTTAAGCTTTTTAAAGCTTATTTTAAACCAGTTCAGCATCAAACCCAACACTTTTCCTTGAAAATGTCTATGGAGATTCTCATTCATTCATTCATGGTTGTCTCAAAGGTGCTTTTTTTTCCCAAAAGGTAAAAGAGAAACTGAAGAAGCTTTTTGGATCAGAAGAAAAATGTCTTCAAGAAAAAACAAAGAACATCCAGTTGCTTTGGGGAAAAAAACCAACCTTTCGATTTTCCTTGAAAAGGCTCCATTACAGAGATATGATCATAGGATGCTACCTAGAATTTAAGTTTAAACCAAGTTGCATAAGCTGGTCAACTTTAAGAGGTATGGACTTCAACTCCCAGAATTCCCCAGCCAGTCATGCTTGCCAAAGTTGCCCAGCTTGAGTTTAATCTATTCTGCAGTCACTATTGTCCTAGTCCAGAATATACATTTGTCAATAAATTCTGTGTTGTATGTAAACTCAGCCATGAGACTTGTTCAATAAACTACACCAACCTTATGGGTTTATAAACTCATTTGGAATTTTAAAAGACTGTTGTTAGCACTCCCATAAAGTGATTGCCATGGAGGATGTGGCTAATTAAAAAAAAAGATTCATATGATAGAAAGTGAACAAAGCAACGGGCTTCATCACCACCATTTTATTTTCAAATAATGCCCATTTGGCTAGTTGAACTGTCTCAGGATACCTGTCAGGCATGCCTCCTTCAATATCTAAGAAAGGAAAACCTCAACTCCATTTTAATAGAGTTAAATTACTTTTACTAGATATGAAGTGAAAACAGCAAAAGGAAAGCAAGATCTGAGTCAGAAAGGCGGGAACATATACATATCAAATGTTTACCCAGCATCCTCCCCCCCCAATTCCCCAACCCATTGTCCAATCTGCAACTCCCTAAGGTGTCATGTGGGGTGCATCTTCAAACAGCCTCATCAAGTTGATATGCGAAACGGTTGGCCTTGACCAAGTCCAAACATCAGCCACCAGCATGGGCAGAAGATGGTGAGAACAAGACTCCTTCAGCACAATATAATTGCCTTCCCTAATACTATGCACACCCACCCCACCCACCCGTTCCTATGGCAGCCAATAGCAAACAAGCATAGCAAGCAAAACAGAGGCTGACATCACCGTTTCTCATGCTAACTCTCCATTCATTTTTCTAAAGTGAATGAGACTACCGGTAAATAAAAATATTGGGCAAAGATTTTGGTAGATGGCAAGAATTGTGTCAAAGGGCAAATTGTCACGTTGGGGTGCCATGCTGTTAAATGAGAGAGAGTGGGAGAGAGGGGGGAGGGAGGGAGGGGGAGAGAGAGAGAGAGAGAGAGAGGGAGAGGGGGAGAGAGAGAGATTCAAATTTCAATAAGCTCTTGGACCTTTTATTCATGGCTGTGTTCCCACAATGCATTCAAGACTGCTTGGCATACCCTTGCTGAATTATTATCTCAGTACTGTTATCATGCTGTGCTATAAAACAGCACTTAGAAATCATGGTGGTTCAACCCAACATTACATCTTTCCGCAATGCATCTATCCAGAGCTCAAACAAGTGCACACCAAATTAAATATTTGTAGCATAGCGGGACACTCACACAGAAAGGTTAATGGCTATATCTTTACCACCAGTCATTAATTAAAAGGAAAGAACACAGGTTATAACCTACTGAAAAGGAAGAAAGGTTAAATATGTTTGTCCTGCACAGCCTACACCTTTGTGACAAAGTTTCACATGATTATTTCCATGCTGTTAGGAGTACAACCCCATCATCTCGAAGCACAGGAGAAACCATCCTCACTGTTCAAGAACTCAGCTTGAATGTTCTATGCTTCAACAGTGATCAATGGGTTTCTTCTAGAGAGGTACCTGCTGTACATTCCGTTTTTGCACTTTGGTTTAAGGATTAATCTTTAAACCTTTCCTGAATAGACACTTCAATAGCAGCTTCATAGATCCCCCCCACATATACAGCAAGTGTATTATTTGCACAATTAGAACAAATAAAATAAATCCATCGCATTAGTACTAATGAGCCTCAGTATTAGTAATAATGAGCTGTAAGCCTATACAACACATTAAAAAAAAATCACCGAGTGCTACTATTTAACCATGTCTCCAGTTTACAATTCTGTTTTTCCTATGCTGAATTTGAGTTGTTACTCTAGAAGAAAATAAAACAAGAAAAAAATGTCTATGTGTCCCTATCTCTCTGTTTCCCACTGTAGATCTGGCTTCACCACATCTTTTAAAGTACTCAAATAATATTTGAAAATGCATAAGAAACCTATTTCTACCTTAAGAACTCTATATTGTGCAAACCCAGCATAGTTTATAGAATAACAGGGTTGGGAGGACCTTGGAGTTCTTCTACTTCAACCCTCCTTCCCACCCCCCATTTGAACAGGAACCCTATACCATTTTGGACAAATAGTTGTTCAAACTCTTCTTGAAAACCTCCAGAGCATCCACAACCTCTGAAGCCAAGCCATTCCACAAATTAATTGTTCTCACCAAGAGGAAATTTCTTCTTAGTTCTAGGTTGGATCTCTCTTTAATGATCTTCCACCTGCTACTTCTTATCCTGTCTTCAGGTGCTTTGGAGAATAGGTCGACCTCCTCTTCTTTGTGACAGTTCCTCAAATATTGGAAGACTGCTACCATGTTACATGTAAGGCACTAGGTTTTATTCCACAAAACATGCTTGAATTCATCATGTCTTCGCACAAGGTATGAGCACAACTACAATTTTAACTACTGTATGATTCTTGGAGTATACTAGTAGTTTTGGGGATTTTCTTGAAAAACCAGTCAGGTGGATTTAATTTTTTTTTCAAAAGGAGTATGCTAAACATCTAGGATTTGAAAGGGCATTGCATCTCAGCATTCAAGTGAATTCGAACCTGTTGTGCTGGCTGTGTAGAAAGAGCTGCATTGTTAGCTATATGGAACACCCAAGGAAATGACCCTGGGCTATTTCCTGTCTCTGCCACATACTGTACCTAATCACACTCCTTCAATGAATACTCATTTTGACATTCAACCAGGAAAGACTCATCCGCTTGTCATGTTTTTGCTTCATTTGAGCCATAGATTGATAGGAAACTTTGCCTAATATCACACACACAATCTTGCACTCTAAGCTTCCAATCAACAATTGATCTTTCAGAGATCAATTTCACTACCTCACACAGGGTGGTAGAAGGACAGCAGACAGAAACCCGATTGGTCCAAAAGTCTTCTGAGGCAGGTACATAGAATGGTGCCACCTAAAAGTATCTCTCTGGAGGAGCATCCCTCTAGGCACTTGGTTATTTATTCTCTCAGAAAACCTATGAAATTGATATTCTTCAATCGCTTAGTCAAGGAACCCCCCCCCCCTTATCACTCCCTCTGGATTGTGCAAGGGAAAATATTGTCCTATACAGGTTGTTGACACGCCTTCCTGTGATTGTAAACAGCACAAGCTCTTGATTCTGGATGTTGGACGTGGCTGATGGTAGTTGGAGCCTAAAATACCAAGAGGGTGTTGCCTTACCTGTCTGTGGAACTTCTAAATCTGGGTCCATGTATCACCCTAACTAATGTTTTGTTTAATTGCTCTTTCTTAGTTAAATACAATTTGTTGGACTGATGCAACATACTGAGCGATTAAACATGCTTCAGAAATTTCACTGGCTGAATTCACATAAAACACTAAAATCAAAACGAGCTGAATCAATTATATTTTATTATATGGAGCCCAGTCAATATTCAGCTCATTGAGCAAATGGTCTGACCTACTGATATTTTTTTATGTTCCTGGTCCATGGCAGAGGGATTTAGATCCTGCATTTTTGAGGTACAAGATGGGAGCAAAATGATACGGAAAATCTAACTTTGTGGTTGAACATGTTCTCCTATTCATGACGCCTTGCCAAGTTATGTGACAAGTCCTACCAATTTAGCCTTACAATCTAATGGAACCCTCTCTTCTAAATGTTGAATGTGTCACTTGTCTACCATTGTAGTAGATGGACCAAACAGGTTAACAGGAATAACATCAAATGGCTACTTGTTAGTAGCATATTCTATTGTTAACGGAAATTCTTTAGTCATTCTTGAAAAAATATAAGGCCACCCAAAAGAGGGGAATGGTATGATGCTCTGGTAGAGTGAAAATAGGAAAATTTGAAAATCGGAAGCCTTGCCAGCTGCAGACCATGATAAGGCAGTGCAGCTGGCACCTATGCCAGGCTTCCAAGCTGCCACAACTGATAAGATTCAGAAAAGGCATTCAGGCTATCCTACCAGGCAGTGGGCATTCTTAAAAATGGATGGTCTGCATTGTCAGGAACAACTGAATGGTATTTGTGATATTTGCTCCTTTTCTCATTCTGCTCTCACACCTGAAACTTCCCAGCCATGGACAGAATTCTACCTCTCATTTACCAGATATATTCATTATTTTATTAAACAAGTGGATATGGATGTCCATCTAACCAGTGGAATGTTTGCGTGATCATATGAGCACATCTGAATGCACTTTCCTCCCCTTGTGCCAGACCAAGTTTCTACCCCAACAGCAATGACACATTCTAAGTGAAGATGATAAACAATATAAAGAAGCAACCTTATCTTGAATGGGGGGTAACCATGCCAAGTCTTTAAAAGAGAAATGGTGAAACGATAAAATCTCACAACTTGGTTTCCTGCCAATTTAAGTCTATATTTTATGCAAGTTGTTTTGCACGCAGTTTGAGGAAACTGCCTCAAAGAGCTGTGTGATCTAGTTGTTTTCTCTCCTGTATTTAAACTTTTATTTCAGCTATTAACACAGAGGTGTGCAACATGTAGCCCTTCAAGTATTGAAATATTGGGGGGGGGGGGGAAGTCTCTTGATCTTTCCCCAATAGCCGTGATGACTAAGGCCATTCATTGTTCCTCATGTTCTATTACCCAACATCCTCAATATATGACACCAGAATAGCATGTCAAATAGATAGGTTGAATTGAATGTTAGTTATAAATCAATTTCCTTCCGTACTCTGATGGGTTATATGCATATGCAGACATACTGTTTTTTAGTGGATTCACAAATACAAATTGATTGGATTTTTTAAAAATCCATATCAAACTGATGATCCAAATTGATTCAAAAGTCCAAATTAATCAATCTTTTGAATTGTTTAAAAATCTAGTTCTGACTATCAGTGAGAATTTGTGGTGAACTAGATACTTCCAAAAGAGTTGAGATAGCATTGTGATGAGATCAGCAGCCACACAGTGAATTCTGGGCAATGAAACCTCTCTAGAAAAAGGGGAGATTGTGAGATTGCCCATTTGTATTCTGGAGAGCTGCTTCTCATGAATAAACTGGAGGAACTGAGGTGTTTGTGGTCAACTTGAGTCGAGCGGCTGAGAGTTGAGGGGTTCCAACCAACCTCACAGCTGCAACGTAGTCTTTATGGGCATAAGGTTCATCAAACCTCATTTATAATTTTTTTCAGAAACTTTTTTTTAACTATTAGAAAATTTCACAATGGCAAGTTTTAGAAGACAGGGTTCCTTCAATCCTTAGTGAAAGAAGCTTTACATGCAAGTTTAACTAAGGGGCCTGATGGACTTGAAATAAGATTTTTTAAAAAAAATATAAGGAAAATGCTTTTGTTTTGAAATTTTTCAGAAAATGATAGGATTTTGAAGATTAGATACTAGAGGGAACCATAAGGCACTAAATATTACAATTAAAAGAAAACATTTACATTTGACTAACTAATATAGAATTGAGCAAAATACTTTAACATTGGTTGTATTGAAGGATATTGGTGAATAATGGACCCAGCAGTTAATTTTAAGAGTGTCTTCTATTAAAGATAAAAGGTAAAGGTTTCCCCGCACATGTGTGCTAGTCATTTCTGCCTCTAGGGGCAGGACTCATCTCCGTTTCTAAGCCGAAGAGCCAGCGCTGTCCGAAGACGTCTCTGTAGTCATGTGGCCAGCATGAGTGAATGTCAAAGGCGCACAGAGCACTGTTACCTTCCCACCAAAGTGGTCCCTATTTTTCTACTTGCATTATGCTAGGTTGGCAAAAGCGGGGACAAGTAATGGGAACTTACTCCGTTATGCGATGTAGGGATTTGAACCGCTGAACTGCTGACCTTTCTGATCGACAAGATCAGTGTCTTAGCCACTGAGCCATCGTATTTCACAGTCTATTAAAGATAAACCTATTCCATAACAACTTTTAAGCACAGTCTATTAAAGATAAACCTATTCCATAACACCTTTTAAGCACAGTCTATTAAAGATAGACTGTGCTTAAAAGATGTTATTGAATAGGTTTAACAAGACAAGGCTGGAACTGACTCAAAAGTGGTTTTAAAAACGATAGGCTACAAGAATGATAGGGAAAAAGATGCTACACTGGATACACAAAGAAAGCTGGTTGATGTCAGAATAATTAAAAGGATAGATACAAATAACTCTCATGAAATATAAAATATCTGTTTCATTGAGGATTAAGGATTGCAGGAACATTGAAGTTTAAATCTGGGGCAAATATATATCAAGTCACACAATGTGATAAAACTACAAACGGTTAGGGAGGCTATAGCCCAGTTGCCAATTGACAACACTGTCAAACATGTCCTTTGCCTTACCTTTGACATCAGCATAAAGACAAAGTTGTTGTGAAAGATTACAGGTCAAGTTATCTGTCCTTCATATAACATAAATCACATGATAATACATCTTTTTATCTTTTCTATAACTTTAAGCCGCCCTCACCTGGTACAAACATCTCCCAGGCCTCTTGACAACTCAAGAGGAAGAGAGGATTCAACTAGTCAATCCTGACTTCAATTCCTACAACCCAACTGGTTGCTCCAATAATTAAAGTAAATTAAAGAGGAATGTCAGGCAGGCAGTTGGCCATGTTTGCATCAAAGGAGCAGATGGAACCCATCTTCCTTCATCTGTCACTTTGCTTGAGCAGTGTTCTTTTAGACCAGTCATTCAGTTGCTCTAATTCTAAAAGGTATGACTAATATACAATCAAAGCTCTAGTCCTTCAGTTTCCATTAAGGGATTTTGACCTGTGAAAGATATCTGTTTGTCAACCTCATTCTCGGGGTGCTTTCAAACTACTTCCGACTTGTTCAGCTTTCCTTATTGTTAAAAGGTGGAGGACACCAGTATTACTGTTATTTCCTGTTGCACATCTCTTTAACAATCTGCAGCCTCCCTGGTTTACCATACTTCCTGATTTTAAAAAAGGCCCATTGAAAGAATTCCCCTAAAAGGTTTCGCTTTGGGATATACCTTTTCCCTCGTGAGGTTTTCCTTTGGGATAGCAATAGCTCTGGCACTTAGACTTATATACTGCTTTACAGTGCTTTACAGCCCCTCTCTAAGCAGTTTACAGAGTCAGCCTATTGCCCATAACAATTTGGATCCTCATTTTACCAACCTTGGAAGGATGAGTCAACCTTGAGCCTGGTGAGATTTGAACTGCCAAATTGCAGGTAGCTGGCAGTCAGCAGAAGAAGCCTGCAGTACTGCACTCTAACCACTGCGCCACCATGGATTTAACTGAAGCATGGAAAGACTGCATTGTTACATACCATTAGAGAATGGTAGAGTGGGAGGCAAGACACCCCTGAGAATCTTATCATATGAAATAGAAGCCAGAGTGATGTAATGGTTAAAGAGCTGTAGACTAGGACCAGAAGTACCAGGTTCAGGTTCATCTGTGCCCTAAAACCCATTGGGTGTTCTGGGATTAGTCGCTTGTTCTCAATCCAACCAATCTCACAATGTTGTTGTCAGTGGCAGATGACAGTACTAAAGTGGTTGCCTCATCTTCAAGAGGAAAGCCAAGATATAAACCCAATGATTAAACATTGTGGGGAGTTAACATCGTTATGGAAGAGTAAAGTAAGAGTAAGCAAAAGTAAGGTAAAGGTAAAGGTTCCCTTTGCACATATGTGCTAGTCGTTTCTGACTCTAGTGCACATCTTTGTTTCAAAGCCGAAGAGCCAGCGCTGTCCAAAGACGTCTCCGTGGTCATGTGGTCGGCATGACTAAACTCCGAAGGCACATGGAACACTGTTACCTTCCCACCAAAGGTGGTTCCTATTTTTCTACTTGCATTTTTACATGCTTTTGAACTGCTAGGTTGGCAGAAGCTGGGACAAGTGATGGGAGCTCACCCCGTTACGCGGCGCTAGGGATTTGAACCATTGAACTTTCTGATCGACAAGCTCAGCGTCTTAGCTACTGAGCCACCACGTCCCTAAGAGTAAATAAGCAAAAAAGATTAAAGGCATGATATAGTAAGAAAAAAAACAAAACCTAGCTAAAACTACTTCTCATCAAGAGCACTGTTTACTATGCACATTTCCTTCCTTGTTAACCATCCTTGTATCCATCAGAGGCCTCTTCACTCTTTGCCTTTTGTTCTTCAAGAATGAAGAATGTTCTTCAAGAATGTTGTTAATTAACAACATTTAGTTTCAACCAATTAAGATATCCTGGGGAAAAAAATGGAGAGGAAGGTTTTGGGGAAGGGACAATTATCATGTTATTGACAAAGACAAGGAAAGGCTACAAAGGGTTTGGCTGCACCTTCTGTGCCATCATAAGAAGGGAGCAGGAGTTGTTCAGTCATGACCTGCCCTCTCTGTGCCAGCTCATTGCTTGAGTCTCTGCATCATTTAAACAGCTTTCTCGAAAGAAGGAGGAGGAATGCATTATATCCCTTTCTTTCCACCACAGGTGACTCATGAAAGCAGACAGGCTGCAGAATACAACATAAAACTCTTTCATCCGGGGAGGTGCAGCAAAACCAACCTAACTCTCATGTACGAAATGACAAGACTGAAGCCTTCTTAGGTGGCTCAGTTGCTAAGACACTGAGCTTGTCGATCAGAAAGCTCAGCAGTTCAGCAGTTTGAATCCCTAGCACCGCGTCATGGAGTGAGCTCTTGTTATTTGCCCCAGCCTCAGCAGTTCGAAAGCACATGAAAAATGCAAGTAGAAAAATAGGGACCACTTTTGGTGGGAAGGTAACAGCGTTCTGTACACCTTCGGCATTTAGTCAAGCCAGCCACATGACCACAGAGACGTCTTCGAACAGCGCTGGCTCTTCGGCTTTGAAACAGAGATGAGCACCGCCCCGTAGAGTCGGGAACGACTAGCACGTATGAGTAAGGGGAACCTTTACCTTTAAGTCTTCTTTTATTTGTTTCATCTTCAAAACATCTACCTGCAGAAGGAGAACTATCTGCTTGTGCAGAGCACAGCACATCTGTACATTCAGGACTGGCTTGGGTGAAAATATCCAGAAGGCAGGAAATGCTACAGGAAGACCAGCCCTTTCTGCATTGCCATCTTCCCATTCTCACACTCCTCCACCCAAGCCTCAAATGTTTCAATCCTTATGGTGTAACTCCTGGAAGATATGTTAAATGTTTAGAGTACAACAGGGTTGGCAACAGGCAGCCCTTCTTCCAAAAATAGGTAGAAGCCATTTTGGCTAGAGGAATTGGATTCATGGGGTGATGGCTGGAAAGAGAGAGTGGAATCTATATTTTCTCTTGGCCCTGACTGTGGTCCATGCTGCTATATGTTCCCTTTAAAGATTAGAACCTTCTAATTGGGGAAAACAAACCCTAGTTTAATAAATTGAGAATTCTTCCTTGTTCAGTCCCCCTGAGAATGGCAGTCTGTAATATTTGAACATCGCCCATTATTGAGTGATGGTTTTCATGCTGTCTGAAGAGAAGCTGTCCTATGTCTTAAGAACAAGCATCAGTCTTTCCATGTATTGCTCTGATCTTTCAGGACAATGCTTTGGCAGGGGCAATCAAGCAGTGATGCCTGAAAGAAGGATGCTTGACCCTAAAAGATGCATTGTTTAATGTCAAGGTAGGCCATAGGAAACCTAGGAGTTGTATGCAGCAATGAACCCTGTTTTTCTAATCCAAGAATCTCCCTTGAACATTCTTGGCCAAATACAAGGGGAAGGTCTCCTAACATTTGCATGCATGAAACATAAAAAATGTCTAATATAATACTGAAGAAGCTATAAACAGAACAGATTAACTAAGTTGGAAGGGACCGTGGAGGTCTTCTAGTCCAACTTCCGGCACAAACAGGAGACCCTATGCATTCCAGATGGGTGGTGTCCAGTCCCTTGTAAAAAAATCATCCAATGTTGGAGCACCCACAACTTCTGAAGACAAGCCCTAAAATCACAATGAATAAACAGGATCTATCTATCATTTGGAGCAGATCCTGGTCTCATGAATGAGCTCCCTTTCCTAAAATCCCTTCAAAGCAGCTTCTGTTTTCCTTTCTTCTATTTACGTTTTAAAAATAAATAAGTTGATTAAAAGCAGATCAGCTAAAAGAGGAATGGGAAGTACTAAAATTAATTTTTTAAAAATCCTGCTGCTTTCAACCTTCCTGGGAAGTTTTTGCACAACTCTGATAAATAGTTTGCATTGTCCTTTTAAAAAAAACACCTTAAATCTTCAGATAAGAACTGACAGAAAACTCAGGTTAAAAACCCAATGAGGCCATTCCAGATTGCACATCATCACCTAAACAACCACAGAGCAGGTTTTCTAAGAGTGTTCCCAGGTAAGTAAACGTTAGTTTTTAAAAGAAAAAGAAAGCAGGATTTCTGTCTATGTGCTAAAGGATGTTACTTCCTCTTGGGAAAGTACATAATCCAAATGCAGATGGGAAAGAAGACAGAACTGGACTTTGAACTGGGAGACAGAGAGAGAGGGAGGGAGAGGAAGAGAGGGCCAGGGCTAGGGAGATAGAGGGGGGGAGGGAGGCAGGGGGAGAGGACGCACGCTATACTGGTAGTGCCAGTCTGTGTCTAAATTCTCCACATCTTTGATTGAAGGAAAAACAGAGTTAAGATAGATTGATATCTCCCAGTTTTTCTTTCTTTCTTTTTAACGTAAACGAATATATTTTAAGTAATACGTCATTGTTTGGCCCCTAGTAAAACTATATATTTCACCATTTCAAAAGTCTATCATCTTGTTCCTTATGTACGTAATACATGGGGTAATATCCAAGCAAGATAAAATGACCTTCCATGGCAATGTTGCCCAGCACATTGGAACTCAAAGTTGTCATCCATATTTTACATACGGTATTGAGTTCTTTTAACTTAGTCTACATGGTTAGTTTATAGTTCAGCATCTCGTGTAACCCCAGACAATTGGCTCACATTAACATGGATAATAGGTTTGTGTGATATACTTGTCCTCTTAAGGTGGGGTAATACAATGACTAGAAAGTCAAACTAGAGCCATTCACTCATTAGGGATTTATAAACAGTACTTGGCAGGCTGAGGCAAGCTTATATTGTCACAAGAGTAATTGGGAGACACTATAGCATACAGAATATAGAATAGCAGAGTTGGAAGGGACTTTGGAGGTCTTCTAGTCCAACTCTCTGCTCAAGCAGGTGACCCTATACTATTCTGGACAAATGGTAGTCCAGACTCTTTAATAATTTTCAGCGATGGAGCACCACCAACTTCTGGAAATAAATCATATTCCAATGAATCACTAATGAGGAAGAGACATAAAATTTGATAGCCTGTTCAAATTCCAACATACCTCTTGGTGACTTGGAGCTAATTTTTAAGCAGTCCTCCAGGTTTGTTATGAGTGTAAAATAAGCATATGAAAGAAGGAGGAACACTGAATTACTGTACAGTCCTACATGCTTGGCAAGCCCAGGTCAGAGAAATCTACATAAAACCACCATGTAAAACATTATTATTCTCAATGGCCTGTGTGATGATGCATTATCTTGAGCTAAAATGGAGTTGGCAGCATTGCGATTCAACATATTGTAGGGTTGAGACTGATAACACTTCTAAATAAACCAACAAATTCACCAATTCTGTTTGTTTGGTTGATTTATATAACATGCAATCACATATAATCATAGTTAGGGTTGTCCATGTTTGGTCATTTGTTACTTGATTGACTCAGTTTTACGGTTTGGCACGTTTGTTTGAACCCAGCCATAGTCTAGGCATTTACATGGGGATAGTGAAAAGATTGTAAGGGCTGTACTTCTAAAGTGGACTCCTAAATTTGTGGTCCAGGTGAGGTCCAAGCCAGAAGTGATTTGGATTTTGTACTTTTGAGGTCTTTCTTGTTTCATTCTGGTTTTACAATCCATTTTCACAATAGTGTCTTTTCATCTCATATCAATTGATTTCCCCTCTTCTACCCTATGCTACCCAACATCACCCCTTATGATTGCTAGCAAATGCAGAAGCACTGCTAAGATGTATCAGATTCTATCATGCATAATTACCTTTAAACATGATTGTTCTACATGTTTAGCCATCACGAATGTTGAACACCACACTGTTGTTCTACATTCCCAATCAGGCACCCAGCTATAGGTGGCAGGTCACATAAGAACAGTCTCTGTACAGAAATACTCAATAATTACTCAATAAAATATAGTTCTTGCGATCTGTTGACACACAATCTCCTGATCAATTATTTCCAAATGTTCTGATCTCACATAATTTTGGGTGCTGGCATTGTGCCAGGACAGTGTTCCCTCTCCGTTCATTGAAAACAGACACACACGCTCAGACAGATTTTCACAGGCTGTCACAAGAGAATAGCTGAAGATACTCCTGCAGGCAGAATACATTTATGAAGACAAATAAAATGACAGTGCTAATTAACTAACAAAATTAAATCTGGAACATCAGAGACTATTCTTTCCCTTTAATTACACTGGACTGAACGTTTGAAAGAATACAAATTCTTCATGCTGACTTGAGTAGCACCTCACTGTTGAAGACATGTGGGGGAGTGGAGAAGGCAGGATATGGGGAATAAAAATCAGATTAGGGATGGATCCGCGTACAGAAAATCTATGAGTTGCTAGTGGGAGTCCAAAACAATTTGACAGCACATAATCACTCAAGAGGATGTAGTAAGAAGACATTAGACACAGAGGACACTTACTTCCAATTATCTCGGCAGATTAATTTTATGGGGTTAGATTCCTCGTTATAGCTCTGTTTATTTGCTCATCTGGATCAGTCAAACAGAAGCAGATTTCTAGAAGCTCAGGCAAAGTTCTGTCTAACAGCTACTATAGGATGCATTCTATAGGGATAGGGAACATGTTGCTGAGCTACAACTCCAAGTATCTCCAACCAGCGCTCAGCATTCAGAGTGCTTGAATAACAAGGTAAAAAGCCTAAGAGCTGAGGTGGCGCAGTGGTTAGAATGCAGTAGGGCAGGCTACTTCTGCTGCCTGCCGGCTGCCGGCAGTTCGAGTCTCACCTGAGTCAAGGTTGACTCAGCCTTACCTCCCTCTGAGGTGGGTAAAATGAGGACCCAGATTGTTGGGAACAAGATGCTGACTCTGTAAACCGCTTAGAGAGGGCTGTAAAAGCACTGTGAAGCGGTATATAAGTCTAAGTGCTATTGTTATTGTTTAATTCTTCCCATTCATAGAAGTGAATGGGAAACAATTGACATCCTAACTGAACTGCAAACTTTGGCTTCCAAAGCATAGGTTTCACGTCTGAGCCATAGTTTCCTCCTATCTGTTGATGGGTGCGCTCTCTGGATGTTCTGGGAATGAACCCCATTCATTCCCCAGGAAATACGATAGTACTTGTGGGCTTCGTCAGCTGTTCCTCCCTACTCCAGAGCTCATCTCATTTTCCTGTGTCAACCTGTACTAAGCACCACATTCCTGCTCTGCTGGCACTCCGCCATCCTCATTACCTCTATGCTCTGCCCTGCAGCTAAAGCAGCAGGTTTGACTAGATGAAGAAGGGGGGAGGACTAGCAAGGCTTCAGGAAATGAGAACATACAGGATGAAGAAGGAAGCATTATGATTAAGCTGTAAGGAGCAGTACCAGGTTCATAATATGTGGGGAGCTTTCCCACTGAAAGCAGCCCCATACCCCCAGAAGCTAGAATGAGAGACAGGGCTTCAATAGCTACTCTGGAAGTCAGGACTTAAAAAATAAAAGGCTGTACCCAAGAAATAATACAAAGCTTGAGTGATATAATTATTTTCATGATTATACAGAAAGTGTTCTCCAAGCCATGATTACACTATTGCTTCTACCATGTTATTTTATAGCTTACAAAAGGTTCCCTCCCTCCACCCCTATTTTTGGACCCAGTTTGATTAATTTAATCTATTTAATTCGAGGGGAGCAGTCTCAGCTCAGGATAACTTGGTTGTGGGGAAGGGAAACCGTTTTTTTTAAAAAAGGAAATAGGTGTGACTGGCAAGGTGGTTTCAGACAGCATCTGCATGGGGAACGGAGGAAACATTGATCTTCTGAAATCAACCAACTAAAATAAGCCAAAATAACTTCTCAAGACTGGAAATGTTACATTTAAAATGGGGATGCGATTTTTATTAGAGCTGGGGGGCAACTACCGTAGCTTAAATGGCTTAGAGATTCTAGCAACTGTTGACTCAATAGATTTAAATGGTTCTGAATCATTGTTTCAATGGTTTATGATTAGTACAGGGAGTCCTTGACTTACAACAGTTCATTTAGTGACAGTTTGAATTTACGATGAGACTGAAAAAAGTGACTTATGATCATTTTTCACACTTACAACCGTTGTGGCATTGCGATTTACATTCGGATGCTTGACAACTGGTTGATATTTATGATGGTTGCAGTGTTCTGGGGGGGTGTGTATGTCATGCGATCCCCTTTTGTGATCTTTTGACAAGCAAAGTCAATGAGGAAGCCAGATTCATTTAACAACGGTGTTACTAATTTAACAACTGCACTAATTGATTTAACAAACGTGGCAAGAAAGGTCATAAAGCGGGCAAAAGTCACTTAAGAAATTTCTCAGTTAGCAACATAAATTTTGGGTTCAAATGTGTTTGTAAGTCAAGGACTACCTGTGTAGACATTGCACTAAAAGCCTCAGCATGTTGTGCAAACCTATTCCCTGTAGTTTGTAGCAGGGGTGGGTTTCAGGCGGTTCGCGGCGGTCCCCGCGAACCGGTTGGTCGGCGAACCCGGAAGTAAGTAACTTCCGGGAACGCCGAAGGATCCACCCCCCCACCCGCATTTCTTACCCGGTTTTGACGAGTTCTGCGCTTCCACGCATGCGCAGAACGCATACAGCGCCTGCGCGATCCTCCAGGGGCAGCTGGAGCATCGCACAGGCGCTAGTACGCATGCGTGCACTGCGCGCGTGCACGAGGACGCCGCTGGCCCCGTTCCAACCGAACCGGTTGGAACGGGGCGAGAAACCCACCCCTGGTTTGTAGAGAATATTTTAGTTCAACATGGAGTAGACAGGCAACCTGTACTTTTCCAGATGTTGCTGAATTGCAATTTCCAGCTTCCAAGAAATCAGGGTCACTAATGAGAGCCTGGAAATTGTTGTTCAGCAACATCTGAGCACCACAGGTTGCCTGGCCTTATCAGGCTTGCTGAAAAGAGCTTGGCAGAATTTCCTAAATAATACCCAGCATGGCTTTGTGATTTAAGGCTGTCTGCGTGTTGCACATAGCTAGGTAACCCATTTATTTTTTTTCTTCTTCAAACAATTGACAGCCTTCTGTCAACAGGAAGGAACAATTCCTTGTTTGTATTTGCTGTATTATAAATTGACTTTTTCCTCCCGCCCTTTAATGGACTCTTTGCCCCGGACTTTCTCAGCCTCAAAGCTGTTCGATGGTTTTTTTTTGTTGACACAACTTATATGACTGTCCTGCGAAAATTTGGTTCTCAAGGTAACTCCCCCACCCTGGCTGTGCATACAACTCATAATCAATCCTGGCTTAATCAACAAGCCACGGCTTCATGCAGAGGGTGAGCTAGATTATAAAACTGTTCAATTGCCTTGAGATCTTGCTCTTCCAACCAAGTTGCAGCCTATGTTGTCCACTTTAGTTAACCAATGTTTGTATTCTGACAGAAACCAAATTTCTCAGTTTCATTCTTGCAATCAAACAACAGGAGGGAGGGATAAAAATATTAACCTGCCCAGATTAGCTTTACGAAACACTAGACCATACATCACAGTCATTCTTCCATATGTTTCAGAACACAAGTCCTACTGATTCACTCAGATAGACAGTGACTGGGAATGGTGGTCAATGGGAGTTACCCCAAATATCTGAGAGATGCTAGATTCTTACTTCTGGTTTAGCATCATGTCTGAATAACGTCTACTTTTTAAACCAGGAATGAGCAGTAGTTTTCAGACAATGGCATGCTTTAAAAATATAAAGGCTGTGAGGGTCATACAGAGTATAATTGATGATAATCATGTCCAAATCCAAATAACTGATAAGAATTGGAAGGACTGGGAGTGGGGTAAAGGGCTAATATATCTCTTTGGGCCTCCACGTCAGGAAGAAAATGTGAGCAATGATCATTTTATGTTTACACATGCACTTTGGATGTAGCTTAAATAGTCTTGTCTTAAACCAGGGGTGTCAAACTCATGGCCCATGGGCCAGATATCTCATGCGCTGGCCACGGCCACCGTTTTAACAAAGGGAGGGGGGAAAGCCACGATACATCATGTGACAACAATGTGACACTGTGAGTTTGACAGCCCCTGCCTTAAACCCTGCTTTTTTGTAATGTATTGTTATTATTCGAACCAACCGACAACTGAAGAGAAACTTCCTGACAGTCAGAAATCAATGAAACAACTTGCCTCCAGAAGTTGTGGGTGCTCCAATACTGGAGATTTTTAAGACAATGGACAACCATTTGTCTGAAATGTTACAGGGTTCCCTGCTTGAGCAGGGGGTTGGACTAGAAGACCTCTGAGGTCACTTCCAACTCTGTTAGTCTGTTATTATTTTAAAAATTGCTGCCTTGAAGAGCTCAAGGTATGTTATACAGGCTGATTCAGTTTAATTCTATCCCATGTGATATTCACACCAACAGAAGCTTCCTTCTTGAGGGGGGAGGGGAAGCATCTTTGCAGACATGATCTGGTTTTTTTAATCAGCTTCACAGCAGGAAACATAAATCTTCTTTTTCGCACGATGCTGATAATCCCATAGTGCAGAGACATATTTTTAAGAGAACATGTAGTCCACTCTATAACTGATAGGAAGATTCACAAAAGGAAGTTCTATCTGTTAAGACAGACCAATCCATCCTCCCATTTTAATATCATTAAATTTAGAGCCTTTAAAAAAAATAGGAGAGATGGACAAGATATTTTTCAGTCAAACATAAAAAAACTTTATTCTCTCAAAGTCATGAAGCTTGACTTACAAAACATCAGAGTTGTGAAAGGCCCCAGCAGGAAGTTGATACACAATCTCTCTCACTTAACAAACTCTATAATTACAGTAAATCATTTGGGCTAGAAAACTTTGATGTGCAGAATGGAAAGGAAATTGGTTTTAACTGTTTTATCGCTTTAGAACTGTGAGCTGCCCAGAGTCATTTGATTGAGATGGGTGGCCAGAGAAATTAAATAAATCCCGAAGGCTCTGAGGAGTCTTTGTTTAGACCCAAACCCAGTGATGTCCGCATGTACAGTTGAGATCCTTGACATACTGTACATACCAGTGATGGCGAACCTTTTAGGGACCAAGTGCCAAACTGCAACTCAAAACTCACTTATTTATCACAAAGTGCCAACATGGCAATTTAACCTGAATAATGAGGTTTTGTGAGGAATTTCAATCACTCTTTCACAATATGACTTCTCTCTGGTGGCACTGGATTTCTTTGTGCTCAGTGCTTGGCCAGGGGAGTAGAACGCTTCCCCATGCTGCCCCCTTCTTTCTCTTGTCCCGCTGACGAGGGAGAACGAAGGCCAGTTTCGGGGGATGGCCCCCACCCCGAAAGATCTGCCCCTGCCGTCCTCTCCCAGCCCTCTTTGCTGGTGGCAACAGCAAATGTACCGTGATGAAGGCGGAATGCTGTTGCCGCCAGCAAAGTGCTTCGCTCCCTCACTAAGCCTCCATCCATCGCCACCACTGCGACGGGGTGACAGGCTGCTGCAGCAGAGGGGTGAAAGAGCCGCATGAGTCGCATTGTAGCTCCGTGTCATAATGGGCTTCAGGAGGAGGAGGAGGAGGAGGAGGAGGGGACCCCATCTCCCTCACTGTGAAGTGCGAGTGAAAAAGTTCACTCAATCCATTCCAACTTCGCGAGATCTTTTTCTTTTGCAAAAAGTTGGAATGGATTGAGTGAAACGCAATGGAAAAACGTGATTGGAGCTGGGATGGGGCAATGGCTTGTGTGCCCACAGAGAGGGCTCTGCGTGCCACATTTGGCCATTGGTTCTCTCTTGTGGCCCAGTAGGAGCCGTTGGAGCTGCAAGCAGACTCTGATTGTGAGGGGCCCTATGACTCGGCTCTGGAAGATGTGGAGGACCCTGGACAGGGTTCAGACTCCGAACAGGGACCAGAGAGGCTGGTTGGCCACCAGGAGGCGCCTGAAGCATGGAGCAGCGGTGAAAGCCAAAGGGAGTTGGTCCATGATGTCAGGCCCTGGAGCAGTGGGGAGGAGCTAAGGGAGGTGGTCCCGGATGCCAGGCAAAGACGGGCAGATAAGCGCCGACAGCAACTATGGAGATATAGAAGATAATTGGGGCCAGGTGGTTGTGATTGGGCTCCTCCCAAGAGAGTATATAAGAAGAGACTTTGGGAGGAGGCTTTTTGCAGGACTCAACTATTATACTAAAGATGGAGAAGCTCTTGTATGTATTTCTTATCTGTGGAATTCTGGGTTGCTGCCAAAGTCTTGTTGGTGTGTTAATTTACTATGAATAAATTGTCTAGCAGTAATCTTGTGTCGCCGTGACTCACCATACAGAGGGGGGTCAGAACAGTTTCCCATCATGGGTATATATCCACTTTTGCAATCTAGGTGTCTCTAATTCTGTTGACTTCAATTCCAAGAATTCTTAGCAATGTCTGGAGTGGCTGCAAAATCTAGAACTTGACACCTGCACATCTGAAGGGAGGGCTGATAGATAGATCTTTATGTTTGAACCTATTCTGTGAGTCACTATAATTCCATTTGCCTAAAATGAACCAACTATATAAACAATGTTTTGTAGAAAACTCGTTTCAACCAACTACTGCAGAAAAACCTTTGAATATTGCCTTAACTCTCTTCAGAAACTATTCTTCTGAACTGAGGCTAGATTATGCCTAGGCTAGACAGAGGTGTAGAAAGACCCATTCAAACTTTAGGATTCACTCATGCTGATCATTCATTTTATCTTTGCTGATTCCACGAACATGAAATTAAGGGAAGAAAAATCAGGAATGGCAAAAGAAAGAAAGAAAGAAAGAAAGAAAGAAGGAAGGAAGGAAGGAAGGAAGGAAGACTATTCTATTATTTCACCCAAGAGCAAGGAGTCTGTGAACTGAGGAAGCGTATGTGCTGTTATCTCTGTTCAGTTTTCCTGACATCAGTTAAATTCCATGGAAGACACATGATGAACTTTTCCTGTGGGACTTTTTAAACCCTAATCTGGCAACAAATGTATTTACATTAATTTTACCAAAGAAGTTATTCTGAGAAATCAGGTCGCCCGCTTTCTACTTATCAAAAATATACTTTCCAGACAAGTCTAATTCTTCCATTGGCATTAAAAATAAAATAGCACACTTTCCCCCTTTCGTCATTGGTCAATCTAGAAAGTACGAAAAGCAAGCGTCCATGGGGAAATCTCTCTGATACCATTTTGCAATTTGAAATTAAATGGGGTTTTGGGGGTCAGAAAAAGCTGAAGATGACCTGATTACAGATGGGCAGACGCTAAATCGGGATCTTCTGGGAAAGAGCAGGAATATTCTAAGGCAGATGGGTCAGAGTTTCTGACGTTCCGTGGCTGGAGAACAATTTCCCCCAAAACACAATTTTGTTTCTTTTAAGAAAGCTTGTGAGAGAGAAAAAGAGAAGCAAAATCTTGAGCATACAGGGGCAGAATTACTGAGCAGATGGTCAGCAATTTTAAATCTGCAAGGGTCGGAAGGGCCAAGACCAGTTGTAAGTCAGCTTTTTCAGTGCCACTGTAATTCTGAATGGTTACTAAATAAATAGTTGTAAGTCAAGGACTACCTGTAATTTGTTGCCAAGTCTAGGTAGTGGACTTCCTGGTTTTAGTGAAAAACACAATTTATCCACCCTAGTGTAGCTACGGCTCTGTAAGTGAGTTTCTAAATCCTTCACTTCCAAAGTGAACTAACTTTAGTTTACTGATCTATAATTTGGTTTTTGATGTTTCTGTTGTTTTAGCAGCAACTAGCCCATCTTGGCTGATCTTGCTCTATTAAGCAGGATTAGTTCAGTCAAGGTTGGATAATACTCAGATAACCTGAGAATCATAGGGATGTTAGCTAGGTGAAGGGATTGAAAACAAAAATCTTGAAAAAGGGCATAGCAAATCACTTCCACAACTCCGACAGAGGCAGTTACTAAGAGTTAACCAAGAACTGATGACATCTTTACCTTCCTGTTACATTGCAAAATTATCCCCTTTTTATTAATCTGGATATTTAGCATCCTGCACAGTTTCCCCCAAATAAGGAAAGAGAGGGAGACTGGAGTTTTAAAATGGGCATCCCAGCTGCACATTTTACATTTCATTAAAAGAAACCTCACACCTGAAAATCAGCTACTGTTCCAGTCAGAAAAATTATATTCAGGCCTTTGATAAATTAACTGACCAATTAACTGATTAATGGAGCATTGCAAGAAGACAATCCAGGCTACATTGGTGCAACAAGCAAAAAGCAAATCTGAAAAACTGCCTTAGAAAAAGGATCACACTGACAAATAGCTTGAAAGAAAATGTGGAACTTAGTTGCTATATATATTGACAGCAGTGAGAATCTTAAATACACAAAGATGGAAAGACACATTTATTCCCACAATGGAAGCCTGAATGATAAAAATGATGGAATTAGCAGAGATCAATTAAATAATTTATCTAGTTTTGTTTCTACCTGGAAATTTTTGGACTTTTTGCTTGAATGAAAAAAATGAAAATGTTTTTAGATTTTGATGGTTCAAATGATTCTGTTATTACAGAAGTGATTAAAATGCTATGAAACGTAAAGCAAAAGGTTGAGGTTGCAATATTTTTTTTTGCATTCCATTGCACTGGAAAAAAAAAACAGAGGTCCTTGCTCCCTCCCTTTTCCTTTACACTTTTCTCATTCTTTCTGACAGTTTTCTTACTTTCGTTTCTTTTTTCTTATAACCTAACTTAATAAATGTAGTATGCATGTTTTGAATCAAGCAAACAAAATGCAATTCCTTTTAGGATACAGCCAACAAGCTCTAAAATGCCCCAGATTGTAGGGCTGCCCAAAAGAGCTTTGGCATGCAGAAGAGACAAAAGGGAAGCAACAGAGGAATATGCAAAGAGGCTGGAAAGAATCACAGAGAAGATACTTTTTAGGAGATTTTAAAGCAACTTCAGACTGTGGTAGAAAAACTGAAGCTTTTTCTTGTGAGAGAAGAAAACTTGCTGAAAATTGAAAAGATTAAGAAAGAAATGCCTTTTGTGCTTAGAATTGTAATGGAAACTTCAACCTAAAATAATTCACTAAATTCCCCAATCGTTTTAAAAGCCATCTAGAAAAAGCTTTCAAAGAATTCCATGTTCAGTTCCAGCCGTGCATGGTTTTCATTAGGAACGCTTATACCTTCTAGATTTTTTGGGGGAAAAAAATTAGTTTCCATTTGTTTAGGCAATTTTCACTGTGTCAAAAAATGCTGTCTTAAAGCCAGACTTTTAATAAAGTCCCCCCCCCCCAAAATTATTTGATTGCATCTACTCATGAAAACAATCGTAAGCATTTGTTTTCATATTTCCCTCCACCACTGAGGTGATTAGGAAGTTATACAAGGTCTGGTATATCTGCACTCCTCAATTATTCTTGCAAGATGCCTCTGAAGCAAGATAACTTGAGAGATAGTTTAGTGTCATCCAGATATAGTCATTATTCAGTGGTAATCTGATGAATGAAGATATGTGCCCTAGGACAGGGGTCTCCAACCTTGGCAACTTTAAGACTTGTGGACTTCAATTCCCAGAGTTCCTTAGCCAGCTTTGCTAAGTCCACAAGTCTTAAAGTTGCCAAGGTTGGAGACCCCTGCACTACGATAATGTTGCAGCATCCAATTTGGGTCGGTTACTGGGACCAGAGGTTTTTTTTTTTTTTGTCTTCTGAGATTTTGGATTCGTGCTGGAGCCCATCCTCAGGGAATTCTCTGTGTCACAGAAAGAGGTTGCCTGAGGATGGGCTCAAGCACGAATCTAAAAGCTCGGAAGACAAAAAAACCTCTGGTCCTGGTGACCGACCCAGATTGGATCCTGCACTGGTAATCTGAATTTGATTTTTCCTGGACAAAGTCCAACATTATCCACTACACTACAACAATTTTTTAAAGTTACATAACATCTGAACTTAGGTTAGGACCAAACCAGATGAAACCACAATTCCTGAGGCAACATAGCTCTTAAACTTGGATTACGAGCATAGAATTATATTAGGAAAAGTCTACATACAGCAAAGTCGTTTCTCTACCAGATGACCTGGGTTATAACTTTTATTGCTAATGGTCATGTTTGGAGCTAGTGGAAATACTAATCTGAAAATCTAGAAGACATCACACTGGAGAATTTTGGTCTAGACCATTGGTCACCCAATGGTTAGTGGATCTATGGTGAAAAGTTTGGTGGTCCGCAGAAAAATTATTTGTATTTTTTATATTGCACTAAATACTATTTATCTTTTTCTTTTAAAAAAATCTCATATTAGTGGTCCACGGGATGTAAAATTATGAATTTAATGATCCCTGAGGTCCAAAAGGTTGTTGACCCCCTGGTCTAGAGTAGACCAACATGGACATCTTCCAGATATCCTGACTTCAACTTGTAGAATTCCCTAGTCAACAATGGCTATCAGATACAACAGCTTAGATTCCCTAACTTAGAAGTTTTCTTGCCTTTTTGAGGGAGGCTAGTTTCATCCAGACAAAGCTAATCATGTCCTTCATTGACATCACACTAAACTAGAGTTTGTTTTGTCTAATTAGGGTTCATTGAAACTTTTAGGCCACAAGCCACAATTTAAACCTATGGATTGAAGATCATGGCTTGATTTAGCCTGGCCTATTCATACAGCTGTATTAGAAATGATGATTTACAATTTGCTTCTGTGTTCTGCCCAAGCCCCTGCCAATTTATAGAAGTGCATAACAGCGGCTAAAAATAGGTGAGAAACCAATCCACATCAATTCCAAAACTTTGCTAATTTGTCTTGTTAAAATAAACAAAGTGGAAAAATCCTGACTTTCTCCCCATGTATATCTGGTAAATATAATAGAGATTCTTCCTTTCTAGCCTATCTAAAAATTGCTGAGGAAAATTGAGGATGGTTGTAACCAGCTAGGATTTTAAGTTATGGAATTGCACATTTTGTAATCGTTGTTCTCTTCATCCATTTTATTCCGAGGCATTTTAAAGTGTACACAGTGTGCTCTCAGCTAATGCATATTCATACAAATAGCCTCATTGTTTGAAATGCTAACAGACATGCTGGAAAGAGCATGCATCCTGCAGACAAGTAGCGTGAATGCTGTTTTAAGCACGGAGATTTCTGCTTTAAAAAAAATCCACCAAGCCTTGAAACATCCACAAAACAATAGAATCCACTTGACTGATTAAGGAACATGGATCAAGATTCTGGAACACACCTTAGTGCCACAAAATGAAGCGCGGGTGCAAAAAGGACCACTTACATCACTTATATGAAGAAAACTTCAGATTTAAATTCTAAGTGGGGGGGCAATTTCCATCTGAAAATCTGCCAGGGTTGAAGAAGAAGAGAGGTAAGCAACCTGAAGCCCAAGATCAAATATGCCTCCGGGGATTCTTCTATTTGGAGGCAAGAATCATGCGAATATTCCTAAAAGAAGCTTAACATATTTAAGAACAGCTACAAAGTCCAGGGGGGATGGGAGTGAAACAAACAATCAAATCTGCAACAGCATCACTTCTCTGTCCCAAATGTGGCCCCTGACGCTGGTATTAAAAGTTGTTCACCACTGAAATAAATCAGAGGAAATATGCTTTTCTAACAAGATCTTGGGTTTTTTTTTTCCTTGTCAAAATTGCTTTGATGTCGTTTCACTTTTCAATCATATTTTGGAAATAGAACTACAGGTAGTCCTTGACTCGTGACTTTTGAAGCTAACAAAAGTTGTGAAAAAGAGTGAGGTATACCCAATCCCTCCACTTAGAATTGTTGTGGCATGTCCACCTTCAAAATTTGGCTGATTGGCAAAGGCAATATATTTATGACAATTTCAGCATCCTGGCTTCATATGATCACCATTTGCGACTACTCAGCTTTGTGCCAAACCAAGTCAATGGGGGAAGCCGGAATCAGTTCATAATGGCAGTTATAAAGTTGCTCGGTTTCGATCGGACCTGGACTCCACTCCTGCAGATCCAGCCGAGACACAAGGGAATGATCTGGCAGACCATCTCTGGGTTGAGTTTCAGGATGTTGCCTCCGGGGATGTGGACAAGGCTATGCGAGCTGTGAGTGCCTCCACCTGTATACTGGACCCGTGTCCCTCCTGGCTGGTTGCCAACAGCAGTGAGGTGACACGAGGCTGGATCCAGGCGGTTGTTACCACCTCTCTTCGGGAGGGGCATCTCCCCACCGCGCTGAAGGCGGCGGTGGTGAGACCCCTCCTGAAGAAACCGTCCTTGGATCCAGCAGTTCTTAACAACTACCGTCCAGTCTCCAACCTCCCCTTTGTGGGGAAGGTTGTTGAGAAGGTGGTGGCCTTCCAGCTTCAGCGTACCTTGGAGGAAGCTAACTATCTTGACCCCTTCCAGTCTGGCTTCAGGCCCGGTTACAGCACAGAAACCGCTTTGGTCGCATTGACCGATGATCTCTGGAGAGCCAGAGATGGAGGCTATGCGTCCATCCTGGTTCTCCTTGACCTCTCAGCGGCTTTCGATACCATCGACCATGGTATCCTTCTGCGACGACTGCGGGAGGTGGGGGTGGGCGGCACTGTTTTGCAGTGGTTCTCCTCCTACCTCTCGGACAGGTCGCAGTCGGTGTTGGTGGGAGGGCAGAGATCGTCCCCGAGGCCCCTTACTTGTGGGGTGCCGCAGGGCTCGGTCTTATCCCCCCTACTATTTAACATATACATGAAACCGCTGGGCGAGATCATTCGGAGGCACGGGATAAAATACCATCAGTATGCGGACGATACACAGTTGTATCTGTCCGCCCCGTGCCAACTCAATGAAGCAGTGGAAGTGATGAGCCGGGGCCTTGAGGCTGTCAAAGACTGGATGAGAGCTAACAAACTGGTGCTCAACCCGGAAAAGACCGAGTGGCTGTTGTGTTTTCCTCCCAATAATTTGGCTAATGTTCCATCAATCAGGCTGGGGGGGCAAAATTTATACCCCTCAGACAGGGTCCGCAACTTGGGAGTCCTCCTGGACCCACAGCTGAGTTTTGACCATCATTTGTCAGCTGTGACCAGGGGGGCATTTGCTCAGGTTCGCCTGATGCGCCAGTTGCGGCCCTACCTGAACCGGGAGGCACTCACAACAGTCACTCGAGCCCTTGTGATCTCCAGGCTGGAATACTGCAACGTGCTCTACATGGGGCTGCCCTTGAAGAGCATCCGGCGACTTCAGCTAGTCCAGAATGCGGCCGCGCGAGTGATCGTGGGCGCACCACGGTTCGCCCACATAACACCGATCCTCCGTGAGCTGCGCTGGCTACCTGTTGATCTCCGGGTGCACTTCAAGGTCCTACTTACCACTCACAAAGCGCTCCATGGTAATGGATCTGGCTATTTGAGAGACCGCCTTCTGCCAATTACCTCCCTGCGTCCCATCAGATCGCACAGGGTAGGCCTCCTCCGAATTCCATCCGCCAGTCAGTGCCGACTGGCGACTACGCGGAGGAGAGCCTTCTCAGTTGCAGCTCCGACGCTATGGAACAATCTCCCCGTGGAGATCCGCACCCTCACCACCGCCCAGGCCTTCCGCACGGCCCTTAAGATCTGGCTATCCCGTCAGGCCTGGGGATAAAAAATCTTAGTTCGTCCCCTCCCGAATGATGAATGAATGTTGTGCTCTATTTTTAATATTATGTATTGTCTTATGTTTTTTGTCTTTGTACCCCCTTCCCCGTGTTTTGTAAGCCGCCCTGAGTCCCCTCAGGGAAAAGGGTGGCCTATAAATTATAATAAACATTCCAAACATTCCAAACATAAAGTCAGGTGTGACTCACTGAAAAATTGCCTTGCTTAGCAACAGGAATTCTGGTTTCAACTGTGGCCATAGGACCGACTACCTGTATACAGCTTAGTGACAAGAAGGTTAAAAAGTAAGTACTCCACTCCTTTGCCCACAATACAATCTCTAAAGCCACCAGGCTCCAAATTTTGGGCTTGGACAACCTGGAACTACACCGCCTATTGGTCTGACCTTCGCATAGTACACAAAATTGTCTGCTACAACGTCCTACCTGTCAATGACTACCTCAGCTTCAACCTCAATAATAAATGGGTAAACAATTGATAGGAACTCAAGGTAAACCGCTCCAAACTCGATTGCAGAAAATACGACTTCAGCAACAGAGTGGTCAATGCCTGGAATGCTCTACCTGACTCCATTGTGACAGCCTCAAACCCTCACAGCTTCAACCTTAAACTGTCTACTGTTGACCTCACCCCATTCCTAAGAGGTCTGTAAAGGAGGCGTGCATAAACGCACCAGCGTGCCTACCGTCCCTGTCCCATTGTCCCCATTTATTCGTACCCATTTCCTTTGTCCATGTCCATCTTTATACTTATATCTGTTATCTTGTACATGTTTGACAAACTATACAAATAAAAAATAATATGAAAAAACCACGCTTTTTCCCTCTGGGGCCTTAAATTCCGGGGTCAGCTAGAACTGTTACTTTCTTCTATCTTTCTAAACAGAGCTAGAGAATCAGAATCACGTATTAGGGCCTCTTTATAAAGCCTTAGTAAGACCACATCTGGAATACTGCATCCAGTTTTGGTCATCACGTTACAAAAAAAGGTGATGAGACTTTGGGGAAAAGTGCAAAGGAGAGAAACTAAGATGATCAAAGGCCTGGAGGCTAAAACATATGAAGAACAGTTGGAGGATTTGGGTTTCGCTAGTTTAGAGAAAAGAGGGACTGGGGACGGACGGACATGATAGCAGTATTCCAGTATTTGAGAGGTTGCCACAAAGAAGAGTGGGTCAATTTATTTTCCAAAGCAAGAAAAGACAAAAACAATGGATGGAAACTAATCAAGGAGAGAAGCAACCTGGAATTAAGGAGAAACTTCCTAATAGTGAAGACAATTAGCCAGTGGAACAGCTTGCATTCATTGGGGGTGCTTCGTCACTGGAAGTTTCTAAGGAGACTGGACAGTCACTGGGTCTGAAATGGTATAGGATCGCCTGCTTGAGCAGGGGGCTTAACTAGAAAACCTCCAAGTTTCCCTTCCAGCTCTATTCTGATCAACATATGGATGACATTATGGCTCTCTAAGGAAAGGAGTGGGGAAAACATCTCTAGTTCTGAAGGGCTGTAACCACTCAACAAAACTCATCATTCCCAGGCTGACATACAACACTTATACAATTACAAAGGGCTTAGGAATTCAGCAACTGTGTATGTGCATTTTTTTAACAAAAGAAAAGGGCATGTGAGGACAACAGCTTTTCGTCACTCAATTGTGTCTTCCTGTGCTGTTCATTCAAATCTCTCAAGAAACATTTTCTTATCCTTTTTGAGCTCAGGAGTTCCTAATTTCTCTTGAGAAGGCCTAACTGCCCCATCCACTCATCCACCAGGGCAACCTTTACAGCAAATTATGGTCAAGCAGCTCCCAATTATTGGCAGTCCTTAACTTACAACCATTCACTTACTGACTGTTCAAATGGCACTGAAAAAAAGTGACTTATGACTGTTTTTCACACTTACAACCATTGTTAGCATCCCCATGGTCATGTGATCAACATTCAGAGGCTCAACCACTAGTTCATACTTAGGATGGTTGAAGCATGATCCCCTTTGTGACCTGCAGACAAGCAAAGTCAATGGGGAAGCCAGATTTACCTAACAACCATGTTAGTAACTTAACTGCAGTGATTCATTTCACAACTGGGAGAAGAAAGATCGTAAAATGGGGCAAAACTCATTTAACTGTCTCACTTAGCAAAATAAATTTTGGGCTCAATTTTGGTCATCAGTCCAGAACGGTTTCACCACAAATGCGCAAACGACAAAAGCGCGCCTCACTAAACCGCGGTGACAAAACCGCGCCGACAAAACCGTGCGACAAAGCGACGAATGAGCCCTGAAGCGCGCCGACAACAGCGCGCCGACAGAAACCTAACCCTAAACCTAACCCTAAACTTAACCCTAAACCTTACCTTAACTTAAATCGCGCTTCTGTCGGCGTGCTGTTGTCGGCACGCTGTTGTCGACACGCTTTTGACATTGCGGTTTTAGCGCCGCGGTTTTGGCGGCACGCTTATGACGTTCGCGCTTTTGTCGGGTCACGGCCCAGAACTACCTGTACATCTGTCTTTGTAGCATCTTGCCAGAGCACCTCTGAATGGCATCTTGTAAATGATAAGCCCTATATTGGGGTGTCCAATTTTGGCAACTTTAAGACCTGCAGACTTCAAACTCCCAGAATTCCCCAGGCAGCCATGCTGGAATTCTGGGAATTGAAGCTAGAATTCTGGGAGTTGAAGCTGGAATTCTGGGTGTTGAAGCTGGAATTCTGGGAGTTGAAGTCCACAGGTATTAAAAGTTGCCAAAACTGGACACCTCTGCCCTATGCCATGTATTTTTCTGTAGTCTCTCCATTTTTTCCTGCCCCCATCAATAAAGGCCTGCTCTCCTTGCCCTAAAGCAGTGATGGTGAACATTTTAGGCACCGAGCACCCAAACTGCGTGCATGTGCATGCCCAAACTGAAAGGTGCACAGACATGGGTGTGGGTGCATAGCAGAGACCCGAAGACCAGCTGGGCAGCGGGAGGTGGGGCATCCCAACTCTGGTAGCACGGCAAGAGGTAAGATCTTTTTCTTTTGTGAAGATTCTTGTTTTGTCGTTTGCAGGGAAACAGAAGCTCACGAAAGAAATGCCACTGAGATCTGACCTGGGGTGATTCATTGCGTGGCAGCAGAGAGGCCCCTGCATGGCACATCTGGCACGAGTGCCATAGGTTCGCCATCATGGCCCTAAAGTTTCATGACCTTGCCGAAAAACAACTGCAGGAGCCTTGAAGATGCAGGCCTGGGCTTTCCCTTCTAAAAGCCACCCTGTGGTTTACTAATTCATATAAGCGGCAATGCAGTCTTGACACGTAATGGCACCCGAGATTCCCACCCCCTAATAACCACCGTTGAAGATACACACAGAGTATTTTTGTCTCTAATGAACTGAAGCATGCCGCTGTTTATTTGGCATTTTTGGACTCTTTCAGAAAGAGTTGAACATGACTCTACCGATCTGCGTAAAGCAGAGATATCTCAACACACCATGGAAATGTAACACATGTGACATCTCAATCTTGGCCATACACAGGAACTGAATTCAGCCCCGAACAAGATACTGTAGGCTTCTTTATTCTAACCGACTTAACCGAGATAAAAGCATAAAATTGATATTTAGAGTGAAAAAATACATTTTAGAACACTAACTATTTTGTGGTGCTCTCCAAGCTTGGTGGTTTTGCTTGCAAATGCTTCATTATCTGATTGGGTAACATCCGTGCACTGATGATGTTAGCAAGTCATGTAATGAAATGTGTGCAAGAAAATAACTAAACTCAGAGACTACCAAGGATTCCACAGGTCAACCCTGAGCCACATACTGTATATTCTCTCCTGTTGGAACGATTAATTTTGTAGCCTTTAATTTGCTGATCTTTGGCACTGTTCCAAAAAGGCAATTCACTTTCCCATTGGTAAAATAAAGGCTAAGCATTTTGTGCATAAATAAATGAACTGGGATTTAGACCCACAGGCAAATTCAACATTTTATCCAACATTCTTAATGTTTAACTGTTCTTAAAACAGTTTTTTTTAAATAAAAAAACAACAACAACAAAGGAAGGACCCTAGGAGTTAGAAGTCTTGGTCTTTGATTTTATGGCTCATAAAAAGGCTACAACATCATCACTGCTATCATTAAAATCACACTCTTACATATTTTATTGCATTTTATTGTTGCCCATCTCACCACACAGCGACTTTTTTGTAGCATCTTGCCAGGGCATTTCTGACAAGTAAGCTGCAAATCTAAAGAGATTGTGCGTATGTTTAAGAACCTGTTAGTCAATTGAAATTTCACTTATAGAATACCTATAGAACATAACTACCTTTAAGATTTTTAACATACCATACATCCATTTGGGATTTAAAAAAAATACGCACTGCATACATCCCCTTAGATTTAACTCTCAAAGTAACTTTATAAGGTATCCAGGATTCCTCTCTGCTCCCAGTTCTAGATTTAAACTATGGTACCCCACCACCAGCCCACATCTCTGGATCTATCCCTTTGGCTGTTCTTTTATGAGATGTACAGTGAGAATCATGGTTGTTTATGCAGGTCATCAGTCTTACTAGGTGACGATGGACCAGTCTCTACCTCTAAGAGCAGCCAACCCTGCAGGAGAGTTGTGAAAATAAAACTCAGGGGGAGATGACTGAGAAGAGTTGTGAAAGATTCCAGGGCAGCCACACAAGGCTTTCTTTTTTAAACATGCAAAAAATCCATGAATTATTCGTTTCCCTTAACACGTTTGCAGGATGCCGCTCCATTCGGAGACTCTGCCGGCCAGAAGTCGGTGCGCTGGCTCAACTCCCCCCCCCCCGCCCTCAAATTGCGCGATGCTCTTCGGAAACCGCCACCGGCTCTCTCCCCGCCCTCCCCCCAACAACTCATGCCGCTGCCTCGCCTCGGCTGCCCGACTCTCTTACCTTCTCTGGCTTTCAGTAAAACTGTATTGGCTACAATGTTCTCCAGCTCCATGGTGCTCCAGCTTGGAAGATGCTGCGGCGCCACACAACCCCGAAGGACAAAAACAGAAGGGCGAGGAGGGAAGCGGGGAAAAGCGGAGGCGAAAATCGAGGCTCTCGAGGGGAGAACCGGCTGTTTCCTCGCAGTCGTCTTCGAAAGGCCGGTGTCCGCTCCAGCTTTTTTAAAAAGAGGCCGCCAGCATCCTAGACCTCAAGGTATCTCTTCCCTCCAGCCCAGCGCTGGCTCTCCGGTTGCTCGCAGGAGGATCGAAGGAAGATCCGGCAGGGCGTGAGGGGGAAGCAGGATCCTCTCTCCCCCACCTTTGCAACAACCGCCGCAATGCAATCCAGGCAGAGAGAAATCCTCTTAGCCGCGCTCCTTCGTTCCCCCCTCCGCCAGCGTACCCACGGCTTTCCGGCGCCGGCGAAGCTCTTCGCCTGGGGCGGGCGGAGGGGGTCAGCAGCGCTGAGGAAAAAAGCCCCCCCTTACCCTCCTGCCCAGCAAAGCATGCCCGGGGAGGGGGCAGTGGAAACAAGAACTCTAAAGCTCAGCCCCGGGGAGATGTGCAGGCGGAATTGAGGGGCGCGATCCTTCTTCTCGCCCGCCGCCCAAGCAGTGCCGATCGGGGGGTCCTTCCGAAAGGGGAAAGCGAGTTAAAAGGGAAATTCTTCCCGCCGACGCAGAGCGGAGAGAGCGCGAGGAGGGGGAAAGCCAAGGCGAGACCGCTGGAATCTTTCTGTCCCAGCAGGAAATAGCAGGGATACTAGAAAGAGCCCGTAGCGATCAAACTGGCTACAAAACGTTCCAAGAGGGCGGGGTTCCGAGCTGGTGACGTCGACACCCACGGGGGAGGGCTCCGATGTGTCAACGTTCGAAAGAGTTATGTAATCGCCTCGGTCCCACCTTTAAAAAAAAAAACATTCCCGAGTGCATGCTGGGAAATGTAGTTTGGCAAGGAAAGCGCTTGAAAGTTTGGCCAAGGAAAGGTTGGCTCCAACCTGGATAACTTTAAGCCTGGCGGACTTCAACTCCCAGATTTCCCCAGCCAGTAAAACTATTCGTTTTTATTGTTCAGTGAGACATTTATTAAAAATGAGTACACCCCCCCCATTTTACATACCTTTCTGCCACAGTTGTTAAGCGAATCGTTGCACTTGATAAAATCGATTGTTAAGTGAATGTGGCCTCCCCATTGACTTTGCTTCTCAGGTTGCAAAAGGTGATCACATGACCTTGGGACACGGCAACAGTCATAAGTATGAAACACTTGCCAAGCAGCTGAATTTTGAACACATGATCATGGAGAGCTGCAAAGGTCGTTACTGTGAAAAAAACGATCATGTCACTGTTTTCAATGCCTTTGTAACTTTGAACAATCACGAAATGAACTATTGTCAGTCAAGGAGTACCAGTATGAAGTCTAGCCAGGAATGAGCATTCCCTGGTTCGTTAGAAAACCTGAGGATACATCTCCAGAGGCTGGACAGCTGAACTAGACATACAGTTATGAGGCCACTGCCATATATTCCCGTAGAAGTTTTGTACCGTATTTCCCCACAAATAAGACGGTCTTATTTTCTTTTGACCCCCAAAATAAGTGTTTGGCCTTATTTTCGGGGAGGTCTTATTATTTTTGAGGTGCAGGAGGCCACGAACGTGGTCACCTCGTGGCGGCTGCTGCTGTGTTGCAATATTTTCAGGGAGGGCTTATTTTTGGGGGAGAGGGCTTATTTTAACGTATGCGCTCAAAAGCCACATTAGGCTTATTATCTGGGAAGGTCTTATTTTCAGGGAAACAGGGTATATAGTTAGATGGATTGTGTGTCTATGTTTACTTCTCTTCATGATGTTCTCATCCTATGCTAAAGACCAAGTCTAGCCAATCTATGCATCTGAGGAACTGAGCTGCAACTCAGGAAGGCAGATGCTTGTTAACAAAATTTGCTAAATCGGAAAAAGTGCTACCAGGCTCTTCCTGATTTTTCACCACCATGGATCAGTGTTTCTCAACGTAGGCAACCTCAAGCTGTGTGGACTTGAATTCCCAGAATTCCAAAACCAGCTTGCCATAACACACCTCTACTACAATGTTGTCAAGGTATTATCGTTAAGATACCAGTGAGCTCTTGAACAACAGGCCAATTTGTAAGGAATGAGTTGAGGCTAACTTACTAGATATGGGCTCAATCAAGATTCTATTATAAACTTGCTGGTTTAGAAGTAGATGGTTCAATGGGTCCTTACAGATTCAATGGGCAAACCATGGTTAATGAGTTAGCAGCTTTTTCAGTCTGAACTAGGATCTTTTTAAGTTGAATCCCTTAAATAAAATGATAGTCATACAAACGGAACACCCCTCTTTTTTCTCTCTACCAATTTGAAATGACAGGAGGGAAAATTAATGCATTACACTCTTGAGAAGCAGAGAAGTAAACAAAGCTAGTGAAGAAGCGCACAATTTGCAAAACAAAAGCCAGGATTTGGGGAAATTGATGCATTTGGCCCCATGGCACGCGGAATTCTGCTGTTTTAGCTTATCTGATTTTTGGTTGGGCACAGAAACCAACCAACCTATAGCTACCATATAGCCTAAAACAGTAGCCTATGGTTTATGGGTATAGGGAACCTCTTCACTATACCCCAAATCAGAATGAGAGGTTTCCAGGCTGCTTGACTTCCCCATGGACTTTCTTTTTTTAAACTTGTGAGTGTATGTTTGTAATTATCACATGCAAAAGTAGGCAGGACTCCACACTGGCAGCTTATATATTATTCATTTATCTTTTCCCGTTCCATTCAGAGGGCATTCAAGGCTATTAGGCATCAGCTAAATTAAACTAAATTGAGATGCAGAGAAAACCACAAGCTCGCTGCTTGGCTGTAAAAACCTATAAAAAGAAATTTTCCTCCTATCTCAACCCCAAAAGGTCCTTTGCCATCAATATTGCCCTGTGGGTCACATCTTGGTCACTGCTTAAGGAAAACAACGCATTTTGCTTCCTAAAGACCTTATTCTCAGGCTACTTCTGCAAATTAATTAGGACTGGTCTTCAGAAACCAAAAACCACAACTCAATGAGTAGACACTCATTGTTTGCTGCACCAAGTAACGGACTGCAATGGGAAGTGTCAATTTTCTCACGTAAAATGAGTTTTTGGCTTTGCTGAAGTCTCTGCCCCACCTGGCTTTTAATTTTACTGTTTAAAACATTTCTTAAAGCAAGTGAGAAACTGATCTGCTGTGACATGCCAATTCTAGTATTTACTTTTGGGTTTTTTTTTAAGTGCTGCTGGGTCTTCTCAAGATACGGTAAGGGAAACAACGGAAACCTGCCTTTGTTTGAAAGCCAGCTCAATTGCCCAAAAAATAAGACTAAATTGAATGAATGGGGATCATTCTTGGGGACTAGAAGAAATGGCAGGAACAATCATACTTCCTGCTTTCTGATAAATGGCTGTTTACACGATTGCATTTAGTTTTGGTTGCCCCAATACAAGAGAGATGTTGAGACTCTAGAAAGAGTGCAGAGAAGAGCAACAAAGATGATTAAGGGATCTGGAGGCTAAACCTTATGAACAATGGTCGCAGGAATTGGGTACATAACAGTCTAATGAAGGCTAGGGGTGACGTGATGGCAGTCTTCCCATATTTGAAGGGCTGTCACAGAGAAGAGGGGATGATGACAAGAAGTAACAGATGGAAGTTTATCAGGAAGAGATCCAACCTAGAACTAAGGAGTAATTTCCTGACGGTGAGAACAATTAATCAGTGGAATGGTTCACTTCCAGAAGTTGTGGATGCTCCATCACTTGAGGCTTTTAAGATGACACTGGACAACCAATTTGTCTGAAATAGTGTAGTGATGGCTAACCTTTTTCTGATCACATGCCAAATGTGGGGGGAGTGCAGGGGGGGGGGTCGTGCATGGGTGTGCCCATACCCATAATGCTATGTGCATGACCCCGCGTGGATGCCCACACAACCCGTCATCCTCCCTGCTTTTGGCCTGTGAGGGACCACTTTTTCATCCTCCCCAGGCTCCAGAGGCTTTCTAGGAGCCTGGGGAGGGTGAAACCAGCCTCCCCCGCCCCCCAGGCGGCTTCCCTGAAGGCTCCGGAGGGCAAAAAACAGCTCTATGGACAAACCGGAAGTCCGGGTTGCCTGTATGGCCGTTTTTCGCCCTCCAGAGCCTTCAGTAGGCTTCCCACAGCCTCAGGAGGGCGAAAAACGGCCCTATGGGCAAGCTGGAAATGACTTCCAGTTTGTCCGTATGGCTGTCTTTTGCCCTCCGGAGCCTTCAGGCTTCCCTGAAGGATATGGAGCGCGAAAAACAGCCCATCACGCAAACCAGAAGTCTGTTCCCGAACTTGGGGTTTGCACGTTGGGTGTTTTTTCGCTCTCAGGCAGATTTAGGGAAGCCTCCGGAGGACGAAAAACAGCCGAAAAAGAAGGCTGAAGTTACGTGCTGCAGCTGACATGGCAACGCCTCACGTGCCCTAATAAATGGCTCCCCGTGCCACCTGTGGCACGCGTGCCATACGTTCACCATCACAGGTATAGAGCTTTCTGCCTGAGCAGAGATTGGACTAGAAGATCTCCAAGGTCCCTTCCAATTTCGTTATTCTGCTATTTTACAGATAAGAGTAACAGAAGATAATATTTGTAGCTCAGGGTCAACTATAGAATTATTGGTGCTACCTAAGCGTAATTGTTTGCAGATGTTACATCTTCACCAATGATGGATGTTACCTGGGTTCAATACTGAAACATCTGCAAGCAAACAAGCCAGCTCAGAGGCCATCAAAAACTTTTCACAAACAAGAACTCAGATGTTTCTGTCAAACTTTCTCCCTCCTATTTGTGGGTTTTAAAGTTTCCATCAGTCCAGTTCAGAAGACAAAAGTGTTTTTCTGTCATTTCTCTGTCCCCCGTAGAAAAATGCCCTGGTGACTAAGAAAAAAGACAAATTCTCGGTAGTGCTTCCACTTTGGCTTACGGCAGTGTTTAGAATAACCTTTTATTTACAGGTTAGAGAGGGTTACTTCCCCACTTCTTCCAGAAGTCATCCCTGTAATAAAAAAATAAAATAAACAAAATGTCCTAAACCAACCTTCTCTTTTACAATTGTGTCGTCATGCTGGATTATATTTAATCTTCAAAAATAATGATTTTTCGTGAAATGGGAAGAACTACAGTTTATGTCATGGTGATCCAACTGTTTTCTGCACTGGGGGAGCGGGGGGGAAGGAATCTGAAATAATAATAATAAAAAAACAGTTGCCCATCACTTGGGCACTTCAGTGCACAGTCTCCTCAATCTTTGGGAGACAGTTCAGGTAAATACTTAGTATTCGTCTAATGTATCAGCCTTTGGAATGGAGAGGCCCCGCTCCTTCAGCGCTTGCATTTTTAACTTGTCTGATTCTTGCTTCGTTTGCTGCTCTACCCGTTGAACTTCCAAGATTTCCTCTATCGAGACTTGCTGCAAAGGGGTGTCACTTTCCTTTTCCAGGTCCTGCAGTAGAAAAAGCATCAATACTTCAGGGCTTGAAATTGGGAAGAAACAGCAATTTCCTCCCTCTGAGACACAAAACACATATGCTGTGGATTTGTACAGGTATGTTTAGTCCCTCTGTTCTATTCCACATTATCAAACTATTCTCAATTTAAAAAAAGCACCAAAAGAAACCATTTATCATACAATAAAGAATAAAATAAAGCAAAACGGAGGGTGAGGGGTTACTCAGTTGTTAAAGATGTTGAGCTGGAGAGCTGACAGTCCAAGTTTGCGACCCACCCAAGCTCCGGGCAACAGGGTAACCTCCCGTCCACCTAGAAGTTTGAAAGCATGCAAATTCAAGAAGACAGGTACCACTTCAGTATTCTGTGCTCCTTTGGCTTTTAGCCATTCTGGACAATGGACCACTGAAAATGTCTTTGGGACAATGTTGCCTCCCTCAGTCAAGAAACAGAGAAGGGCACCGTGCTTTAGATTTGGACACAACAGGACACCTTTTAAAGAATAAAAAACTCCTAAAGAAAAATCAAAATCCTTCCCCAACCTTGTGGCCTCCAGACAGATCAACCTACGTGCCTGTAATCCCGACTTAGGTCAGCTAATATCAATTCAGAATTAAGTTGTAGCGGTGTTTCTCAAACCATTGCAACTTTAAGCTGTAAGAATTTCAACTCTCAGAATTCTGCTCCAAGAGGCCTACAATTCACTAAAAAAAGAAAAAACCAGTTGCTGACTTACAATTTCTCCCAGGAGGACAACATTCTCGCCTCTGACTACGAAGATGCCACGAGGGATGTCACCATACTTTTTGCCCACATGAATGCGCTCCACTGTTTGGTGCAAAACCAAATTTGCTGAAAGTTCAGGGAGAAGGAAACAAAGATGGAAAGAGTGATGAAATGTGTGGCTGCAACACACGTGTAAAAGGAACAATCTGCAACGTTCCACCTTTGTGTTTCTGTGCAACCGTGTTCTAAAGAGGTAAGCAAATAGTACTAATTAGCAAATATTTCCTCTTTGTCGTCTGGCATTGGAAGCATTATTTCTGCTTAGCACGTATGAGACCTCTGTTTTTCCTCCAACATGTAAGAAGTGAATCTTCATCTTATTTTATTCATCCAACAGCTCAGAGGTCTTTACATGGCTTAAATGTCCTCCATAAGTTTTTTTTTTGCAAACATAATGGTGTTTCATTTTTCTTTTGGTATGTCCCTAGAAAACACACCATTGTCATATTTGTAACTTACAGTTCACATCCCTCATTTTTCCAACAGGAAGTCTACTCTGCACAGAGGTATGCAAATCCAAACTCAGTCTGGCATCTACACAAATTTATCCTCTAACTCATCTGCTAGCCAACCATGTGCAGGATTTCCATACATGTAAATAAACATCCTGATGGCAGAACACTGTTTTCCATTCTTTCAGCCCAAAATGGACTCACCTACAAACAAATTAGCAACACCAGCTTCCAGGTTGAATGTAGGGCAATGGGCTTGCTGTCCTATATGGCCAGCATGAAATTGCAGAATGCTAGGCATTGTTCGGGGTGGGGGTGGAGTTGTATTGTACATATTGGATCTGAAGTAAAAAAAGTTTATGCAAAATGGAATGGAGATGCATTCCAGATCAGTTGGCAGTTAAGCAGTTGCATCTTTCTCTGGGCTCCTACAATATAACACCATGAAAAATGCATTTCAGCTATGAAGACAGTAAAAGAATGGACAAGGTACTTAAAGTATACATGTCAGTGTTCCTGGTGTGATTTTCCTGGGTTTGCACAACTAGTGTGTAAGCCCCAGAAAACAAAATCCATAGCTTCTATAAGGAGATTCCAACAGATGTACCATGTGTGCTTATCCCAAAACATTTTTTCAGTGTTAAATCCAAACCACAGCATGTCAGTACAGGCTTGCTTGCAGTTATTTGTAGGTTTACTTGTAAGGATGTGGTCAAATGCAACAATAAGTATGCCTACCCAACCACTAGCATTATTTAATAATTCCACATCTGGAGAGAAATGAACATTTCAGACTTCTGCTCCATGACCATACACCAAATATTAAAATCAGCCATCAAAATATTACAAACACCACTGCTTATTCTCATTCCAGAAAATGGGCACAATATACTATTTCAGTCCTGTTCCTCTGGTCAACCCCATAAAGATTACAAACCATTAAAAATTAAATAATAAATTATGGAAACCATACAGAACATGGCTTCCAAAATTCTTTCCAAGCCCTTTGCTAATAATGTCCATAGGAGGTATCCACATTTTCTTCTGTTAATTTACACATATGTTGAATCTCCATGTAGGTTTTTGCTTTCCATCTGTGTTGCATTTGTGTGCTTGCTTACCAGCGGTGGGTTCTGGATCCCGTTGCAACCAGTACGTTGCGACAGGGCCGGGCATCCACTCATGATGCTTCAGCTGCTCGGTGGAGTGTCGCGCAGTCGCTGTACACTCCCTGTGCATGCGCAAATGGCCCGGTTGGGTTAAATACAGGTAAGGAGGGTGGGCCCTCCAGAACACCATACCGGAACAGTACCTGGTGCTCCCAGCAGGCACTGGTACAATTGTACTGGGGCCTCTCGGCCGTATCCCACCACTGATGCTTACATAAACACAGGAAGAACCTTAAGTCCTAGGTTCCACCACAAAACCGCGCTCGACGAAACCGCGCTCGACGAAACCGCGTAGCTGACGTCATCAACAGCGCGACAACAGCGTGGAGACAGAAGCACACTGTAAACGCTAAACCTAAAATTAACCCCTAAACCTAAACCTAACCCTAAACCTAACCCTAAACCTAACCCTTAACCTAACCCTAAACCTAACTCTAACCCTTAACCTAACCCTAACCCTAACCCTAACCCTTAACCTAACCCTAAAGCTAACCCTTAACCTAACCCTTACCTTAAGTTGAATCGGCTTGCTTTCAAAGCGCTATTTAAAGCGCCCTTCTTTCTCCGCGCTCGCTGTTGTCACCCTGTTGATGACGTCAGCGACGCGGTTTAATCGGGCGCGGCTTAGTCGAGCGCGGTTTTGTCGTCCCACAAAGTCCTATGCCCACAGCAGCTTAGAATGGTCCAGTAGAAAACATTTCAACCATTGACCAATATCACAGAGATACACAGGAAGTCCTTTTCTTCTGCAGTCCCCTTTGTTCTAATCCATTTTCAAACTCAATATTTCTTTTAGCAGTTTCTCATCCTGCACCCAATTTTGTCACATTTTATTCAGCTGCCAGACAATTACACTGCTTATAGATATACAAATAGATTCCCATGCCTCTTTATATAAACTTCATTCCAACTTTCTCCAGTACAGAAAAGAAAAAATTAAAAATAGAGAAAAAGGACAAGGACCTATTGGGCCTCTGCCAAAGAATACAGACTTCTGAATTAAATCTGAGAGTTGGGTCTATTCTGGCTCTTTGTTATTTTTGTTCAATTCTTAGTATACCGGAACTAGCCTAAGCTCTAAAATAGTTGTATACAATACTAGGGATTATATGTCGTTCAGAGTCGAGTTCTTGGTATTCTGAGCCCGTTTTTCTTTTTACAGCTGTTTCTCATCTGCACAAAGAAAAACAAGCTTGATAAACAGCCCCATAGCAATGCACTTCTAATCTAAGAACAGAAACTACTTCTATGATTATTATAATCAGATTGTCCAAGTTCAAGTGAAGCTCTCTAAAACTCAATTAAAGGCATGCCTAAGTCTTGATCTTCTGTAGCATTTGCTACCCTCTAGTGGTAGTGGTACAGCAGAGTTCAGCAGCAAACTGGACTTTTTATGTATTCCTGTACAGTATTTAAAACCTGAATTAACAGCTAATAGCTGAAATTCCATGGCAAAGCAGTTGAATTTCAGTACCACAATGTCAGGCCAGGTACAGATTTTAAAGGGGAAAAGACTGCCTCTCAAAAGTCACTCTTGCTTTCGAAAATGCTGCTGAGTATCCAGTGATATGATTTTTGGGGATGTTCACACCTTCGGTCAAAAATGGGTATTGGAAGACAGTTCTCTTCCCCCATTTCCCACTAATCCAGTGCTGTATTAATCAATGTTGTATACTCAGATTTCTGACCGATCTTTCTGATCACCTGATAGTTTAGAACTTTAGAACAATACATACTGCATGAAAACTAAGCTTGGGATGACTTCTGCACCCTAGCATTTCCCCAGAGGCTATGAAGCAAAATTCTCCAGGGTTATTGCAGAGGGGGGAAAAAATATGAGGAATGAATTCTATGTACATTGCTTTGAACTCCTGCAGCAAAGGCAGAATAAAGATTTATTTACTGGCAAACTTGTTTTGAAGGTACCCCAAGAACCCAATCATTTATTTTGATTCTAATCCAGGAAAGTCCTTGATATTTTCTGCTTTGACTCAGTTTCGATGCCTGGTGTCTGCATTGACAAATCCTTGCAGTTTTTTCTTAGCAAATTTTTTGCAAGTGGTTTGCTAAATGCCTCCTTCCTAGGGCTAAAAGAAACCCCAACTGGCTTTGCGTCTAAGGGTTAGGACTAAAACACAGTGTCTCCTGATGTCTTCACCATTACACCAAACTGATTCAGCAATAAGTGCTATTAAGTACTTTCTTTTTTTTCTCTCCCCCCCCTTTTTTTTCCTCAATCCATTTTTCCCTTTGAACTCCTGGCTTTGGCAAAATATTAGCTGCACGAAGGACTATGAAAAGCTACATAAATGAAAGGAAAATGGTTCGGCATACCAAACTGATCAATGCTGCGCAAATATCCAATCAGGGTTCTGCCATCTCTAAGGAGGACCAAGTGTTTCTCTGGAAAGGGGAGAAAAAAAAGAGAAAATTCACATTAATTTGCAAAAATCAAGCCTTTTGGAGAGTTCAATCAGCTTTTCTACAATTCTGAAAGTCTATAAGCTTTCCAAAATATATTATTATTTGTCTTTGCGTGATTTCTACCAAAATACTTTTTGCTTAAGGCTTGCTATTTGAAATTATAAAGAATGATCAGATTCACTGTAAAAGCAGAGAGGTGCAGGGATCCAATTAGCCTTATTGTTTGGATTTGATTTTCATTGCTTGAATTTAGAGCCGAGGTGGCACAGTGGTTAAATGCAGCACTGCAGGCTACTTCAGCTGACTGCAGTTCGGCTGTTCAAATCCCACCGGCTCAAGGTTGACTCAGCCTTCCATCCTTCTGAGGTGGGTAGAATGAGGACCCGGATTGTTGGGGGCAATATGCTGACTCTGTAAACCGCTTAGAGAGGGCTGAAAGCCCTATGAAGCGGTATATAAATAACTGCTAACTGCTATTGCTATTTGCTTTTTTGTTCCTCAATCGCTCTAAGCCAACTGAAAACTCTCCAGTTCACACCATTTTAAAATGTTGGGCTTTACAGTGTTAACAGTCTGTCACATCTTATGCTTATAACACACCATAAACCATGGTTTTACTCAGTTCAGTGTTCAGGGGTTCTTTTGCAGTGCAGCATAAACTTACTATATGGATCACACATATACAACATACTAGTCTAAAAATATAGCCTGCTATTTTGTGGTTCAGGTTATCTTTTGACCAGCACTGGAGGGATGTTTGCCTTTAAAAGCCATTAAAATGTATCACTGAAGGAAACTATCATGTAAATTATCAGACTAATGTAAAACAGGATTGACTGATGTTTCAATGTCTCCGGTAGGTAGGTAGGTAGGTAGGTAGGTAGGTAGGTAGGTAGGTAGGTAGGTAGGTAAGGAAGGCAGGGAGGGAGGAAGCCCTTTCACCTTTGTAAAAATTCACCATGGCGTTAAAACTATGGGATACAACTTAAGGGCATTGTGCAAAACTCCCCAATTGTAGCTTACCCCATTAACAATGATTTCAATTAGCTTGCTCAAAGCCCACAGCAAGTCAAGTTAAAGCCTTCACAAGCCACTTCCAAGGCAGAAAACAAGAGAAGAAAAACCAGGAAGATAGTGCCAAGGGATCTGCCACACACCCTCCAAAACAGAGAGAGGAGTCCTGCCACTATACGGAACACTCGCCAGCCGCAAATCCTTCAAACCGAAATCGGCCACAACGCAGCGCTCCGTGCCTCTCTTTTTGGGGGGGAAAGGGGGGGGTTCCTCTCCCCTTTTTTCACGCCCTTAACATTCGTGGCCCGACCCCAGCCTCCTGCTGCCATGCAGAACAGCGGCGCTTAAAGGAGTGCAATGCCATTCCCTAAAGCAAAGGCATTTATCGAGAGGAGAGGAGAAGTGGAAAGAAAGCTGGTTCAAAACCCGAGAAGGAGGATGAGAAGACCGGCTCGCTTGCAAGGAGCCACCCGCCGGGCCAAAGGCGGGGCGCCCCGCAAGCAACTCACTGTCGATATCTTGGATGAGGCTGGCCGTGCCCGGCATGTAATTCATTTTTCCCCCGGACGCAGCGGAAGCTCCGCCGCCCGCATCGGCCCTGGGAGAAGCGGAACCTGCTCTTGGCCTCTCCCCGCCCGGTCCGGAAGCACAAGCTCCGGCGGGGCGGGGAGACAAAAGAGGACCCGTGCCCGGCGGCGAGTTGGTGCGCATGGGTGTTCCCAGGAGGGAGTCTGGCGCCGTCGGCCTCTCGACCCTTAAATAGGCGGCCAGGGAAGGGCGGAGGGGTCGGAGGCGGCCGCGCCCGGTTGGCTGGAGCGCAATCGAAGACGGGATCGGCTGTGCTCGCCAGTCAACGAGAACTTGGACCATCCGTTTTGGATCCATGGGCTCCGCAGCATCAGACCCATGTTCGCTTAGGGTACCTGGTTCATGAGCTCCTAACCCCCCCCCCCCCCCGGGATTTGGGCTGCAGCGGGTCCAACAAACCACGTTCAAACCTGCTTTGCTTTGGGAAGCCTGCTACATTCTGGTCTGCATTACGTGGGAGTCCAACTAATGCGTTTTATTCAATAAACCATCATTTAGGATGCTAAGTGATGAGCCCTAGTTCCAAAATTATATATGTAAGCTTGGAGGATCCTAACTCAGCTTGAAAATCACTGGGTGACCTTGGATTATTATTGCACAATAATTTTGTCCTTTTGCTCTTATTCTACTCCAAGTGGCTACCTGGACTAGTCCCTTCAGTTTTCTTGGCATGGTTTCTCACAAGGAGTTTGCCATTGTCTCCTTCCTAGGGCTGAGAGAAAGGGACTGGCCCAAGGTCATCTAACTGGCTTTGGGTGGGACCTGAACTTACAAACTCCCTAGTGTCTTAACACTACATCAAACAGGCTCTATTTTGTTTTATATTCTTAGTTTTTCAACTGTATTACGAATGCTAAGAATTCTTATTTAAAATAGTATTTTATATTACATTCTTACAATTCTAAGTTTGAAGTATTATTTGTATCATATATTTTATTATTGCTAAATGCTTGTAATTTTTATTTACACTGGTCTATCACTGATGTAAAGATATGAACAGTATCTGTATGCTACTCATTTTAAGGATAAAATAGGTGAAAAACATATTTAAATATTTGTATGTCATTTGTCCTATTGTGTTAAGACTAAGAAAATCTTGACTGTAAATGCAACTTTCCTAACCTATACCCTCCATATATATATGTAACGGTCAAAATGGCTTCAAATACCACTGCAAACTCGGGTAACTGAATGCATGCTGACTTTCCTTAACATGTACAGTAGAGACAATTTATATTTTAAACCTATTTAAAAGAAAGTAATATAAAAATAATCTTTTTAAAGTGCTCTTCCAAGTACCTGGACAATTACCAGTCTGTACAATATTATTTCTGTTTTGTCCCCAATCTTGTTTTGATAGGGACTCTCCATTGGCCTTCCAAATTTATTATCCAATTTTGTGGAATAAACTGCTCCACCCATGACAATATTCATCTTTGGAAATGAAGTTTGAACCAAATGCAAATATAAACAAGATATGAAAAAGACGTTAAAGAGTATGGTTTTAATATGGAAGATTCAGAACTAGATAGGATACTCATGGGAACGGATGAAAAAATGATTAAAAAACTCTATAGGTATTTACTTAGAATAAATTTAGAAGAAGAGGTTAAAGAAACTGATAAGATGGGCAAAAAAATTTGGATATACAATAGAACTAGAAAAATGAAGAGCATATGAAGAGAATTTATATAAAATGTTTTATAAATGGCACATGACACCGGAAAGATTAGCAAAAATGTTTAAGGATAAATCAGCTAAATGTTGGAAATGTCACTAATTACCAGGAACATATTATCATATGGGGTGGACGTGTAGGGATGCAAAAAGCTATTGGGTTAAAATACAAACATGGTTAGAGAAAATGATACATCAGCCCATAGAGTTTAAGACAGAAGTATTTTTATTGGTTATTCTGCTAGAGAAATATAGTAAAGATTCATATTTGATTGTACAAATAATAAGAGCAGCTACAATTGTATTTGCACAAATAGGAAAGCAGACAAAATCCTATTGGAAGGGGAGGTAATAAAGAAGATATTAGATTGTGCAGAAATGAACAGGTTGACATTGAGAATAAAGGATAAAGAGGAATCCATGTACTTACAGGACATGGGGGCAATTTTATGATTGGCTTGAAAAAAGATACAAATAAAGGAACAAAGCACAAAACAAATAACAGATGACACATTATTAAATCAGGGGGAGGGGAAATAAAGTATGCAAATGTAAATATACAGGCGGGAAAATGATATGAATCGACAAATGTTAAATAGCAATTATAAGAATGTATATTTAAGAATGAATTTGAAAGGAAAAATAAACTTTTTTACTGGAAATAAAATTTGAAGGCAAATTCTGCTATGTAAAATAAATTACAATTGACAAGGGGGGGGGGATTTCTCATCTGGGCCCTAAACATCCGAATTCCTCTTTTTTTCTGGCGCTTTAAGAGTTAATTGAAAGTTTCTTCTAAATCAGACTTGCTGTTTCCCGGTGACGTTGGAGAGCGGTCCCCGCTTATTGACGTCAGCAGCAGCATTTATTTCTTTAGAGCAAAACCCTACCGCTCGCCCCACATACCGGAATATCGTAAACAGCCAATCGAAGCCGAAGAGGTGTGTTGATCGTTGTGATTGGTCGCTTGGTGAGCAGGCGCACTGGTTTACAAGGGGGGGGGGCGGAAATAAATACTAATTGAGGGTCCGTAATGGCGGCGGCGCTGAGGAGGTTACGCGGAGCAGAATTGGAACGAGTTCGACCTGAGCCGGAGCCTCCACCACCACTGTGGGTCATGGCACCATTTAGGTGTGCCCAGAACCGCGGCAGCGGGCAGAGAGCGGTTCAGGGCGGCTCCCAGGTAACGGCCCCAGTTCTTATATTTTTTCCTTTCCCGGTTATTAGCGTTATGTTACGTAATTGACCCCCTCAGGCCACCGTCTGCGCCTCCTTTGCGCTTCCCCCTCCCCGCGAAGTGCTACCACGTGCTCTGGTGTGTTGCGTCTACTCTGAGGAGGAAGTGAAACGAAGCCAGTTCTGTTTTGTCTCCTCTTTATTCCTCCCCCTCCTTATTTGTTTTAATGATTAAATTAATGAGCTCACTCTGGCTGATGCATTCCTCCAAGTGCACGCATGCCGGAGCTGAGCCATAACCAAACCTTCCTTTGGTTCGGCTAAGAAGAAGAGGGAAACCCTTGGATTGGTTAGAAGTTAAGAAAATGGTAAGTCCTGGACGAAATGTCATCTTCTTGTTCCTATCTAAAAATTTCATCCTTGTCTGTCCCCAGGAAAATCGTATAGACTTTAATTCTTGAAAAATGGAGCCCAGAGACTTAAGGAATGTTATTGGTGGGTGCTATTTCCTATATTGGAAAAAGACTTGCTGGCTAACAGATTCAATTAGTTTTTTTTTTAAAGGATTCATAATGGAAGTGTGATAATATTGTGTAAAAATGCTGTTTTGAAGCAGCTATTTTTAGTTTATTCTACCCCAGCTTTTTCTCATCTTAAACATTGGGATTGTAACAAAAGGATTTAAAGAGAGTGATAAAGATTCTGAATGAACAACAAAGAAATCCTAAATCTAAACTGTGACTGTAATATAATTAACACTTAGAAAATTCTTAAAGAGCATGTATATGGGTATGTTCCAAATTTCTATTTCTTATGGAGATTAGTTTTAGTGCAAATAACTGGCATTGTGAAGAGGAGGCTTGTTCTATAAAATTTAGACTATTAGAGATGAGATAGCCTTAAGCATCAGTTAGTGAAACTAGTGAATGTAACTAGAGCAATACAATGTTATTACTATAATTCTTGACATCTTATTTTAATGTTGGAATAGAAATAAATTTAAGGTGTTTTAAAACTCACATTATATTTTGTTTTATTATTCACTTTCAGTTCTTGAAAAATATTTTAGTCTCTGGAATTTTAAGAAATAACTACAGTAAAATTGTATGCCTCCAGTTAAACCATATTGAGGACAGATGACAAACTATTTATACTTGCATTCTATACATTCTTGGATAGTTTGATGGGCTGTGAATAAGAGTATCAGGCAAATTTTTAATTAGTTTTGCTGAAGAGAGATTTAAGATTAAGCCTGCTTTTTATTAGTCACTCCTGGCAGCCCTTCAGTAAATGGTAAGTCTGTAAGTGTAAAAGGAAAGGTGTTGCCCAGGTGATTATTAAATTAAACATACATAGGCTTACTAATAATGTTATTTTAGGTGCATCACAAATACCAGCAGATATTAAAAATGTAAAAACATTATTTCAAATTGTGTTTTGTCACCACTTAAATTAATAGCTCAATCAGTGAAATAGGTCCTGAAAGACAGATATTTACTACTGATGGTTAAAGATTAGCAGTCCAAAACATCTAAGTTTAAACAATTCATTAAGAAATCTCATAAAATATAAGGTGGAAATTGTATTGGTTTAAGAAAAATGGATAGTAGCTGAGACAGTTTTCCTTGAGGAAAGGAGGATGGTATTTTATAATCTTTCTGTATGTACTTATAATTCTTGATATTTCGAGCAGCATATTAACTCTTCCATTCAAAAAATATACAGCTCAATCTCAACATCTATAGAGTAAATGATCTCCCACAAGGAGTTTATGCAGTGGTAATTTGGTTGGTCTTTCAGATGCCAGTAAGATTTTTTTTAGAGGATTTAGTGTTGTTATCTGACTCACTGTTATATAATTGAAATAAAATCAAAGATATAGTATGAGAGAGTTATTTGAATCTTAAATTTTAGATTACTGTACTTTGGGGTATGCCTAAACACTTTAAGCTTGTGTTTAGGTATTGTTGGGATACATATTGGTTATTCTGATGTGTTCGTTATTCATAGCTTTATCACTTGAAGATTACACATTTTCTAATCATTGCTTGGAAGAAACCATTGCCATATAGCCACAATTTCCATATCATTCCTATCAGATTATTATAATATCCTTCCATGAATGTGGTATCTAGCCATTTACCTAATACCACAAGAATTTCCAATTTGTGTATTGTAATGATCACCGAACAAATGAGCTAAGCTTTAAGGCGTTGTAAAGCATTTCAGAAATGTAATACTGGAAGTACTGTTGAGGAAAATACTTCATTCACCTGCTCTCTGATTCTCTTATCCACCCCCCTCCCAGGATTGATTTTTTGCAGGTAAAAATTTAGATTTGTTGTTAATCATAGCTGTGTGGTCATATAAATATAAATGAAGTTGCATTATGAAAAAGGAAGGTCCAGCTCTTCCATTTCCTGATATGACCTTGAAAAGACTGGAAGTTTTCTACAAGTGCTCATCCTATTTTTGCGAGTGGTATGAGTCTTAATGTATCATCAATAAAACAAGACTCTTGCCTGTTGCCAGTCATCACTTGAAACACACACACACACACACACCACCCACTGTTTCCCTGAAATAAGCCCCAATCTGTTTTTTACAAATGTGCCTAATATAAGCCCTATCCCAAAAATAAGCCTAGTGAGGGGGTGGGCATGGCCAGCATAAGAGGTGGTGAGTGTGTGCAGGCCGAAAGTAACTGATAGTAGCCTCAGCCCGCATAGCACAGCTGAGTTGAGTACCTGTGCAAGCAGCAGGTGGAAGCAGAGGTGGGAAGGCAGGGGATACAGACAAGCTAGATGGGCCACAGGAAAGCCAAGTGGCGCTGACGGGGGTGGCCAAGGAAGGCTCATCTTTGCATCTGTTGGGCTTGCCCACACAGCACATTGGGATCGCCTGCCTTTGCTCTGTGCCTTCTCTGTGCAGCCCCAGAGTGTGGGGGCGTGCCCAGCTGGGCTGATCACCCTGATTATCTTGTTCCCTGAAAATAAGCTCTAATGCATCTTTGGGAGCAAAAAATTACATACGAAAGTCTTATCTTTGGAAAACAAGTGTGTGTGTGTATTAAACTGTTTTATGTTTACTCAAATGAAGTCATACTCAAGTTATGCATTTATTAGGCATTGCTAAAGCACATAGTAGCACCTAGTGATTGTGTTGGAGCTCAGTTTTGTGTCTCATTCAATTGGCTGGAACTCTGGAATTCAATGTTGAAAAACTATGAAGTTGAAAAACATCTTGGATGAAACTAGAGGCAAACCTTTTCTATACTGTAGCCAAGAAATGCTGTATCAGTACTCCCACACAGTCACCAAGAGTCAAGCCATTATTTTTAGAGCAGTGTTTCTCAACCTTGGTGACTTTAGGTCCTGTGGACTTCAACTCCCAGAATTCCCCAGCCAGCTGAGGATTCTGAGAGTTTAAGTCCACAGGACTTAAAGTTGCCATGGTTGAGAAACACTGTTTTAGAGGCTTCTCTGCTATAAGGATCTTCTTACAACTGTAGTCACACTTGTTGCTATAAGCAGACTGCTGAATTTAGCTTGGTAGCCATGGATTAATAAGATTTTCCAGCAACATTCTGTTGAACTTCCTACTGATGGTCTGACATTCAGTTTTAATGCAAAAGTTAGCTATATACTGTTCTATAAAATTCCAGGTGTGAATCTAATCGCTTGCAGAAATTAAATGTATTGTTTCTTCCTGTAGGAACAGCCTCCTTATCCCGGGTATGCCCCCAATTACTGGAATTCATCTCCAAGAGCTTCCTATTCAAATCCATATCCTGTTGGAACAGAGCTTCAAGGCCAGGTAAAGTAATAGGAATAATGTACTGTAGTTTGTCTGGACATGGCTTCTTATAGAATAATTAAGCTTCTGGTTTGAGAGTTGATATCATTTTGGGGAAAAATTTAGGTGTCACCTGGGTGAAAAACTTAAGACCTGAAATTTTGCCCTAAATGATGGTTTGTAAAATCTGTCTCAAATTGTTTATTAGTCTGTCATAACTGTTCACAAGACTTCTTGTTCTATGCAAATAGTTTCTTTTATATAGAAGTATCAGTGATTTTAGTATCTTCTCAGCTGGGTCAATTTGTTTTATTGTTACCAGAAACAATCAAACTGTAATGACAGTAATAAATAGAACAGCGTCTTTTGCTACTGCGTTCTTGGTACTTTCTGAGCTTGGTTGCTTGCTTGCAAACATTTCATTACCTAAATAGTAACATCAGTGCAGGATTTGCTCTGTTTATATATAATAGCTTCTCTTCTTGCAAAGTGGGGGTGTGGTTTTCTCCTTGATAATTTTTTTGATTAGGGTATTGTTTTCTGCTTGATTGTTTGTCTGATATTAATCTCTGCTTATCTAGGTGTTGGTTGCTGACGTGGATATGTTCTGGTCTTTTTGTTCTTCTTAGCTTTTTTACAAGCAATATTCTATATTGTCCATAACTAAAAGTTGCAAGATCCAAAAAATCTTATAGATGTCATTCTGTTTACTGGGGCTGCTTAAGCAAATAATTCTGGAACTGTCTTTGAATAAGGCACTGATAGCCTAATTAATTATTGTCTTTAAGCTAGGCAAGTTGTTTCAAATAGCTTTTCTTTTTGTCCTCTAGGGAATTGATTCTTCCTACACAAATGGTGTCTATGGACCTTCATACCCAGCTCCTGGGGCAGGACCGCCATATCCCAGTCTCCCACAGTCAAACACATACTATTCTTCAGAGCACCCTCCTGCCACTTACTCCACAGAGTCTTCTAGCATATATAGAACTCCATCATCAGCATCAAACTGGAATTACCCCCCTCCAGACTGTCCAGCCGAAGGTTCCATGATGAGGAGGCAGGTAGCAGGCTACACCCCTCCACAAGTAAATATCTGATATGAATCATCATTGTGTGTGTCTACGTATTTGGTCATCTTAAGACAACAAACATACCTAATTGTCCTGCCTCCTAGTCTCACCATAGCAACAAACCTATATGGTGGGCTGGGCTGTAAAGAGCGACTGGCACCATGTCACCCATCTGGCTTACATGCCTAAGGGAGGCCTGGCACTTGTCTCCTTGTTTCTAGGCCATATTATTTTGTCTATTTCAATTGCTGCCCTTCTTTCTTCAGATGTAGAGACAGTAAATGAAAAGGAGCATTCAAATACTGAAAGAAGGGGAAATCACCCAGGATATTGTGGAGCATCTACTCTAAAGTGCCAGCATGTGTCCTGATTATGAGAATAAGGAAATGGGGGAGGGCAAACCATTGCTTACTCAGCTGTATTACATCCCGCATGGATGGACCATAATCAGATGTGCCCATCAGAAAAGGGCCCAGCCTTTTGAAGCATGAACAGATAACGGGAATGTTGTTTTTGTATTAAAGTATTAATTAGTGTCATGGAAACACTGCTACTAGAAATGTCTTTTAATGTTATTTAAGTGATGAGTTTTCCTGGGTGATTAAAGAAATGTATATCTGTATCCCCCTTTTCCCGCAGGGCCCAGCCTTTCCACTTCCACCCTATCCGTATGGAGATTGCAGTCCTAACATTCCACAGCAAAGGCCGCCCCCTCCTCAACCAGGTCTCCGGGATGCCACTTGGCAAACACCTGGCGTTTATGGAATGCAGTCTCCCTATGGTTGGCCCCCTCCCCCAGCAGGGCAAGGGAATCAGTATGTTGCAGGATCTTGGCCTAGCAGTGATGCGTCTACTCTACATCCCCCAAATAACAATCCAAAGGTATGTCTTTGAAATGCACAAGGAGTTTACTTATCCTTTAATGCAAAATATTAAAGAATATGCTGACAATCTAGGGTTGTGTCTTCAAATACCATAGTTTCTATTATTTTAAATTGTGTTGTCCTTGCTTATAATTGTGCTATGCTTCTAGTTTTGCTAATGCTAATTTGTAAAGAGCTAAACAAATGAGAACATACAATTTGCAGTACTACGTGGGATAGTGGACAACACAAACTCTGCCCCCCCCCCCCACCTCTCCCTCCTTTGGGCTTTTAAAAAGGAAAGTCTGATACAATTGAAACTGGTTGAAAACACTAACAATGAGCCAAAATAAATTATTTAGTAATTTAATTTAAAATAAACTTGTCAAAGTGTCACTAACTTGCAATGAAAAAGCCCAGCCGAGAAAAATTAAGAGTTTTGTGCAAACAGATACAAGAAAGTGATATAAACCTTTTCAAATACATACTGTGAGTCTTTCTATACTAACAAACTCACTAATGTAAGGTAGGAAATTAATATAAAAATATCTGAAAGTATTTGGAGTGTAAAGGACTAGATAGAGTTAAGGCAAAACTTATTAAAAATAAAAATCTATGCTGATTTATTTTCAGCTCTCATCTGAGAAACAAAGTATGGATTTATATTACTTGTACTATGTGAAATCTGATTTAATAAGAAACGTGTAGATCCAGGCTTTAAATGTTTAAAAAAATGGAGTAGTACAGTATTATAGTGCATCTAGAGGAGATTTGTATAAATGCAAAATTGCAGAGGCAAATAACTATTTTAAAAAGGAAGGTGATTAATATTCAATAAGTATTGATATAGAAACATTTTGCCAAGAGCATTTTGGTAGAATACTGGAGAAATCTTGTTCGGTCATAGTTGAAATGCTTTGATATTGCAGAAATTGGTAACAATAAAATAATAAAGTTTTAAAAAGAAACCTAATAGGAAAAGTAATTGCTGATGTTCGTTGATAGATTTAAAACTTATAAGTCTTCAATGTAGTAGCTGTCATCTACAGTTTCGTTGCTATTTCCAGTTGACAGTTTTGTATGTATGTGAGGGAGGAAGCACTTAGTCTGGTGAGCTCTTACATTCTTGTTTTTTGGGAAACTGCTTACTATGCTATTGAACCCATGAGAAGGTCACCTAGGTTTTAGGTTATTGGATCATGGCACATTGTGATGTCATTCTGACAGGTTCAAAGTTCAGGTCCTATCCATAGTGGCCTTCAGTACTACAGCCTTTTTGCACTGAGATCTTGAGAATGCAGATGTTACAAATATGCAGAGAGGCAGGCTGGCAATATTGGCCACCTAGGGATCCTTTTCGAAACAGGATGGGGGGAAATGGAATTGATAGAGTTGTTGAAATTGCTTTTTTTCTACTTTAGGACTCCTTTAGCCAAATGGATCAAGGGATTAACCAACATGGTTATCTTCCTGAAGACAATAGTTTGCCTTCTGGGACCACAAATGACTGCAATCCAGCACAGCTTGATGTTAAGCCATCTGCTTCCAACCCCAAAGTGCAGTATAGTGCACAGCCCCAGCTGTATGATAATGTACATAAGAAACCATCTGTGATTAGCAGTGGATCGGCTACTAAAATAAACGTACAGTCTCCAACTAATGTGCAGCCTGAAATACAGAAGATCGCACAGGTTATGGAGGGAATTGAACTGTTGGAAGAAGAAGTTGATGAATTTGTAGGTAAAAAGACAGACAAGGACTACTGGTTGCTGGAAGAAATGCTGACCAAGAAGTTATTGGAACTGGACTCTGTAGAGACAGGTGGTCAGGACAATGTACGCCAGGCAAGGAAAGAGGCAGTTCATAGAGTCCAAGCTGTACTGGAAGAACTGGAAAGGAAGGGTCTTTAATGTGAATGACAGTCTGAAATTATTACAGGTCTCTGGCTTTTCTCTTGACCTCCAAAGCAATAAGTGGAGATGTGCATTTTGACTTTAGAAAAACAAGCATGGTAAGTTTGATCTGATCTAACAAATGGGTCAGATTTAGAATTTAGTATGGTGATCATCCCACTCAATGAGTAAGAAGGGACGAAATACTAGCCCTTGTTGTTTTAAGGGTTTTGTTGCATAGTTTTACCAGCTACAAGAGAGAAATCATTTGAGAAAAAGAGACTGGGATTTACATCTCAGAAAATCTCCTGGACCATCAAGGATTTCAGCAAGTTACTTGTCGTATTTGAAACGTAGAAAAAGAAATCTTTAAGTTGCAATGCAGCATCAGTAAAGCCATGACTTTAGGCTCTTTAGCTACTTTTTCTGTGCATTATTTATAGATTCTTCCTGTTTGTCATATAAATTGTGTAATATCTTTTGGGATATAATATGTTCAAGTGCAACCATGCTGATAAGCCATGTATCACTAGGGCAACCAAAACCCAGGCATTTTTCATGTTATTTCTCCCTCATCCCTTATTATGCAAATATAATCCACATTTGTTTTTCTTTTTTTTTAAAACCGATAGGATAAGAAGGATCCTAGATGATGCATGAATTGCTGGAACTTTCAACTAATGAACTGATTATGAGGATTTGGGCCAGGAGAATTTGGTGATAAATGCTTAGTTGTGATATAGACTTTATATTTTACAATTGTTTATGTTTTGGTTTAATCTGTTATAGCTGATTTGAAATAATCAGTTCCCATACCTGTGGAGGTCAGGTAAGGCTACAACCTTATATCATCAGCTCTTCACCATGGGTCCCTGGTTCAAAAGGCAAGAAATACATATTTTATTGTTTAAAAACAGGTGTTTATTGAAGCGTTTTTAAAGAAGAACACTAATCAGCTAAAATAATAAAATAAATATTAGAAGTATTTAGTGAGAACTTCATGCCATATATAAAAGACTTGTATAACACTTTGGAAGTCTTTCTGGTTGAAAAGCAGTGTCAGTGTTCCAAATATAATTCAGAATTAAATCAGAGTCCAAGGCGGCTATCCTTAAAGTTCCAATTTAATAAGACAGACATGTTGGCAACAAACACTGAAAATCCCAATCTAAAAGCTTCCTGGGATTCCACCCCAGTTAAAGTTCATGATCTTATCCCCAACACCCATAAATCATCACATGGTCCAATCTTCTTCACCCATGCTGCATTTCCACAGCGGTCAATGGCAGAGGTGCGGAGACAAAAGATTGACCATGGGCTTCTAGAAAGGAATGATAACACATTCCACAATTCTACTCCTTTCTATTCCCCTCCCAATTACTACACTATGAAACAGCATAATGAAATAGAGTGTGTGGCAGACCAAAGATCCTAAAAAGGAATATAACTGCAGGCCTGACAAGCAGGGTGTGGCTACTTTAAATAAAAGACAGTTGTACATAATGATACAGAAAAACACATCTTAAATATGGTATTGTAGTTCCTGGTTTCTTGTGCCCAAGTGCTCTCATATATCAATAGCAAGAAAATATATGACTTGGCTGTAACATTAGCTATTGACTTTCCTTCCTTAAATTTTAAAAGCCCAGTTGATACTGTTTGTTGCCATATGTGTCCAATGAACGCAAACTCCCAAACATTATATTAGCTGGTAGTTTAAAAAAAAATTGCATGGCCTTTTTCTGCTGTAAATCTGAAGCCTTTATGAACTTTATAAAACCAGGATAGGAATACACTATAAAGATAATATAATTCGGCAACGAATAAAAGAACAGATCAGCCAAATTAAATACATTTGTGTAACAATTCTTTTGTTAAAAGTATTGGATAAGAAAGCCACATGTTCTCGGTATCTTAAGAATACAGCATAGTTTCTCCACGGTAGGAAAGAAACATTCACAGAAAACCATGTTCAGTTTTCACATTTTTAATTTTTTTAAAGAATAACTATTATTTACTGACTGTGGAAAGCCTTTCTGTTGCATAAGGAGAACAAAAAGCACACCTCACTTAATTCAAGTGATAGTTGCAGTTAGGTTTCTTCTTGTTCTCAACTTATCAAATAAATTCCAGTTAAATTTTGTTCTGTAATTATTTGCATCATTTCTAGAGCCAAGCGCAGGCTTTCATGTGAAACTAAAAGACAAGTGGGAAAACAATATAAAATAAGAGATGGGAGAACTGTGATTGATTTAAGGTTACAATGTTACTTCGTTTGCATATTTTACTAAAGAAATCCCACAAGGAAGAAGAATAATCTCACCAAGTAGTTTGGAACCTGGTATTTTCTTTCAGCTTGAATCTGCCTAATAACATTGTTGGGATAAATTAGGGAAGTGTGGTTGAATGTAGTCTGGAGTCTCAGGAGGGAGAGGCTGCTTCATAGAGGGCAGGAAGACAGAATGTGTGACAGGCAGGAAAAGAGCAAGGACAGACCTAAACACTTCAGGGTATATCTATAGTTATGCAGATAGTAGCATTCGTCTGGCAAGATTGATGTCAGGTCGCACAAAACAAGAATGACATGGACTTATTTCTGAGCAGCTTCTTTATTGTTGTTTGTCTAAAGACAGAAACTTGCCAGACTACAATGACTATTTGCATAACTATAGATATATTCTGCGAACTGCAACGGAGGATCCTCTACCTTCCTACCAGATATTCCAAGCTCCACTGCCTTCTTGCCCACTGAGATAGCCCTTCCCTCCTGGACTTCAATGACAGAAACAGTAGAGATGATAAATAAGTACTGTATGTTTCATATCTTGCATCACTTTGCAGTTGCGTACTGTCTGAAGGAAATTGAACTTTTATCTTCCTACTACAATAATGAACTGTCTTGAATAAACTTGTAAACTTGTAAAGTTTAATCATATCTGTTTTTAAACAATGTCAAATGCTCAGAACTGAAACTAAAGAAGGCCAAGGTAGACTTCCTGATCTCTTTCCCTTCTTTGTGTTTGGTAGAGTTAAGTGGAACACATCTTATACCTTCCATTTTTAAGACAATGTATTCTCATTTACTGCCATTCTTAATCCCTATCAAAGAGTCCATGTAGTGTTACCAAATTATCGTTTATTTGTGCAGTGTTTTAGCTAGCAAAATGTGTCTTATCATATGGAATTTGCTCAATGACGTGGTTACCTTGATTACAAACCTCTTGTTTTATTGTTTTCGGTGATCTCCCTCTGGCACAAGGATCAATCCATACAAACGTCCTTTGCCAGTTGGCAGTTTAACCAATATAATTTTAGAGTGTTGTGGGAGGTAGTGGAGACATCTAAGAATTTATAGTACAATCTATTTGGAAGAAAGTATCATCTGATATGTATGTACAACATTAATTGGGCTGTGCAGTTTAGTTTTCTGTTAATAACAGCTTCAGGATATTTCAATAGCTTCCCAGGTAATGTTTGCATACACAGTATTGAGAAATGTAGTAAAAAATGTGATTAAATTGTCATATGAAAGGACCATCTGTAATTGCTGAAGTTTGGTTCTCTGATTAGCTTTTTCTTCATCTCACTAACAAGACAATGCAAAAACCTGGTTTGTAATTGATGTGCTTTAGCATATTTAATACAGATAGCTCTCGACTTGCAATTATTCATTTAACAACTGTTCAAATTTACGATGGCACTGCACTGATAAAAAGTGACTTTGCACTTTAGACCATTTCAGTGTTGCATGGCCACATAATAAAAATTCGGAGGCTGGGCAATTCAGAGGCTTTGGCAGGTATTTATGACCGTTGTAGTGTCCTAGGGTGACATAATCGGCATTTGCAACCTTCTTAGCATGCTTCTGACAAGTAGTCAGTGGAGGAAGCTGAATTTGTTTAAGGACTGTGGGATCAACCACAACAAAAACGGTCATACAATTGGGCACAGCTTATTTAATGTATATATCTCTCTGTGATGGACGTTCCTGTTCCATTATGGTACAGTAGTAAACTAAGACTTTTCTATACCTGTAAGGGAATGGCTGCACTTTGGATTATGTTATAAGATTAGCATTTATTTACTAGTTACGTTATAGTATATAGCCCAAGGCTAGGCTGGTTCTTTGGAATGGAAATTGCCACAGAATACCAATACAGCAGGGTAATTTGGGATGTCAAATCATTTCCATACTGCTTCCTGAATAAATGTATTATATGAAACAGAGTTTTGTTTTAGGAGTCATAACTTTATAGAGATGGTCCTCGACTTACAACAGTTCATTTAGTGATCGTTCAAACTTACAGCAACACTGAAAAAAGCAACTTATGACTGTTTTTCAAACCTATGACCGCTACAACATCCTCACGGTCACATGATCAAAATTTGGATGCTTCACAACCGATTCATATGACAGTTGCAGTGTCCTGGGATCATGTGATCATCTTTTGCGGCCTTTTAAGCAAAGTCAGTGGGGGAACCAAATTGATTTAACAACTGTGTTACTAACTTAAACAACTGCAGTGATTCGATGTGGCAAGAAAGGTTGTAACATGGGGCAAGTTCACTTAACAAATGATTCACTTAGCCACAGAAATGTTGGTGTCTATTGTGGTCGTAGGTCGAGGACTATCCGTATATATAACATCCTAACAGTAATGCAATGTGGTAGTGTAGTGAAAAGGCCATCTATTCATTCATTCGTTGCTGATCTTTAACTTTATAAAGCCTGAAGGGCACTTACTGCATCAAATCTAAGCCCATGAATTTACACCCATCTTATGAAGGTGTAGCTATATGTCTCCAGGCTGCAGCAAGTGGAAGCTGCTGTTTCTACTTCATACACCATGCCTTATCTGGAGGTGTGAGGAGAATTGACACAAGGTGTTTTCCCTAACACCATTGCTCACTGTTCTTGCCATTCAATTAACCTTCATAAGAAGTGAACATATTCTTGGTTAAAAGCCATGCTGTGAATCCTTTGGACACTAATGCTGTTGAATGACAAAATGTGGCATTGCACGCGGAGCCTAGCACCCTGGGGATGTTTCCATAAAATTGTGGTCCAGAAATATATATTTGTATAACCTGAATGGGGAATCTGACCTAGATGCTGTAGAACTGCAGTTCCTGGCAGGCACCATCATTGCATAATTTTGAAAAGGGCGCTGGGGCAATGATGCTCATGCCTTTGAAGGACATTTGAAGGACACCAGATGAAAGAAGGCTGCCTTCAATTATAATTCCCCTTTAGAGATTGGTAAACATGATGCAGTAATTATGGTGCTGGACAAGAAGGGCTCAACTCTACACCTAGATGCAAAAACTCACTAGGTGATGTTGATCTAGTTGATACTTCTCATTCAGACCTATCTCACAAGGTCATGTCTGAAAAATATAGAGCAACATAAAGTATTCATTGGATTAAGAATAAAACCAACTACTATTGTCCTTATGAAATGACTCCACCTGGAATTAGCACTGAAGATGTTGACTGCTTTGAAAATGGGATAGTGGTTAAAATTTCGAAAAGGTGGCTGGAATATTAGTTCTTCACTTTTAATATTTGTTTGCAGTCTGTTGGCAATTTTTTTCTTCAATAAATATGATCAACATCTATATTTTTTGTGTTATTTACTGCTTTTAACTTTAAGGTGTATAAGTCTGTGTCTCATCTAGAGATGTACCTATGCAGGCTCAGCAGAGAAGACCAGGGAAGAACTTTTAGACTTTGGATGTAAATGGTTTTATGCTTCTTTCTTTTTAGATAGTACTGTTTATTCACAGTCACAAAAAATGATAACCCATCCCTGGGGCGTGTGGCTTAGATTTCTGTCTCAATGTCCTACCTTAATGTCAGAAGTGTTAGAAAAATTACGGAGGGGTTAAGTTAAACTGCTGAAGGCTATTAAAATGGCTGGCAAATTTTGGGTTTTTCATCCTTTATAACCCTTACCTAAAAGTTATGGATGGTAAAGAAAGATCAGCTCAGTAATCTACCATTACAGCTAATTCTGCTTTCTGATCTAAGGGCCTCCACTTCTCTTTATGTTGCCAAATTCTGTTATGCTGCCAGTAAGACGTTCAAATTGCCTAATCCCATCCCTCAATATTACTGTACAGTTACTATACCTAATGTAAACAATATTGAATAAGGATGGGTAGATATCGGTTATTTATTTTCTGTAGTTTTCTGAATTTTTTTAGTTCTATGCGTAGCTTTCAGTGATATGAATAGAATAATATTCTGTGTTATTCTGCTAGCTTGTGTTTTGTTTGGTACATTCCTTTTTACTTTTAAACAGTTTGTTAATTGTTTTGTTCTATACTCGTCTTTGACTGAAATAAACTTTGACTTACTGGCAAAGGTTTATCTTGGAGGACCATCTTCAACACTTTGCTTATACCTACAAGGGGATCCTCTCAATATTTCCACATATTAGACATGTTATAAATATGATTAACTTCTACATTTTTCTGTTATTTACTACTTTGCCAAAGATGCACATCAGCTACAACCATCTGCCTGCAGTAATAAGCTGATTACAAGTGTGTGTCAAGCTGTCATCTAGAAATTAATTCTTCTGTCATCTAGACTTCATTCTCCATTATCCCCAACCAACATGGGCAAAATAAGCATTGTAGTCCAGAGCCCCAAGCTACATTCTCCTGCTCTAAGCAACCCATAATTCAGATTAGCCCTTTGTTATCTGCTTAAGGCAGCACAACCAATGTTTTTGGATCCTGGGTTGGGAGAAACAATTCCTATTTTTAGAAATGTTGCTCTTACAGCCAGTTATGTTCTATACAACTGTCTCATGCTTATCCGTGTGGTGGGTGACTGCATCAGTCACAAAACATTTTTTTCTAAAATGGGTTGTAAGCATTTGGGGGAAAAGCAACCCATTGTGCAAAGCTCTTACCCAACAGTTTTATGGTATGTGAAAGGTCAGCGTAGCAGGCTTCTGAATACAATCACTTCTTAAACGGACAGGCCTATTAGGATCTTTACTCTTCCAGCCAAATTGCGGAGAGTTCCCCATGCTATGAACTATAAAATTATCGCCATGATGCTCGGTCTTGGCAATTTTCTCAGGAGTGGTCCCGGGCTTTCCCTGGAACTCTCATGGCAATCCATGTCGGTGAAATTCCTATTTCTGCTGCCTTCCACCCGTGTTAAAACCACTCATTACAGACTCTTCCCTGACACTAAAAAAAAAAAAAAAAAAAAATCACCACAAAGGAAAGGTGAATTTCTATGGAGATTCTCAAATCATCCATGTCATGGTTGTCCCTAAGGTGCATTTTCAAAAGGCAACTGAATTTCCTTGGTTTTTTTTTTTAAACTTTTCGCTTCTCATCCAAGATGTTTTTCCAGAACTGAAAAAGCTGTTTGGATGACTAGTCAAACTCTTCAAGGAAGTCCCAAGTCCAGTTTTCTTTTGAAAAAGCACCTTTGGAACAAAAGGAAAGCTGAGCTAATAAAGAGGGAGCCTTCTGCTTACTTTCATGCTGTGCCTTGAAGGGGGTGAAAGTGGAGTCTATAACCAGGATGGAACCCTAGGAGTGGCTTTGGCCACCCCGTTAAGCGCTCTGTTCTGAGGACTACCCGAAAAAACGTGTTGACAACCCTCCTTCCCCAACCTGCTCTACCCCCGCCAGGGGACGGTGCCCAGGAGCCTCCAGGGGGCGGAGCTTCGGGGCCCGGCTGGCATCGCCCAGCACAAATCCGCACGCCGAGGCTCCGCCCACTCCTTTCGGCCCCGCCTTGTGGGCGGACCCTTTGCCCGGCGTTCGCCCGCCCACCCTCAACCGCCGCCGTGTCTGTCAGTAGCCGCGGCGGCCGTGGCGGTGAGGAGACGACGAGGCCTGCTGCTCGGGCTCTCGCCACCCGGGTGAGCCGGGGAGAAGGCGCTTTTAACCGGGAGGGGCGGGAGGCTAGTCTGGCGCCGGAGAGGGGTGGGGGAGAAAGAGCGGTGGGCTTGGGGACCGGGGAGGGGGGGAGAAGGCGGTAGAAGAGGGAGAAATTATACCCTCTCCCGGTTGGCGCTTTCAGACGTTCAAGGGATGCGTGTTGGAAGGGATGCGGCTCTCCTCCGCCTAGCCGCGGAAGGACGAGGCAGGTCATGCGGGGTAGCGACCTTGGAGGATGGGATGGAGGTCCCGGGAGAGGCTTGTCAGGGGCAAAATGAGGTTTGTATGTGCGTGTGTTTGTGTGTGCGCGCGCGCGCGTGTGTTTGTGTGTATGTTTGTACAAAGCCACCCGGCTCTTCCGTGGCGCCATTCCACGGATTCCTTTTGGTTTTCCTTGTGGTTTCCTTCCTTTCTTTATGAATGCCTGTCAAGGTTGCCCTGGCATAAAGGAGAAATGCCTCTGGATTTACTCAGCGTTGTAATTGGCATTTAACATTTTACATCTTGCCTTTTTTGGGAGGGGGATGGAACTCAGGTGCTCCCACCTGGGGACCCCACCCCTTTCATAGGCCCTGAGAGGTAGGTTGTGGGCAGAGGACCGGAACCCAGGTCTTTTCCAAATCTGCCCAGGTTTGGATTTCCAAGGCTGGCTATCTAGAAGGGGAGGAGATAAATGGGGATGGGGGGGGGGCAGGGAGACCCCTGGAGAGAAGGGGCTTTGGCTGGCAGCCCAAGGGTGTCATTTCTTTATTGAAAAGTCATGGGTCATCCACTAGGCAAAGGCTTGGTTGTAGGCGTGATCTCTGGAGAAACTCCTCAGAAGCTGATGGATCAGGTGCAGGAGAGAAAGTGGAACCGTATTTAGCAAAGATGGCCAATGAGACCTTGAATGGGGCTTTGGTACCATCAACAATGGCTGGGACTGGGCACATGCCAACGTGACAGAAGGACGTTTCTTCCAGCTCCTTCTCCAGTCTGAATTCAACACATTGTGTGCGGAGCACAATGTCTTTGATGCAGCTGGGAGCAAGAATTGTAAATGTCCACATTTTCCATATTTATCCAGATTTGTCATTGGGCTGTTGCCAGTGAAAGCCTACCCTTGAATGGGACTGGGAAATTGATACTTCACTTATGTTACAAACTGTAAATTTGTCGATTATATGAATGATCCACAAGGTTAGCATAGTGTGTGTAAATCACATCCTGATTTTTCATAAAGACCTGGAGTTTCTCAGATATTTGGGTACCGAATTCGCTCTGTAGCCTATAGCAAAGTGTTATGGGAGAGGTAGTCCAAAATATCTGGAGGATCCTGCAGAAATAACAATCGTGATTTAATTTAAGCATAATCCGTAGTGGCAAAAAATAATTGAATTAGTGAGACAGTTACACAGTTAGAATGTAACATTTCAAGAAATTAGATGCAATGAGTATTTTCTCCTCCCCTTTAAAAAGAATATACATTTGGGGAGGAAAAAATGAGATCTATCCACTCCTGAATTTTTAACTGCTTTACAGGATTAGCTACTTCGTTACTTTATAAAATATGTGATTTGTAATTGAGTTGCTCCCCAAAGTTGTTTGTAATGTGAACTTTGAACTCTGAAAGTTTGAGTTATTTCTACATTGTTTTTTGTTACAAATGAAGTTATAAGTTTCTAAACTCTGAACCACATGGTATCTTTTAATTTTGTTTCTTCAGGAGAAGAAGCAGGCAAAAAATTGAACAGAAAACAAGATGATTAACACTAATTAATTTTTAGAAAAAGAGCAGACAGAAATTATGAAAGATATTTTTGGCACACGAACCATTGTTTAATCAGATCAGTGTTGCTTGACTCCAAATAAACTGGGTGGTACCAAAATTCAATTCAATCAATGGATGTTCTTTGTTCACCTTTTTTTTAAAATGGGCACTGGGGTAATTGTGGAGCCCTTAGTTATTAAATTTTAAAATGTTCCTTGTTGAGGGAAATATATTAAAATGTATAATCCACATGTATGAGAAATATATAGAGTTGAGTATCAAAGTCATTTTTGATTGAATGGTTGCTAAGCATAAAGTGTTCTTCTATGTTCTTATAAAACACAATTTACATGCTGATTCTGTGCATATTTGAAAGTACAATCTAGTGAACTCAGGAGCAACTATTTTTGTGTAGGATTGCCTTGTTAGCTTAGTTTCAACAAAGGTATGTGAATTAGACACAGGGGTGCAACCAGTTGGGCTAAAATTACATATGTTTGCTCATTCCAGCCTTGCTTGGTAATAAGGTTCTGAGGTGGTCCATATCTATATACTTGTAGATGGTTCCAGGGGCTTTTTAAAAAGTGAGTCATCTGCAGTTGCTGTTGGTTCATTTGCGGCTTTTTAGTATTATTTCTTTCTCATTTTTTGACAAAAAGCACTATTACCCTTTTCACAAAAAATAAATCATAACTTTTTACTGAGTGAAATCTGAATGAAGTTCTTAACATATTTTCTTGGCTTGTTTGCTTCATTTTCATATTTGTACCAGGCAGTACAATGTCCACAACAGAGCAACAATCAACAGAGGCCTCTCCATCTTCAAATTCAAATTCATCCACTTACTACGAAGCTGTAGAAGCAGAAGCAGCCAATAAATATGAACCTGTTTCTCCTCACTGGTCTTACTGCAGGACAGTAGATTCCAGAGACAAATGGATTCCCTTCAGTGAACAAGATTCAGAGAAGTTGGAAACAGCTTATCAGTCTAGTAAGTAGAAATGTGATGCCCCCAAAAGAAGTTCTAATTTTTATGCAGTTAATTCTGCATTTTATTTGTGTCTATTACAAAATGATGTGATTTAATTCTCAGCTCCATTCTGTTGGGGGGAAATATCTAAAGCAAAAGTGTAGCACCCTCTACATCTTGTTGGATTCTAGTTCTTTTCTTTTGAGAAACTCTTGTCTAGGCAAGAAGAAGGGGGTCAAGTGGGATACTAACCTTGAATCTTTGTGCAGCCACAAAAGGCATAAGCCTGACCCTTCCCAAATGCCATGAACCTTTATGTGGTTGTTCCCGGGGGGAAGCCAAGTAGGACACAATAAAGTTGTTGATTTGGACCTTTTAGAAATGGATCTGGTTGCACTTTAGCTTTACCTAGTGTGGCCAGTGATCATGAGTGATGGCAACTAAAGTCCATCAATAACTGGTAACTGTATCTTCTCTACCCTGTGCAGAGTCCATGTTTTCCCTATATCACAAATGCATGAAAATAAATCAACAGAGATACAGGAGATACAGATATTCTCAGGCTAGATCAGCCATCATTTAAACTGGAAATCTACAGTATATTGTATATAAAATTAAGGTTTCCAGGACATAAGGAAAAGTCTAACCCAACTATGGGCCACAACGGAGGGACAAGACATCTGATGTATTTTTTGTAAATATTATCTAGTGTATTTTCCTGGACATTTTGCCATCTAGGTAATGTGTCTTCTAAAAAATAATAATATGGTTGTCATTTATATGAATTTTGACTTATAGGTTCTCCACACCCACCAACTTTGTGTTCAGTTTCATCCTTTTCCTTTTAACAAAGCCTTATTGATAGGAAGCATCTAGTTTCATGATAACCCTTGTGTTCTGTAGGCAAGCATTGCAAGGAGGTGATTGTGCCTACCGAAGGGGGACGGTATGACGTCCACTTAAAGAAGAGAGTGCGCTATGCTGTTTACTGGGAAGAAGAAGAATCAGAAGTAAGACGCTGTACTTGGTTTTATAAAGGCGATAAAGACAACAGATACATTCCATATCCTGAAAACTTCAGTGAACAGCTAGAGGTAACGTTGATTAAAAACATGAGTCTTATTCTTTATTGCATCACTTTTATTTCTGGCAAATCTTTCTGATTTCCTTGGGAATGCCCTTCACATTATCCGGGAGCTGATCGTGGGGGACAATGTGACCGGGATCTCTTATATAATTTGGAAATATAAATATCAGTCAAGCTATTTCCATTAGACACATAGTGCTGTGTGGATTAGTTCTCTCTGTGATACTGTCCCAGTTTAAATTTATCCTGCCATATGTTCTCACTTCCCTAGAAAGAAAATATTTCTTCCACAGAACAAGTGGTAAGAGCTGTCATATTTATTTTGTTAACAGGGTAGTAATACCAATACCACTTAGATTTATATCTTCATAGTGCTTCACAACCCCCTAAGCAGTTTACAGAGTCAGCACATTGCCCCCAACAATCTGGGTCCTCCTTTTCCCAACCTGAGAAGGATGGAAGGCTGAGTCAACCTTGAGCTGGTCAGGGTCGAACTCCTGGCAGTGAGCAGAGTTAGCCTGCAATACTGCATTCTAACCACGGCACCAACATGTCGCTCTAGTTGGTAAATAACTGGGCATCACTAAATCAACAAAAGCACTACCCTGAGCCAAATCAGGATCCCTCCAAGGACTGTTCTTTTAAATTCTAAAATATTTTACTATCTTTTTGGTTTTGGAGGCCACATTCACGAATCAGCTGTTATGAATCTAATCTAGTCCTTGGCCATTCAGCTCTTTCTGATCCAAAGGGGATGGAGGAGGCCCTTTCTAATAGAAATATTTAGATTGTATGAGAGCTGCCTCCTCAGCAGTCTTCTCCATCACTTTAGAACAGTTGGACCCTCTTCCTTAGTTATTAGTAGCTTCCCTTCTTTCTGTTTTATGACCAAGTTGACTTGGTATCATCTGCAAATGCCAATTTTTTTAAAAAAATCAGTCTTGACTTTGCAAGATACCTTGCCTTTCTACTTTGCTTTTTAGAACCTAGCATCTGCTGACCATCACACTGCAAGGAACAATGTGTGGCTTACTTGATAGGCCTATCTACCTGAGAGTGGCTCATATTCCTATTCCTTGCTGCATTATGTTCTTTGAGTCCATTTTTCCTTACAAATATCAGCTTCATTCTGGATATTTGTTTGGAAGTGAGGATAAGTCTACCCAAGTTCTTTGAGAGGCAAATGACATTTTAGGACAAATTCATTGTGGTGAATTTAGTTGATAACTGTAGGTAACAGTAAGAGATACAATTTTTCTGTTAACCCCTCACCTAGTTGTATATTATTCCTAGACAGTAATTTGTTTGTGTTCTGGATGAGTATCATAGTTTCAGAAATGCTTAGATTACCTCCATCAGCTGAGTTTGAACAGAAACATTTTTGATTATAGGCAGTACATTTTGTAGTATGTTCCAGTTGGAAATTGAAAGCATGTAAATCTAACTAGTGGATTCTGATATCTAATGATATGAAGCTGAACCAAAAATCTTAAGTGTTATATTTTGGGACTCAAAATATAAATTGCTTCCAAAGTAATTAAAGTGGAATCAAGCCATTTGAAATAATAATCCATACAAACAAAAAAGAAGCAATAATTTCTCTACAGAGAATTCTCACGATTAGTGAAGAAGAATATCTTGTTATATCTAACCATGCATATGGTGGGAAACATGCAGCAATTTGTTCTCTTGGTTTTTCTAAACTGTAATCTTATTGAAACAAACACCATATTAGAGAGCACTGCAGTGGAAAAGAAAGCTTAATTTCCTTTCCCTTTCCCCTTCCCCTTCCCCTTCCCCTTCCCCTTTCCTTTCCCCTTCTTTCCCCTTTCCCTTTCCCCTTTCCCCTTTCCCTTTCCTTTCCACTGTCTCTGCAGACATCTTCTGTTTGACCTGCAAATGTAGAGAGAATGATACTGACAGTCATTTGCAACACTTTTGGCTTTATGTAATTATTTAGAGTAGTCAACTTTGAGTAAAATTTATATAGAGTTAGATTTCTATAATGTAAAAATAAAAAATATGTTGACTCTCAAAGTATTCTATTTTGGTTTCCTTTGAAGGACACTTATATGATTTGTGTGACCTTAGATGAATGGAAGAAGAAATTGGAATCTCCAAACAGAGAAGTAATCATATTACATAATCCAAAGGTATGGTAAAGTTGATAGTTTTCTCTTCCCAAGAAAAAGTTGCTTGTTCTTAATAATTTCAGCTGTATTAAGGAAACTTCTGAAAGTTTACATAATAAAACACAAGCTTTTGTGTGTCCAAGGAATAGGTCTGGGAGAGGAGAATTTTCCTGCTGATAGGCCAATATATATTTATTTCCTTTAGGAAACATCTCCTAACGGTCTGTGATATTGCCCAAGGTCATACGCTTTCCAGTTGCAGTTAACAAGCTTAGAAATTCATGTTAGAATTACATCTGTTGGTTTATAGATGTGTTGTAAGAAAAGTAGAAGGAAAGAGCTCTATGTATGCATCCTTGAGCACTTGAATGAGGTTTTGCATGACCTCTTGTACATTCTACATTAAATTAAAATTAAATTAAATAACATTAAAAATAATTATATTAAAATGTGTGATAAATTAGAGTGAGATGATACCTTGCTTAGCATAGGTACAGTATATTTTCCTTATCCTGTATTAAGGATGTTGAGCAGGGAGCAATTATATGGGGCATGTTAGGAGATAAGTATGCTCCATTTTTAGAGGTTAACTCAGTTACTCAAAGTGTCTGGCAAAATTCTAGGAAAAGAGTTGGCAACCTATGATACTCAAATGTACTGCCTGAGCTATACAGGCAGTCCTCAACTTACAACAGTTCTTTTAGTGACTGTTCAAAGTTACAGCAGCACTGAAAAAAGTGAGTTATGTGCATTTTTCACACTTACAACCATTGCAGGATCCCAATGATTATGTCATCAAAATTCAGACACTTGGCAACTGGCACCTATTTATGATGATTGCTATTTCCTGGAGTCAACCCCTTTTGTGACCCTCTGACAAGCAAAATGAATGGGGGAATCCAGAGTTATTTAGCAACTATGTTACTAACTTAACAACAGTAACGATTCACTTTCCAAGTGCGGCAAGAAAGGTCATATCATGGGGCAAAGTTCACTTAACAAATGTCTCACTTCACAACATAAATTTTGGGCTCAATTGTGGTCATAAGTCGAGGACTACTTGTACTCCTGACAGCTATAATTGCTCCCATCCCCAGGGATATGATCAATTAGGTTGGATGCTAGGAAGTGTAGTTCAGCAACATCTGGATTGCTATAATTTGCCTAATAGGGCAAGAGCAAAGAGGATGCTTTTTCTCCTAAGGATCCTCAGGTCAGCTGAGGTTGCTTTCTTTCCAAGAGTCGAGGTTGGTTTCTATTAACTTTGAGCTTTTTTGATTGTGACTCAGGAAGTGTGGAATGATGTGGCTCTCTCAAGTGGTTTCTTTCCATTGCCCTTTGGTCTCATTTTGGAGACTAGCAAAATTTTGTATTTTTAGCTCTGCCAGACTTTGGAAAATGACTGGGAGGCAGAAATTCTATTTACTGTTTTTAAATGGATTTAAGAAATATTTGCATAAATGTAGCTGTTTCATAACCTGCCCTTGGAACACTCTCAATTGTCTCTCTCTGGTGCTACATAATTCAAAGCACAACATAATCAGTAGCAGGAGGCTGAAAACTGTTGCATGGTTGGTGTCTGTGTGGCCATTAGGATTTTCTTTAGTTTCTTTGCTTAGTTGCAGTGACTTTTATTAATGCTTGTCTCCATTTGGTTATCAGATTATCTGACCTGATTTACTTGTCTTTCTTTCCTTCAAGTTAATGGTACATTACCAGCCAGTAGCAATCACAGACGACTGGGGTGTGAGTCCTGCAGAACAAGGCCGGCCAAGGACTGTGAAGAGAGGAGTGGACAGTATATCTGTTGAAATCCCTCATGGTGGATAATTATTTTCATCTTTGTTTGGAACACACTTTCATTGTTTAATATGTTTTGCTCAAGGAGTGCTCAGAGATTATTTTTTAACACAAATTAGAAGCATAAAACTAAAACATTAAGAAAGTATTATATATTTTTAGAAAATTATTCTAAGCAAGATTTTTAAGAGTAAAGAGAAGAGAACAGAGGAAAGGAACAGAAAGAGCAGAATCTGCATAACTGTTTTAGACTGTCTTATGTCAAAGTATATTTACACATGAAGTAAGTGTAAAGTGTACACATGAACCAAAGTACAGATTAGGTGAAACCTGGCTTAAAAACAGTAACTGTGGGTGAGACCTTGGAGTCCTAGTGGATGATCATTTAAACATGAGCCAGCAGTATGCAGCAGCAGCCAAAAAAGCTAATACAATCCTTGGTTGTATAAACAGAAGCATAGAATCAAAATTATGTGAAGTATTAGTACCACTTTATAAAGCCTTAGTAAGACCACATCTGGAATATTGCATTCAGTTTTGTTCACCACAAAACTGATGTTGAGACTTTGGAAAAAGTACAAAGAAGAGCAACTAAGATAATTAAAGGCCTGGAGATTAAAACACGGAGAACGGTTGCAGGATTTGGGTTTGGCTTGTCTTGAGAAAAGTAGGACTGGGGGGATATGATAGGAGTATTCCAGTATTTGAGAGGCTGCCACAAAGAAGAGCAGGTCAATTTATTTTCAAAAGCACCACAGGGCAGGATAAGCAACAATGTATGGAAACTAATCAAGGAGAGAAGCAACCTGGAATTAAAGGAGAAACTTCCTAACAATGAGGACATTTAACCAATGGAACAGCTTGCCTTCAGAAGTTGTGGGTGCTTCATCACTGGAGGTTTTTAAGAAGATCCTGGACAGCCTCTTGTCTGACATGGTATAAGGTCTCCTGCTTGAGTAGGGGGCTGGACTAGAAGACCCGTAAGGTCCCTTCCAGCTCTAGTGTAATTGATTGATTATTCTGTTGTTTTGCATGTAAATAGAAGAGATTCTGCACTGGATACAGATTCCTTATGTGTGCAATTATACTTGGCCAAATGAAACTGTTCTGTTCCATTCCGTTCCATTCTGTTCTGTCCCATCCCCATCCCTATCCCTATCCCTATCCCCATCCCCATCCCCATCCCATCCCCATCCCCATCCCCCCATCCCCTTCTGTTCCATTCAGCTTCATTGTAAAAATCATATCAACTGGAATAAGCTTGAATATTATCAAATGCTTAATCTAGTTCCAGCATTTTTAATTTGCAAAAAAACCCCAAGACATTCCAGATATAATAATTTGATACCTTTTGGGAACAGCACCCTGAGTAGTTTCTTGATCATTTGTTTCAGGGGAACCAACGCAAATTGATCATTTAGTTTTTGTTGTTCATGGAATTGGACCAGCTTGTGATATTCGATTCCGGAGTATCGTTCAATGTGGTAAGTGCAAAGAAGAAAAGTTGCTGGTTCTGCATCCCCAAAAGGAATTTGAGTGTGTTGAATGGATACATATTATCACCATGACCATATAAAGCCAGGTTTCCCCAAATTTGTTCTCTTCTACAAGTGGATACAGATGACGCTCAACTTAATACCATAACTGGGATCAGGATTTCTGTTGCTAAGCAACGTGTTTGTTAAGGGAGTTGTACTCGATTTTGGTTTTTAATCAAATTGCTGCAGTTGTTAAGTCAATCAAATCGCTGCAGTTGTGTAGTCGCCCCCCTCCCGATTTTGCTTGTTGGAAGCCAACTAAGAAGGTGAAGATCACGTTACCCCATCATAAATATATGCCAGTTGTCAAGCATCTGAATTTTGATCACATGGCAATGAGGATGCTGCAATGCTCATAAATGCGAGGGCTTTTCCTAAGCTATTTTTTCCATGGTGTTATCACTTTGAACAATCACCAAATTAAGTTGAGGACTACCTGTATATTTCTACTAATTTATACCAATGTTTTTTAATTGCTTTTATTCCACAATAATTATAGGTTTAGCATTGTAATCATCATCATAATCAACTTGGTAAGAGACTTTGATGTTGGGAAATCATTTATTTCTAGCTACTGTTGCAATTACCTGGAGATGAGCCAGATTCCAAAGAAAGATGTGCCCAACAATAATGGTTCCTTCATATTAGGAAGCCTTCAGTTACATGGGATTATTTGTTTGGAAATTATTTGGGAATTAATTTTACAACACCTTTAAAACACATTTTACTATGACATAAAGATTGTGTTAGTGTTGACTGTGATCCATGAAAGCTTATGACTCAAGATTTGTGAAAAGATAAATTACATTGTGTTAAGTCAAGCATCAATAAATCTTGACTAATATCGTAGGAGGCGAGACTTGAGCAATGACATCCTTTGCAGTGCCAGGTTCTCCAAAGTAATGTTTACATAATGCTGTTATCATTTTAAATTTTAAATGAGGAAGCAGTTGAAGCAGTTGCTTGGACATTTCCCTTTTTCACAATGAATGTAGCATTTTAAGGTTAATCTTGTCCTATTGGATAAAATTATCCCACTGCATAGATTGCATAAAATGGATTGCATCAATATGGTTTGGAGGTTGAACTACATTAGTGAAGTAACCTTGTTATAGAAGCTACCTGTACAGTAACGTGTCAATAATGAGGCTTCTAAGGGGAACTTCTTAAAAATCTTCTGAAAAAATGTATCTGTGGAAATGCTAAATTTCCAGAATCATAACTGGACAGAAGAACAAGAATCTGGCAATTGCTGCTACTGCTAGGACTAACAACTTCTCTTTTTAATAAATATATGAGAGTTACAAACCGCTTGCAGAGCCAGTTTGATGTAGTGGTTTACAGGAACCAGAAAGGAATTGTTGAATTCTAGTCCCACCTTAGGCACAAGCCAGCTGGGGGACTTGAGGCCAGTTCTTATCTGTCAGCCCAAGAACCAGACAAGAGCTAACTATGAGCCAAAATTGATTTGAAGTTTTACAAACACTTTAGAACTACAGTAGATGGAAGTCTTGTCTCTGCATTTATTTAACAATCTGGTATAGAAACCAGGAGACTTCGACTTCTAGGTCCCCCTTAGGCAGGAAAGCTAGCTGGGTGACAGGGCTCTGACTCAATCCAACACACCTTTCGTGGTGGTGGTTGTACTTTGAGTTACTTGTAATGAGGTGGAATAAAAATCTAATAAATAGTGTTGAGAAAGAGGAACACCTTCTTCCTGTTCTGGTTTCCCATTTGAGTCTACTTCCGGTCTTGAGTCTACTTGCCAGTATCATTTTCCTTCCCCATTGTTAAGTGTGCAGTAATAGCTACCTTGATTCCAAATATTGTTTGCATCTTCTTCTTCAGTCAACGACTTCCGCAGTGTTTCCTTGAACATGCTCTCAGCCCATTTCAAGAAAGCTCAGGAACAGCAACAGATTGGTCGAGTTGAATTTATTCCAGTGAACTGGCACAGTACTTTACATACAGGAGTAGATGTGTAAGTGCATTTTGCAATGCTTCTGTATGGTTTGATGATAGCCTGAGATCTACAAAGATATTTTTCATTTCATAAAATGCTACAATTGTAACTCGCAAGAGAAGGCAATAAAGTTAGATTCTCTGCATTTTAGACGGACTCTATACAATGTATATAAAACAGATAAAATAATCTGATTTCCTTAGTCTCAGAGGTTGATACCTCACTCTTCCAGACCTCCTGTGATCTCACCCAAGCCAAGCTAAGACAACCCACAAATCGTTCTTTCCTTGATAAGGACTGTATGGTAGATGTATAAACAATTAATTTGCAGGTCAATTCTCATACTGGTTTGGAAGTTCATTGAATCCAATTGCGCTTATGGGTTAATAAAACCAATCACAAGAGGACTTTAGTATTTTTATTAGTGTGTTTTATTTTGATCTAGCTTTTGTGAAGCCTCCTTACTATAACATAAACTTCAGTGGCAGAATATAGAGGATGGTATACTAAGAGGGAAAATGACTGGTTTAAATGTCCTTCTCCGCTTTGCTCACAGAAATTTGGAGAGAATCACCTTGCCAAGTATCAACCGCTTACGTCACTTCATCAATGATACCATTCTGGATGTGTTTTTCTACAACAGCTCTACTTACTGTCAAACCATTGTGGATACGGTTGCATCAGAAATGAACCGGATCTACCTGCTCTTTTTGGAGAGAAATCCTGATTTCAAAGGAGGCGTCTCCATAGCTGGCCATAGCTTAGGTATAATTATTTTTCTGACTTTGATATAAAGCCTATCAGCATACAGTATGTTATTTACAATTTACAAATGTTTTGGACTCTTCGGTCAACATAGAAAAAAATTTCCAGAGAGAAACAATATGCATGATTATCTTAAATTAATTTACAGCTGAAACATATGCAAATCACTGGAAAAAGAAGAATTAAAACCAAATACATTGTTTTAATCAAGTATTAATGATCTTGAGCAAGTTGGTCCACGGGGTGCAGAAACAACATACCACTTGCATGAACAGCGGGCAAGCTTGCACACACATCCATTTGTGTGAGTGGTGGGCACAAATGGAGCTGCGCATGTACGAGCTTGCCAGCTGCTCGCGCAGAACCATTCTCCCCCTCTTTTGCCTGGTCCTCAAAGCTGGAAAGGTTGGAGAATGCTGCTCTAGTCAATAGTGGTCTTATTTGGTGTAAGTGTAAATTAAAAATTTGCAGGGCTGGGAGATTTGTTCCTCTCCTTGCATTTTTATGTCTAGTGGGTGATATACTGATGATACATTTATAGCAAAAAAATAATAATTAGAACATAAACTTTTGAAGTGGATTTGTCTTCTTTTTTTGTACAAAGTTAAAAAAACTTGATAAGATTCCTAGGTTATAGATTTAAAAAAATACTAGTTTCTTCCATTTGTTCCACTTTTCAAATTGTAAAATCAGTAATTTCTCCATTTTTTTAAAAAAAACTAACAAGAATTATGGATCTATATTTGTTTGAGAAGGTTGAAACCTTTTAGCAAATTCTGACATCCCCTATTTGTGATTTTCTCCAAGATATTCATACCTGCTCATGATGTTCCTTTCTTAGGGTCTCTGATATTATTCGATCTTCTCACAAATCAGAAATGGACATCTGATGAGCAAGAAAAAAAGGAGGTACATGTTTGCATTTATTCTGTTGTTTCAATTTGCGATAAGCCCAGGTTCACTGATATTTTCACAGTGTGCTTTCTTTTAGCCAAGATAACTTTCTAATCTTCAGAAATACTGTCAGGTAGTCCTAGGAGAAGAATGGTCTATGGCAATTCTCAGTCATCCAGATCATGGTTATCCCAAAGGTGTTTTTTTCAAGAGGCAACTGGACTTTCTGTTTTTTCTTAGAAGTTTTGCTTCTCATCCAAGAAGCTTCTTTAGAGCTGCCTGAGTAATTGGTCCAAAATTACACACCTGGTTTTCTACCTAAGGAGGTGGGAGGGAGTAGAATTCAGAAGTCTCCTGGTTTCTAGTCTGATGCCTTAACCACTACACTAAACAGGTTCTACAACTCAGTATTAGGAGAATCATTTGTAAATTTCTACAATTTGATGATTTATTTCAGTGATAACATTTGTGTACATCCTAAACTGAAGGAAACTAGGAGCCTTAAAAGCTTCCCAATTAACTTTTCACAGGGATTACAAAGACTGGTAATGCATCAGGAAGTCAACAAATCTATGAAGGACATCTTAGCAGAACTTGATCTTTCTGAATATTATGCTGTGTTTGAGAAGGAAAAAATGGACCATCAAGCATTGGTAAATGAAACTGGGGTTGCTTCTGTTACCTAGAACATGGATGCTGATAGCTTTTATATACCTGTCTTCAGCATGGCCTCTTGAGGCAAATAAACTTTAGGTCAATAATTACCAAAGGGTGGTAGATATGGATAGTATTTTTTCCATTGAATTTTTGTATCCCACTATGTGGGATAGTTCATGTTCAGAATTAGATATTTCTTTGGCAAGGAATAACATTCTATCTTTCCTATTTATTTATATTACTTCTGTCTTGCTTTAGAACACCAACTGCCTATACAAGAATGTCCTAATCTTATAGTTAAGGACAGTGTTATTTAAATCTCTCTCTCTCTCTCTCTCTCTCTCTCTCTCTCTCTCTCTCTCCTCTCTCTCTCTCTCTCTCTCTCCTCCTCCCTCCCTCCCTCCCTCCCTCCCTCCCTCTTTCCCCTGCACTCTCTCTCTGTGCTAGAATCTTTGGGGAAGCATGTTGTTATTCTCATTACTCTTTTGTAGTGTGGCATTTCAAAGTCATTGCTTATGGAAAAGCTTATGGACTTAGGTGTCACCTTTTCTGCATTTTTCCCCAATTCTGGGCTTTGCAAACTCTTTGTTTTATTTGGGATTAGTATGTTGGTTTTACAAAGCTGAGCTGCCTCTTAAAATTGCCATGTAGAAGGACAGCCTAAGCCCCGCCCCTTTCCCTCTTCCTTTCTGTATTCTGTTTATAGTAGAACTGTGTTTCTGAATGTGGAATTCTTATGTGCAGGCCTTGTGCACAGACAAGGAACTTAAAGAGATGGGGATCCCCTTGGGACCCAGAATCAAGATCCTGCACTATTTAAGGAAGAGGAGCAACTCTCAGGTATGCCTTGTGTAAGACGTTGAGCCACTGAGATGTGCATCTCCGAGGATATAGCAATAAGGTTATGCTTTGGGACATAGGACATGTTGTGTTAATTTCATCACCTAAGTCAAAAGGAACACTTTGTCACTGTTTTGTCACTCTCATTTTTGCTTTCTTGTCTTTACCTTGGAATTACAATTCTGTGTTTTCTATTAGTTACAGTAGTCCTTGACTTATGACTGGTCACTTAATGACCATTTGATGCTACAATAGACCTCCCTCGGGATACTTACAATCTGGTTCTGAAGTTCTGACTGTCACATGACCCTGGTCATGTGACTGCATGTTGAGCACTTGACAACTAGCCTACTATTCATGGCTAATTGCAGTGTTCCACAATCATATGACCCCATTTTACAACAATTTTCCCCCAAACCAGCAATAACTTCAAATTTTCAGCAAAAAGTGGCCCATGGCAAGCCATTGATTTACTTAACTGGAGCAAAGAAAATAATAAAATCAAATTGATCATATGGTGACCGATTTTATGACTATCATGACATAATCTTATGATCAGGGTCCATTATGGTCATAACCCAAGGGTTATCTGTATATTTGCAGTTATGAGGCCACTACCACATCCCCACAGAGGTATAAAAGTACATGGATTGTATGTATAAACTTACTTCTGTCGTGTTCATGATACGCTAAAGAAATAAAACTCCCCATTGGATAGCCATTGCTGTTAAGGATATGATCCTCCATAGACTTTCTAAAGTGCCTGTCAATGCTACCTAATTGAGAGCCATCACCACCAGTGAATTCCATAGTTGAAAAATGTGCTCTTTATGATGAAGGTTTTCCATGCTTCTTGGGTTCGTGCTTAGACCCTTTTCACTCCTTTAAAAAATTTTTTTTTTTTTCAAAACAAACACAACACATAAAATCTTCCTTCTTTATATACTGTAGAAAGTGTATCAGTTGGTTACGAAAGGTTTTCGTGCATCTCTTCCATAGTCTTCAAGCATAATTAATATTAACTCAAGTATTTTAACTCAATATTTATACATGTTACCCTTAAACCCCCATTTATATTTGACTATAATTATTTAAACGTCCTTTATCATAAAATATACCAAAATTTAATACATAACCACATACTGGCATTTTATTTAATATTTCTAAAATCCTCCAATAACACTGAATCCTTATGTCCTATTCTAGCTAAACATTCATATATTTAATAACAGACTTTTCTAATCCTCCTTTCCAAATCGCTGTTGGCAATTTTCATTTAGTTTTCTTATATATATATATATATGTGTATAGGTTGTCGTCATTATCCCTCCTTTATTTGACTATATCCTTTCTCATAGCCCTTGCATCAGTTTCACCTTTTGCTTATTCCTTTTGGTTTTCTCAGATCATTCAATGAGGTTGTGGGAAAATATAAACTTCTGAAGCCTTTAATATGTTCTAGGCAGAAGAATCAATAACATAATACAAATAATTGAATCCTCCTGTTGTTGAGGTAGAAGGAAATTTAAAAGCAACTGCAGAATTTTTTTAAAAAAAGTTAAAATTATTTTCTTTGTAGACTTTGAGGCTAACCTCTGGAGCTGCTGAGGAAGGGGGAGATGCCAATCAGGAAACATCTGCACCGCCCACATGTGCAGAAGCCAGTTGCAGACATTCGGGTGTTGTAACAGGGCAGGTAACTTTAATAGACAACAGCCTCCCATTAACTGCATCATAGATATAAAAGTAAAAGTAGAATTTGGCTGAGGTGTTCAGAAGGTTTAGCTAAACCAAGATAATGACCAGGATGCAAAATATACAGGATCTGAATTCACACTTCATGCAAATACTGATTGGAGTAATAATTCTCTGTTCAAAATAAACCATGATAGCTGAATTAACACATAACTCTAATCTGGGTACCAGACAACCAAGATCACATAGCACAGTGCAATTACTGAATTCTTGAATGCTGTAGAGATGCAGAGTATTATGCTCTTGTGATGTTTTTTTGCTTTACATTTTATTTAAATCCAGTTGTCCGTTGGCTTATAAACCATTCGTATAGAGACCGTTCAAAGTTACAGCAGCACTGAAAAAAGTGACTTACGACTGGTCCTTGCACTTGCAGCTGTCATAGCATCAACATGGCCAGGTGATCAAAATTCAGGTGCTTAGCAACTGGCATGTATTCACGATGGTTGCAGCATCCCAGGGTCATGTGATCACCATTGGCAACCTTCTCAGTTGGTTTCCAGCAAGCAAAGTCAGTGGGGGAAGCTGGATTCGCTAAACAACTGTGTGATTCATTTAACAACTGCATGGCAAATAAAAGTTTGTAAAATTAGTGCTACTCACTTAACAACTGTCTTCCTCGGCAATGGAAGTTCTGGTCCCAATTGTGGTTGTAAGTCGAAGACTAACCATAATACATCAAAAAATATTAAGAAAAATTCTATAACTTTTTCAAAAAGTCATACAGGCAAAAATATTCCATTTATATAGATTATGTGAAGTATTTTTTTCTGACCCTGCTGATTGGGCCAGGACCTGAGCCCAGACCATAATCTCATATCAGATCCTTCATTGGGGTGGAGGCAAAAGTATCACACTAAATGCCCATCTTTTTTATCCTTTGCTATCTTTGTTTACATTCTTTCATCCTTGCTTGTTGACTCTCTCCAGCCTTTATGAGCTGCTGAATTCCACAACTCATTATGCCAATGCCCAAGCTACAAAATATTTTCCTGTTTCAGAAAATGCTGTATGTAGCTTGGAGGACTGTCTTGAAAATGTTGAAGCTTTTAGGTAGGTTTTAAAGGGAAGGTGCCCTGGAAAGATAAGTTGTTTGCTTTTTTTTTTTAACAGCATGTTTCTGTTTGGATTTTACATTATGGAGGTTTGTAATTTTTGTAAGTGAGTTCCACAGATCAGTAATGATATAAAGAAGAAGTAAATATTATAGGTGTTAATTGAATTGATATATGCCAGTACTTTGGATTGATGGATGGGCAGATAGACAGACAGAACATAATTGCTTGTTCCTTGCAAACTGTCAATTCTATTTCTTATTCCACCAGGTCTCTGCAAACTACCCTCAACTTATCTACAATCCAGAGATTTTTTTTGCTTTTGGCTCACCCATTGGTATGTTTCTCACTGTTCGAGGTGTGAATAGGATTGATCCAACCTACACTCTGCCTACCTGCAAAGGCTTCTTCAATATCTTTCATCCTGTAAGTCTGAGTACCGCATTGCTGTTCAAATGGATCATGGCTAATTTGATTCAAGTCCTATTGAAATTGATGAGACTCAGATATGGCTAAGCTACACTGGCTCCAGTCCTTCGTATTGTTCACTGGATGGCAGATATCTGCATAGTATGGAATAAGATTTTGGTTATCATGTAACTGATGAGAAATTAACAAATCTGCCAGCCTAAGAAAAAAAGATAAAACAAAAACCAAGAATCATAACAAAGAGATGGAATGTATATACACCAAGATTATGTGGCACTTTGCTTATAGATACATCTTCATCCACATTCTGGACTGTTCAAAACTATGTAACATTTGAAAACAATTAAAATCTTGAATCCACTTTGTAAATTATGCAGCTTCTAAATTAGACAAACCTTAATGTGCCCTTTCTGGAGATAATCTCATCCTCTATTAGTGCTTCAGTTAACCATTCAATGATAGAATTAGGATAGAGCAGTTTGGAAAAGAAAGTTTACCTCTCCTAATCATTTGCTACTTTTCAGTGATGGGTGGAAGTATTGATTTCTGAAGATTTATTGTTAATTGACAATGCTTAAGCCCTACTGTTGGCTCAAAAGGTCCTCTGGGCAGCTTAATGAAAAGCGCAGCTTATTTTTTTAAATTTTTTTTATTAACAAACATGTAAAATACACACACACAAAACCTAGATGTACACCACATTTACACAATACAATACGAACAGGAGCCTCCTGTTCTTTCTAATAGCAATTATCAATCGTTACCGCTCACCTTATATTATTTCCCCTTCTATTGTATTTCATTCGGATTTCACCATTCTTAACCCTCTTATTTTACTCATAACTATTATTTTTGAGTTTTGTTATATTCCTTCATTGATTCTTGTTTCTTTCCTCCATCCACCTATACCATTTATCCCATATCTGGTAGAATTCTGATTCTTTTTTTCCCTGGATTTCTTTGGTTAGTTTGTCCATTTCAGCACAATCCATAACCTTTCTTAATATTTCATCTTCGCTTGGAATTAATTTGTTTTTCCATTTCTGGGCAAAGGCAATCCTTGCTGCCGTAATTATATGTAGTATTAAATACTGGATTTCTTTTTTGTATTTTGCAGACATTATTCCTAATAAAAAAACCTTCAGGTTTCCATTCTATTTTAACCCCTGTTATTGCCTCCAGCCAATTTTTGATGAAAAAGAAAAAAAAAGTGCAGCTCAATATAAAACAAAATGGCACCATAATAATACGCAGGTATAAAAACCCAAACAGTAGAGTTTATACAAATCAAACAGAAAAAAGATGTGCAATTTAAATCAATGACCTCATTTTCCCCATTTTCATTAAAAAAAGTCAGTGTAGAAGACAAAACGTTAAACTTCTTTTGGTAGGGATGGTTATTATCCTGGTGTCAAGATAATACAGGTAGTCCTCATTTAGTGACTGCTTTCTATAGTGACTGTTCATAATTACGATGGTGGTAAAAAAATAACTTTGCAACCAATGCTCACATTTGCAGCCTTTGCAGTCTGTAAAACAAAAGAAAACTGAAGTATGATAATTAGCATAGTCGTGGTTTCACTTTGGTTAATGAAAAGTTGCCAATTATAGTTGCTAAATGAGGACTACCTTCAAGATTGTGTGATGGAAAGTTTTCTTCTTGTGACAATGTGAAATCAACTCTGGGAAGATGAATACTACTGAGATGATCAGGAAAAAAAAATGGAAATGTGCTGAAGCATCTTGACAATAATCTCTTTTAAGTTTTTCAAATGAAAGAAAGTAAGGGGGGAAAAAGTCAAAGACAAGGAAAAGAAATCATAATTTAGAACTAAATTAAAACAAACACAATTGCTCTTAAAATGTGGGTTCTCAGCACTGAATTTCAGAAGCAAATTATGCATCAGAATTTGATATCAATCTGTAAAGAGGGATCCACAAAGCCCCATGTGATCTGCAGGTTTCCCATCCTTCAAAAAAATGTATTTTTTTAAATTTAATCCTGGCATTATTTCTGTTTCTTTTTAATAGTTTACATGCTTCCTCTGGGATTAAAGGTTAGCCTAGAAAATGGGACAGTTGTAATATTCTGCAAACCTTTCTTTTGTAGTTGACCCAGTGGCATACAGGATTGAGCCCATGATTGTTCCTGATAGGGAATTCGAACCCATGCTGCTTCCCCACCACAAGGGCGGAAGAGGATGCACTTAGGTAAAAAAAAAAAGTGGTGTTCCGTCTTAACCTTACATACCTAAATATTTCATGAGTGATATTTCTAGTTTAATGAAAAGAAGGACTAGGGGAGACACGATAGCAGTGTTCCAATATCTCAGGATTGCCACAAAGAAGAGGCAGTCAAAGTATTCTCCAAAGCACATGAGGGCAGGACAAGAAGCAATGGGTGGAAACTAATCAAGGAGAGAAACAACTAGAACTGAGGAGAAATTTCCTGACAGTTAGAACAATTAATCAGTGAAGAGCTTGCCCTCCAGAAGTTGTGAATGCCCCCAACACTGGAAGTCTTTAAGAAGATGTTGGATAGCCATTTGTCTGAAAACCGCATAGGATTTCCTGCCTAAGCAGGGGGTGGACTAGACGACCTCCAAGGTCCCTTCCAACTCTGCTATTGTATTGTATTGTATTGTATAATTAGGGATACAGTGAATCAGGATGGCTGGCAGGTAAATTATTCGCATCCATCCTAGGATGCTTCTTCAGGTGTCCATGGGCGCATATGTATGAAGTCACTTATTCAGAATTTTCCCTTTAATGTATGAAGGAATACTTGCAAAAATATTCATGCTGGCTGGGGAATTCTGGGAATTGAAGTCCATCCATCTTAAAGTTGCTAGGGTTGAGAAACACTGATTTAGAATGACAGTTTTTCCAATAGCAAACATTCTAGAACTCAGGCCCAACTGCCTGATGCAAAAGCTATAAATCCTTTGCATCTCCACCAGTTAGTTAGAACTGAAGAGGTTCTTGGATGAGAAGCAAATCAGATTTTTGCCTTTAAAATAAAAGCACCTTTGGGACAACCACTACCTGGGTGAATGAGAACTTCCATAGACTTTAGTCTCAAACTTGCATTTAGAGTTGCGCATCTATGCAATCTTGTCTTTTTTCTGGTTTTGATTTTTTTTCTTTATTTTTCCAGAATTGAAGGAAGGCCTCACCTGGATGAGCATGGACCTGAAAATAACTTGCTGGGTTCCTTGAGGACCGCTTGCAGTCTTTCACCAGAACATCATTGCCAGCTGTGGAGGCAGGAGGCCACCGGAGATGTGGAACATGAATCGAAGCTGAAACGAGCACGGAGAAGCAACCCGGTTGGTTTTAAAGCCTAGGTTTAAGATGTGGTTTGCACACTCAGAGAGTTTGGTCACCTTTGGTGTATGCAAAGCAACACATTTTGTGTTGCTTTTCAGCTATTTTTGGCTCAGGCTTCCCATTTACAAAACTCACACTGCAAATAAAGGCTTGGGTAAATAGTGCAGAAGGAATACGTGATACAGTGGGTTATATTTGAGAGATTCTGAGTTGCCCAAGGGCCTCCTTGGCACCAGGTATAAGGGCTCTTTCTGCTCTATTGAGTGAAGAGAGATCTAGTGGCCTCTGGATTGAGCTGGGCAGTTTCCAGGCTGGGCACGGAACACTGTAACTCTTCAACTGGAATTGGCATCTAAGTACTTGTGGGCAAGAGTCACCATTTCTTTTTAGTATTGTCTGAAGAGAAGCTCTTTGAGAATATTCAGGGGGCACCAAACCTGGCAGCTTTAAGACTTGTGGATTTCAGCTCCCAGGATTCTGGCTGAGAGTTCAACTCCCATGGCTGATGATAAATTCTGGGATTTGAAGTCCACGAGTCTTAAAACCTGCAAGGTTTGGAGATGCCTATAAGACTGAGAGCTCACCATTGCCTTGACAGGAAAATAAGGCTGTCTTAGCTTAACTGGCCTGTTCACTGACTGCAACTGTGTTGATTCAGTTTTCTTCCATATGAATACAGAGGAGAAACCAGAGAAAACCAGAGGAACCAACCACATCAGCAAAAGAGGATCCGCCTCCAGTTAATGTGGGCCCTGCTGAATGGGGCCACCGCATTGAATATGTGCTTCAAGAGAAACCCATTGAAAGCTTTAAACGAATATTTATTTGCACTGCAAGGCCATTTATGCTACTGGTAAGCTCGGCCTAGGGGGCTAATCCTGATCTGGTGCCCAATAGCCTTGCTGGATGGGGGGCTGTCACCAATGCCCTTGACCAAGTTTATTGATCTGGTCTTCCACTAGCATGCAGGTTTGGGAAGACAACACACAAAGCCATGGAAGAAGGAGAGGATACCAGTCAGAAATCTAGATCGCCACTCAACCCTTCCAGCCAGATTGCCCTCTCAGCTGAATTATCATGCAGTATGGCAATTGAAGATGACTATTGTCCTTAATCTTCCCATCATTCCTGTTCTTCTCCGAGAGGCTCATGACTATTTATGTATCTCCCTCCTTTGTATTGTATTGTTTCTCGGTGGCTGCTCTGACCCTCTGGAACGAACTCCCCCGTGGAGATTCGTAGCCTCACCACCCTCCAGGCCTTCCGCATAGCCCTTAAAAGCTGGCTGTTCCGACAGGCCTGGTGCTAAAGACTTGCAACCCACTCGAATGGTATGACTGTTGTGTTTTTTTTAAAACGTGTATGGTTTTCCATGTTTGTAACTTGTCTGTTTTTCCCCTCCCTTGAATGTGAGCCGCCCTGAGTCCCCCATCAGGGAAGAAGGGCGGCATACAAATAAGTAAAAATCTAAATCTAAATCTAACTGCTGAGGTAAAAGATAGGCTTACGCCACAGTCTTCATGCTTTCACATTTAGTTTCTAATTGTATAAAGCTGGGATAAGCATGATGTCCTGAATCGAATTTAGCTAATTGCATGCATTACAGCTAGGATTCTAAGTATGTGAAATATATATACATCAGAAATTTGCCAGTGTATGTAATTCAATCATGAATAGCTTTATTTCTTTTTCCTTTTTTCCATCCCTTCTCCTAGGGAGTCAGAAGACACAGTATTATTATTGTTGAAAGAGATTTATCAAAACAAAGGGCATCAGCATGGATCAGCCCCCTTTGTAGAGAACAAACTGATCAGCTGCACAACTCTGGATACCAATATGTAAGTCTATTTGTTTTTCTGATTTGGGGCCAGTTGGCTTTGGCTACCATTTGAGAAAAGACAAAAGCAACTGAAGATTTAGAAATGATCTTGCTGTGTATATTGTATCCCTTCTTAATATTTTCCTTGAATTAGATCCCCTTCAAGATCAGCTACCTTCAATGAAAAGCTAACCTAACACGGCTAATATACCATGTTTTTTCTTTGTTTTACAGATGTCCCGTGTCACCTTCCTCTTTGGTCTGATGTGAGCAGCATGCTTCCTCCTCACAGTCCTGGAACTCTATTCAGGAATGTAGTGAGCATTGAGATCCTGTCAGATTCCTGGTATCTTCAGGCCCTTGTCAATTAACATCTACATTTTCTGTCTACAGCCAGTGTGTCTTTAGATCCGGTGCAATACCAGTTGTGTCACCTTCATTTTATGCACTAGTCAAGACTTGAAATTGGTGCTAGAATTCACATCTTGTCTCCATTAGAAAAACCTCAAGATGAGTGATGGGCAGTGCAGGATTTTGACTTTTAGAAGCACTTCTGAGGCCGTTCCGAGTGTTCAGCATTACATGTCAGATTTGTGGGGAGTTCATTTTTGTTTTGTGTTATCTTATTGCTGATTTACTCAGTACAGGGCTCAAGGTCAAAGTGGAAAAGCTGGCAAGCCAAGTCCCATTCTTCTCTGAAATAAGTATAATGGTGACGACGACGATGCCAGCAATAGCAATCCTATCAGTCTACTTTTCTAAAGCAGAGAAAGTGTATACCTACTTACCTTGGAAGGAACTGGCAAAGCTTGTAGATTTGATCTTGTTTACAGCGATCAGGATATGGATGAATGACTCCTCTCCCTGTGTTTTGCAAACATTTGTAGAAGCTGTGTGTTTATGTTCTGATGTGAGAGGTGCCAAACTTCATATAAGCAGCAGTTTGATACACCCTTTTCAGTGCATGCAATTGGGTTCTTGAAAGCATCTGAAGAACGAGGTCACATCCTAGAAACCTCGACCCACGTAGTCATTGGACAGATGATTGTTTTCTTCAAGCACCAGATGAGGGCAGCTCTATACCAGCAGTTTTACTTGGGAGCTCTCGGGGTGATTGGCTTGACCATTTGGACAGACAATTCACATTGTTGGTTTCGTCTGCCAGAGTGTAAATTCAATGCATGGCTCAACATCTTGACTGGCTAGTTATGGAACCCATCTGTGATTCATGGTGTATGTATGTTGGATGACTTTTTCTTTTGTCACAAAGTGGTCAATTGCTTTTCACTTACCTGACATTCTACAAAATTTCTCTTTTCAAGAAAGTCTTGACCAAGGGAGCAGCAAGCAGCATGTTTACAAGTAGGATGTGATCACGCTGTCGCTACACTCTGTTCACCTGGTGTATTCCAATTCTGCGCCGGATACTTAGTTGTTCTCGTTGTTTGCACTGTTATTGCATCATTGAATTTCCAAGCCTCTCATGCTACACTTGTGGCTAAACAGAATGCCATTTGATATGACAAAATTCTCAATTGGAGTAGCAATAGGAAAGTCAAGCAGTGGAAGTTATGCACTTTGTAAAATATTACCTTAAAAAAAAAAGTTATTTAACTTTTTTCCAGCAGCTGTCTGCCTTGGTGAATTTATTGATCTTTGCAAGGAGAACCCTGAGTGACTGTTAGGCTTCTTTATCTCTCACTCTAATAAGCAGTTGTTAAATCATTAGGATTGACTACTTATACAGTAATCTCAGGTTGGGTTCATCTTGTTAAGGTACTAAGATCATCATCCATAGATTGGCTGTTCAAATGAGATTTAAGGATGTGTAGGATTAATGTCACAATGCAATCAGAGATACCTTAAAAAAATACCTGAGTGCTGTTATGCTGCACAAATTTGGTTATTCTGTAAAATTTTTGCAATTGTCATATCTACTAGCAATGTCTACTACATCTACATCACTACTATGTCTACTAGCAATCTGCTGTATGGTATAATAGTATAAAAAACCCAATAATCATAATTTATGATGTTAGAACTGCAAGGGGGGCACCATACAGAACAAGTAATTATGCAATAAATATAATTATCTCCTAGATTTAATTTTGCCTCCTTAAATATTACACCTTGGTGGCAATTGTTGTAGAGGCCAGAGTCCTTTTGTATTCTTCTAAGAGGTAGCAGAAACACAACAAATGCTAGGACATCTCCCTTTATACTAGTTTCAGTGCATGTCGATCTTCTTGGTGAATGATTGAGCTACTGCTGTTTTGAAAAAGGCTGGTGTTTGTTGCACAAAATAATTGAATCCTGAAATAATATAACTCACCACCACCACCCCCGTGCTACTATTTTAAATCAGAATTTTGAGGAGACAACTATTACAATTGTACCCATCTGTCTTTGGATGGAGAGGAATGGACCCTGGGCATCTGGGAAGAGGCATCAGACCTCTCATGTAATACATAGGTCAAAACTGCACACTAACTGAGATCATGTGACATCAATTTATAGGCATTTAAACTCAAGAGCAATGCTTGGCATTACAATGAGGGAATGGACCAGAGACTCCTATTGTTGCTCCATTGTGATCGGATGAGGAATGGTTCAATATTGCCAGGAATGAGTTGACCACAAAAAAATAAATCGTCCCCAAACTGTGCAATTATGCTGTCCTGAAAAAACACTTCCCTTTCTTGGCCACATACGTGTGATGAAGGGGAAGAGGAAGAGGTAGAGGCCCTGATTTCAATCAGCTGGTATACTTTGAACAATGATGCTTCTCCCCCTACCACCTCCTGGCCTTTGAGCAAAGCAGAATATGGATGATGAAGCTCTCCCCCCACCCCCCTGAGTCTGCAAATACACAGAAAGGAAAAACCCTGAGTCCTTCTTCATACATCTAGGTTGAAACCAGAAAGTGTCAGCTTTTGCCTCTCTGGAGAAGATAGCCTGGATACATATTGCAGCGGCTGGTGGCATCTGGGGTCCGTCAGTGAAGGGTAATGCTGTCTGTAGCAGAGATACGCGAAGGTGAAACCCATTCCAGAGCCAACCAGCACATCTTAAAAGGAACAAAAGAACGAAGATCAATATCTAACGCATCATCAGATATCAACCCATGCTAAGCAATGGTCTTAATATTGCGCAGAGGCCATGCCACTGAGGAAGGCAGAGCTGGCTGGGATTTTTCCCAGTGCTAAGAGGCTGAGTGATTTGGTTTGAAATTGATTTATCCTCTTGTAGGGTTTGGGCCGTGTGGTGGCTCAGTGTTAAGACACTGGGCTTGATAGCTGGAAAGCTGGCAGCCCAGACTCAAGGCACAAGCGCCACCTGACAGGATGAGTGCCTGTCCTCACCCCAGCTTTTGACTTTTAGGGTTTACATGCTACTCCCACCTCAAACAGTCATAAAATAACAATTTGGGGCCATTAAGATTCGTGGTGTGGTCAGAGGATGCACTGAAATTTGCCATACCATTACAACGGGGGTGGTGGTTGTGGTAAGGGATGGCCTGAGTCGAGCAGGAGTTTTGGCAGAAAAAGAAGGTTCCACTCCCTCCATTCCTTTCTTTGGGAGCAGAGTTGCACAAGCTAAGACTCCAAAGCCATCGCCACCTCCACCAAAGCCCAGGCTTCAAAAACAGTTTCATCATATGACAGAAAGGGAAAGTTATTAGATGCCCCACTGGAGAATGGCCCTGTGACTCTCCTTCCATTTGAATTAATAGAGATGTATGGAGTTTCTTTTGTTTGCCCATTCTTTGGCAAGTTTCCTGCAATCATGAAACTCAAAACATGGCTGTCAGCCAAAATATAAGCAGAGTTGGGCTTCTGACCAATGGGGCAATGAAAGAGACTTCTACAGTGATAGAAAAACCATCCTTCCCACATACATATACACACACTTTTCCCTCACCTTGCCAGTGATGTTTGTAATCACACGTACGGGACAAGGCAATGAGCGTGGCAATGAAGAGGGGTCCCAAGAAGGCGCAGAGACGCCAGGATTGGCCTCGACCACCAGGTGCAAAGCAATGCAGCTTCCCTGCAATGTAGAAGGAGCCAAAAGCCAGCCCGGCAAAGGCAACTGGAAAACAGAAAAGATCCCTTATGAGATCCAACAGTGCAAATGGCCATCACTAACTGTGGATCTCAAAAGAAGAAATCACCGCTTTCTCAAAAAGAAATCTGGAATAGACATAGATGTGGGAGAACGAGTGGCAGAACCTGGGGCGGAGTTAAAAGAGTGATCTGCCTAAAATCCCTGCATAGTCACAAACAAACTAAATCCAACTTCCCTTGAATTCGGTTGACCCTTATTTAGCTCCTAGCAGTTCATTGAGAAGATTCCTCTGTGTAGGCATGATTAGCAATAAATCTGTTTAATTGGTCCTTCCCATGTGCGCCTGAGCTTTCACACCTGACAACAATGCTGTTAAGAGTAACCCTACACCAAAAAGAAAGTTACATCCTTGCAGCTACTCCCAAGTGATGCAATACTGTTCCTCCCAAACAAGCAAAGAAAACCATTATTAACATTAATAAATAAAAAGAAAAGAATGGGAGTTGAATACAGTAACTGAAGGAAATGAGAGATTTATCACTTTTATACTGGGTAAATTGCAATTGGGTCCAATATCTTGTGACCACAAAAGATACAGTGCACTTTTCTGCTGTTGCCAATTGAAATATTTTGCAATTAAGAGGGTTTATCAATTCTATTCTCCAGGAATGACAGATTGGGCAAAGCAGGAGGATAGTTCTGATTGTTTCAATGTTAGTATCAGACCAGTTAAATGATCAATCCTGGAAGGGAATGTTTTGTTCTTTTCATACAATTCTATAGAAGGAAAGGGTCTACTGAATTAAATACAATTTACTGTCAGATCAGGCAAGCAGAACTACAACCATGGTGGTTTTTCAGTGTTAATGCAATTAAAGAAGGGGGGAACCACATATAGCCCAGTGGTGGGTTTCAAATCCCATTCCAAGCGGTATGGTTGGAACGGGCCCGGCAGCATCCTCATGGATGCACGCAGTGCGCGCATGCGTCTTAGTGCCTCCGCAACGCTTTAGCTCCTCTGCGGAAGCTCTAGAACACAGGTAAGGAGCTCGGGCGGGCCCTCTGGAGCACCATACCGGAACGGTATCCGGTGCTCCGGGCTGGCTCGGGTACGCTCGTACCGGGAGTACCGCCTGCAATCCACCACTGATATAGCCCTACCAATGTTGGAACCTGCCATCCATCCTTGCCCAGCTAACTGAGAGGGAATATACATGTACACATACATACATGCACTTAGTTAAAAACACTTGGTTGGTTAAAAAAACAACCCATAAACATGCTATGAAAGGTGACACTGCCCGTTAAAAAAAGCTGAGCCCAAAATTGAATTTAAAAAAGGTACTTCTCTCCATGAATTTTTAAAAAACAACAGGGCAGGAATTGTATGATCTTTTCCAAGGAAAGGTGATTTCCTTTGCCTGCATCACTTGGCCTGCACTGTTAGCATCTCAAATATAGCAAGGGTGCTTGGTATAAGATGCATGTCATGTATCTATGTATGTACAGATCTAGCCAGAGACAAAATGACATGACTTTAATATATGCATTTTTTCCCAACTGAGGCAATGAATAAGTGAGAAATGGGCAGCTTAAAAAAATAGTGAGGCTGTTGTATCCCTACAATAAGATGCTCCAGTGAGCACATATGCATAATGGAACATTTACACAGAGGAACAAATCACACAAATAATACTCTATAGATTGTAAGGCAATCTACAAAGGATGGTTATCTCTTAGGACCTAATAACATTTAAATGAAGCCCCGGGGGGGAGAAATACATTCATAACCACTGCAACTTCTCTTTCCTTTTAATATATGCCGAGGCTTTTCTTGAGTTCCTAGACCAATTCTGTAAACTGAACTGGAACATTTTAGAAAAATGATTTTATGCCACATTAGATTGGAACCTAGTACATACATCATGTATCACGATGTAAAGACTCTTAAGCAATGTGTTGTGTTTAAAGTTAAATATTTGCAAATCCAGCTATTCTGACTTATAGTTTTGTGGCTAAATGTGTTGGGTACAGCCAAACAATAGTGGTTTATTCAATGAACTGTGGTTATTCAAACCATGTCTTAGTACAATGTATGAACCAGTTCAATACAAACGAATGTTCTTGGAAGGGGTAATTAAATGTCCCCAAAGTAGCCATACTTCTATTGCCAGCTTTTTATGGGAAGTTCTCACAGGAAAAAAAATTGTACTCACAGGAGGAATGTCCACTGGGGAAGCTTTTGCGTCCTTCAATCACTACTTGTGCATCTCCTGTGCACAAGAACTGATGAGTTGCCTGTCCATCAGGAAAGCAGCGGTAGAAGAAATCTGGCCGAGGCCTAGAAGAAGAGAAGTGTAGGCCAAGGTTTCTCGACTTAAGGAAGATGGAGAAGAATAGAGGCAAAGAGCTAACCCGAATCTCCAACTTTGCTGTGATAGCTGTAGACTCTATTGTGGTGCCTGCAAATACCTCACTCCACATCCAATGTCCCCTATTCAACTGGCTTCTATATTGTGAGATCATCTCTCTCTTTTCACCAGAGCTTAAGCTGTTGCAGATGAGATTCTCCCCAAATATTATCCTTTACAATAGCTGTGTAAGAGGGGATGATTGACCTAAGTCCACAATGGGATGTCTAGGGCTGAGTAGGGCCTGGCACTTAAGATGTCCAAATCCAACATCTTAACTAAAGAATTAATAGCTACAAATACCATAAAAACATTTCAGACAGATATTCCTGTCCTCTCCACTTGGCTTGCTGGTCTTGTGAAGGAGAAGGAAATGCCATGACATCCCTTCCTCTGTGTGGAAGAAGGGAAATATTTTCTCTATCAGTGACCCCTTTTTTAAGTATGAAGGAAATGGGTGGAAAAATAGGGATTAGGGCAAGGAGATGAGAAGGTAACTTTATGGGCTTGATAGGAAAGCTCCATAGATTTCCTATCAAGGAAAGTATCCAGTGATACTTTAACTTGGATTGCAGAAAGGAAAAATTAAGGAGAGATAGAAAAAATAAGACCATTTCCAAAGATGGGATGGAGACACCAATGGGAGGAAAATGATATTTTTCAACATGCTCTTTGGACAATCTCTTTGGAAAGAAATACAAGGGAACATTTTTGCTGTTTCTTATGTAACATTACGGGAAGTGTTCAAACTCGAATTGTTGCTCTTCCATACTTCAATCTGGTTTCTTCCACTTCATTTCTGACCCTCTCACATTACTTCTCAGAATATCAGCCCTGCCTATAAGCAACCAGAGGGGAAAAATCTTTCGCTAAAAATACCAGAAATGAATCTTACCTGCCCACAGCCAGCTTCACAGCATTGGTGAAGATACCATTCAGGACAAGTGCCAGGCTAACAGCTGCACCAAAGAAAAAGAAATTCCACATTAGATCCCCATGATGGGCAAGGTGAACAAGTGGACAGAAATGACCTTTAAAGCAATCCAGCTCAATGAGTGTCAACAGTCAATTTGTTTTCTACGGAGTCCAAATTTGGGTTACCATGAATGAGGTTCTTGGCATGTCCTATCAGCAGGCATGACCTGAAAACTGTGGAATCACCCTCCATAGGTTTTTATTGAAATATTCATTCATTCATTCACTCACACACACTCTCATTCTAGATTATCCATTTCCCTCAAAGAGGGATGAATGCAGATGGAATACTGGGTAATTGTTCCCAAAATTAAAGTGACAACGAACTTCTCATCTCTTCCCTACTAAGCTGATAGGGCTAATTTGGCATGATGATTCTGCTGCCTTATTCAACAATTTAATGCAACCCCCAACTTTCTGCAACTCCCTTGTGCTCACCCAAGCATGCTTCCCGGGTATCTTCTTTACTAGCCTTCATGAAGAATTTGGCCAGGAAAATCAAGGCCAAAGGAGACACAAAGGAAATCAACTGCAACAAGAAGATCAAGATTCAAATAAATGCTACACTCACAAAAGCAAAACAAAGCTGCACAAATGATTAAAAAAAAGGACATTGAGGATTGCTTCTTAGCTTTAAAACATGATTATGCCACCTTTTACAGAGAAGAGGGTTCATTTAGCTCTTTGGATGCTTGCTGGGAATGATGCTAAAATAGCAGCTTTCAGAAAAATGGGTATTTCTGACAAAAAAATGAGAGCAAGCAATGTGCATAGGCCTTCATCTGGACTAGTGTTTTTCAAGCTTGACAACATTAAGATGTATGGACATCAAGTGGCAGAATTCCCAGTCAGCAGAGAATTCTGGGAGTTGGAAGTCCATATATCTTGTGCCCTTGTGACCTCTAGACTAGACTACTGCAACGTGCTCTACATGGGGCAGCCCTTGAAGAGCATTCGGAGACTTCAGCTTGTCCAGAATGCAGCCGCGCGAGCGATCGTGGGTGCACCTCGGTTCACCCACGTAACACCTATCCTCCGCGAGCTGCACTGGCTGCCTATTGGTCTCCGGATACGCTTCAAGGCGCTAGTCGTCACTTATAAAGCCCTTCATGGTACTGGACCTGGGTACTTGAGAGACCGCCTGCTGCCAATTACCTCCACTAGACCGATTAGATCCCACAGATTAGGCCTCTGAATTCCATCCACCAGCCAGTGTCGACTGGCGACCACCCGGAGGAGAGCCTTCTCTGTGGCTGCTCCGACCCTTTGGAACGAACTCCCCGTGGAGATTCGAACCCTCACCACCCTCCAGGCCTTCTGCAAAGCCATTAAAATCTGGCTGTTCCGACAGGCCTGGGGCTAAAGAGCTGTTGCCCCCGTCTTGAATGGTATGACTGTTGTGTGTTTTAAATTGTGTTTTGTCATGTTTGTTTTTATTTTTTGTCTGTACCCCCCCTTCCCAGATTTGATTTGTCAGCCACCCTGAGTCCCCTTCGGGGGAAAAGGGCAGCATATAAATATAATAAATGAAATGAATGAAATGAAATGAAATCTTAAAGCTGTGAAGTTTGAAAAACACAGATTTAGGCTTAGCAGTCCCATATGTACAAAAATTAACCACAGAAAAACGATCCCACTCCTCCCCAAAACACACAATATGTACTGGAAATCCCCCCCCCACCCCCTTATACCATTCAGATTCTCCTTGTTCTGTGGCAGTCCTTTCAAAGCATGGCTTAAAGGTTTTTAACCATAAGAAAGATTCTATTTTAATGTCAGGGAAATAACTTTCTAACAGTAAAGACAGTTTCACAATGGAAAAAAATTAACAGGGAAACTGGCGAGTATCCTTTTGCCATGTCTCTTCAAACACATCTGGATTGGTGTGGTTTAAACGTGGGTTCATTTCCCTGAGCAAAAGTCTGGGCTTAATGTAAGCAAAGTTCTGACTGCCAAGAAACAGGCATGCAAATAAAAGAGTGGACAAAGCACTTACAAACATAGAGGTTGTGGGCACATGGTCAGACTCTACGTAGGGGTTTTTGTAGAGCCACATTTCTTCAGGCTGTATGACTCGATGGAAAGGTGGCAACACTTGAGTGAACCTAAAGAAAGTAGGATCCAAAAATGTTTGGCTCTACAGATTACAGGCTGCTCTCCATAGCATCACATTGCCCTTTCAGTTACATGTAATCGCACATCCTTGGTCCATGAATATAGCACCCTTTATCCCAATGTTTGTAAACATACATTTGTCTAACCCTGGGCTGTGATAAAGTATCTTTCTAATTCTATGCAATACAGCACTGCTTGTCATCCCTGTTTAGCTATCTTTAACCTTAACCCATCTTCCCCAGGGCAAGAAGAAAGGCTCATAATAATCAAGTTTATAATCCAAAAGACGACATGCAAAGAAAAGGGAGAATTGTGGTTCTTATGACCAGGTAGTACAAACCCCAATTTGTCTCTCCCAGCCCACCCCCCTCTCTTTTCAAATCCATCTGGATCTCTTTAGGATATGCCTATAAATAGAAAATGCAAGGCAGGTAGGTATCAGCTGTCTTTGATGGAGACTGGAATTTTTGTTCCAGGCATTTGCAATTCAAGCACTTCTTGAAGATATGGCCTATCCAACCACTGTATCCATACCTCCCTGAGTTTAATTGCAATGTATGGCAGCCCCCTAGTTCTAAGGGGCACATCTAGCAACATAAACCCTCTGGCTGGTGGGAATTCTGGACCTCAAGGGCCTTGACATCTGGTAGGCTTTTGTCCACCGAAAGAACAGGCCAGCATCTATCACCAGCCTACGTATCTCCCGCGGGATGCCCAGCCTGACGCACAGCGCAAAATGCCACCAAAACACTGCAGGTGCATCCTTCTTTTGAGGGCCTTCAGGCTACAGAGGACACACAACCCGGCTCCGGTCAATTCCTAGCAACCACGACACCGAGAAGGCCGCCCCAAGCTTTCCGAAAAGCCACGTAAATTCTTTCGCAAAACCGGAAAAGCTCCGGATGGGGAGGATGGTGAAAGGGGGAGGGAGAAACGAAGGCTGCCCACTGGCATTCCGGTCAGAGGTGAGAATGGGAACCATCCCCGAGGAGAGGGAGAGAAACGCCCCTTCCCTTTTCTGCTCCTGCCTCGCGACCCCCTCCGGAGACGGAGACCCTCCCACTCCTCGGCACTCACAAGAAGAGACCCAACAGCAACGCGCGCACCCCCACTTCCAGCAGCAGGGCCAGCCCCGCCCGCGGGACCGGACACATCTTTCCCTCCGGCTTCGGCTGCAAGCCACGCGGCGCGCGCTCTTGCTCGTCTCCCGGGGAGGAAAGAGGGGCGGAGCCTCGCTCGCCTTTTCTCTCCGCCCCCACCCACCCCCTCTTCCAGAGGCCGGCAGCGGAGTCAAAGCGGAGTGAGTCATCCATGCTGAAGTGGGAGAGGAAGAGCGCTGGGGGGGCGCTGTTCGTTGGTCCCTTGCATTAACCCGCTTTGGGGAGGGTAGAGAGGGGGGGGGGCGAGAAATCCTGGACCGTAAGTGATGAGGAGAGCTGGAGGGGGGTGTCGATGAAGGAGGGTATTTGTAGCTAAGGATTAACATGAGGGGTCCTTGTGCTCTTTGAGCTGGTGGTTCATTACCCCCCTTTCCTCCCCTTCTCATCTTCCAATTGTGGGAAGTTATCATTCAGCCCTCTCCCAGAAAAATGAAATATCCTAGGAAATATTGAAAAGGCAGAATATTTCTCTGGATGTGAAAAGAAAGAAACATGTTTTAAAAGACAGAATAGTTGCCTGTAGCTTCCTGCCCATCCCCACTGTTAATGGGCCATTAAGACGGCCAAGCTAGTCCACTTTACATAATAAAGACTTCTCCACCAGCTACAGGAAAGCGTAATATTGGCCCTTTACTCTACTTACTCTACTCACCACATGGCATCTGAGAACTCATCCATACCTGGATTCAAAACACAGCCTAGAGAATTGCCCCTGCATGGCCCCATGGGAGTCTGACAACCAATCAGAAAACATTTCTTACACAGGAACAGGAAACAGAGAGATGGGACTGAACAGGTTATAAAAAGCCTAGCAAGCCCCTCCCTCAGCCCTTCTCTTCTTCTCCACCAACACTGAAGCATGTGATCACCTTTTCTGTTCAGGACTCAAGCCATGTGGTCCTGTCCACCAATAAATCATCTTTCCAAGCAGCCTCCATGTCTCCAGTGTCTTTTCCCCCACTTGGAGCCGAACCCAGAAGGACATTTCTTTCATCACGATTATCTATGTCCTTAGCTTCTTATGACTATAACTATGTTTGTATCTTATGATTTATGTTGATTGCTATTGCTTTTGTTTGGTATCCCATGACTATCATTGAGTGTTGTGTCATGATTTATGATGATTGAATTTTATGATCATGATTTATCACTTGTTGCTTGCACGTACACTGAGAGCTTATGTACCCGAGATAAATTCCTTCCATCACATTTGGCCAATAAAGAATACTATTCTATTCTATTACCCAAGTAGGTAATGCCATCAATAATCCCAATTATGTTACCTAATTTGGGTGATGAAAGATCTGGAAGAAAAAACCATCCAAGTCAGAGAGTACCAGGGACTCCTTAGAGCTGATAACAGGCCTCATAACCTCAGCCAAGCTTGTTGGCCAAAGCTATCTGCCGCTTAGCCAACTTGTGTGAATGCAGATATTGTGGTTTTGCAAAGAATTATGGAGATTGTGACCTTCCCAACAGTTAACTGGGGCTTTATTCAAGCAGGTTTATTTATATCTATATCATCTATTCCAATTAAAGAGATGGTCTATAGCAGTGGTCAGTTTCAATTTTTTTTAGAACCTCTTCTGTAGGTGTGGCCTGCTTTGTGGGAGTGGCTTGGTGGTCATGTGACTGGGTGGGCGTGGCCAACTTGTAAAATGTGGTGAAACCCACTTAACAATGCTCTTGCTTAGCAACCAAAATGTTGTCTAAGAAACTCTGGCATTTGAAGCACTCAAGTCTTAAAGCTGTCAAGTTACAAGACCCTTGCACCCCTAACCCTTTAGAAAAAAAAAACCAGGGATGTTCAAACTTAAGACTTTAGATAGGACTCTGATAGGTGGGCGGGGCGATTGGTGAGCCAGTCAATCAGTGAGTGGTGGGCGTGGTAAGCGTGGTGCGGACGGGCGGGGGGAGGGAGCTGGAACCGGTAGATTTGTGGAACCTCTTCTATAGAAGAGGTTGGAACTGGCAGGAACCCACCCCTGGTCTATAGCTCCAGGGATGAACTGTGGAGTTCTTGGTGCCCTTTGAACTTAGTTGTTGACTTGGAGATGTTTCATTACCTGATACGATAACATCAGAGCAAGTGAGGGTGGGGTTTGCTATAATGAAATGACTGATCAACTCCATAAATGTGCAGGTTACAACAGTTCATTTAGTGATGGTCAAAGTTACAATGGCACTAAAAAAAGTAACTTATGACCATTTTTCATTCTTACTACCTTTGTAACATCCCCACGATTATCTGATCAAAATTCAGATGCTTGGTAAATGGTTCATATTTATGACCATTACTATGTCCCAAGATCATGTGGTCCCCTTTTGCGACCTTTTGACAAGCAAAATAAATGGGGAAGCCAGATTCACTCAATAACTGTGTTACTAACTTATCCACTGCAGTGATTCACTTAACATCTGTAGCAAGAAAGGTAATAAAATGGGGCAAACCTCAATTAAAAAGGTCTCATTTAACAACAGAAATTTTGGGCTCAATAGTGGTCGTAAGTCAAGGACTCCCTGTATACAGTAGTAGCCTCTCTCGTTGATAATCCATGGTTAACCAGAATACTACCCGAAAGGGGCAACAATCCATTGACCACTAGGTGGCCCTATTGACATTGCATAAAGCAGTGTTTCTCAACCTTGGCAACTTTAAGTCCTATGGACTGCAGCTCCCAGAATTCTGGGAGTTGAAGTCCACAGGACTTAAAGTTGCCAAGATTGAGAAACACTGACATAAAGGAAGAGAGAACCTACAGCTTCACCTGGTGGATCCAAGGTCAGGGAGGGAAGGAAGCTCTAATTCCGGCAACATCTGAAAAGCCAGTCTGGCATTTAGTTTTGTTGCAGCTGTTGCTGAGATGGCACTTCTCTTCTTCGGAGTTAATCAAATACTAAATTCATGATCTGTGCCTGATTTCAGTAGGTGGTAGCATCTGGTCTTCTATGTCTGAACTCAAGACCTAAATAGGGTTAGATTCTTTCTAAAAGCAGCATTCAGAATTGCAGTTTCCTTATAGTCTGAATTGGTCTAATACATTTAATATGGGCTTCTTAAAATCTTTTATTGCAAGGAATTGAAATCCTGATGTATTTTAACCACTCTTTGGAAGTGACCCACCCCATTTTATTCACAACACATATAGTTTGGACAGAAGTCAGAGAAGCACTATTCTAATTTCTAATTAACGGTTGACTGCCAAGCATCTTTGCCATTTATCTAAAAAGTATTGATGTCTTTGGGGGAAAAAAGGAATTGTATGTGTCTATTACTTTTGCTTTGAACCTAGATTTCTTATACGCAAACGCTCGTGGTACTATATTCCATACTGATTTCTGTCACAACTGACCACTGTCAAGGTGTCTCCTATTCTTCTTTGTGCAGGTAGTCCTCATCTTACAACAGTTCATTTAATGACCTTTCAAAGTTACAATGGCACTGAAAAAAATGATTTATGACTGTTTTTCACACTTCCGACTGTTGCAGCATCCCCATGGTTACATGATCAAAATTCAGATGCTTGGAAACTGGTTCATACTTATGACCATTGCTGTGTCCCAAGGTCATGTGATCAGGTCATCTTCTGACAAGCAAAGTCAATGCTTGTCTTAATAACCTTAACAACCATGGTATTAACTTAGCAATTGCAACAAGTCACTTAACAATGGTGGCAAGAAAAGTCATCCAATGGGACAAGAGAAAATTCATTTAACAGCTGTCTCATTTAGCAACAGAAGTTTTTGGCTCAATTGTTGCCATAAGTCAAGGACTACTTGTAGTATCTTTCCAGCTGGATGACTTCAACAAGCCAAACTGGGCTGATCTCATGAAAGCTAACATTCAGATATGGTGAATAGGAGATGGGATGGGAGATCACCAAGGAATGGGATGGGAAATTATCAAAGACTCTGATAGGTTACACTAGAAAGTAGAATAGAATAAAATAACAGTGTTGGAAGGGACCTTGAAGGTCTTCTAGCCCAACCCCCTGCTTAGGCTGGAAACCCTACACCACTTCAGACAAATGGTTATCCAATATCTGCTTTCAAATGGTTGACATCAGATTTTATAATCAAATGTAAAAAAATATAACCCATAACATCACTGTTATTACATGCAGACCACTATTGGGTCCTTGGTGCTCTCTGAGCTTGCTGGCTTTCTTGCATATGTTTCATTACTAAGCTAGGTAACATCATGCTAGCATTGATAATGTTACCTATCTTGGTCAATTAAACAATTGAACAATTGCAAGAAAACCACCAAGTTCAGAGAGTACCAAGGGCCCCCCAGTTCAATCCTGAGCTGCAAATATTCTCTTATATCAGTATCCAGACCACTGCTTTTCAAGTACAATAAATGAAGATGGCAGATGAGGAGGTCTTTGGTAGAAAATGGGGCCCATGCCAAATAACTCAAAGTGTTTGCTTGTGTCTTCTTTGTGGTGTATCTAATGGATGCTATTCCACTGAGTACTTAAGAGATAATGGTTCAGTTAATGGGAAGGAAAGTTCTAGCCAATGAAGACTCTGATCAGAAAGACAAGATTATTGGGTACCTTTGTCAATAAAGCCATCCTATTATGATGGATGGAAAATGAAGAATCAGGCTTTCTATTACCTACACAAAAAAGCTCAAAGCAAATATCAGTGAGGCATCCACTTATGGACAATTTGTAGGAGAGGGTTTAAAAGGGATGTCTCTTTTATATGGCCAAATCATAGTCCATGAAAACTTCTCTAGTCCCTGATGGTTGCTAATATTTATTGTAAACTGAGTTGATGCATTGCACTAAATCAAATTTTTCTATAACTGTTACGGTATTTATTGATTGCATCACGATCGATTGGATTTGCATAAGGCCGTGAGCCAAAAGCAGACTAATCCCAAGATGATCATTCATAACCTGGCCAAGTTAATCAAGCATTGTGGTCTACAAGTTGAGAATTATGGTCTGCTTTGTGACAATTGGTTCATGCCACATTTGGCTGTGATATTTAAATTAACCAAATGGATGGTATGGATACCACAATATTTTATGTCCAAAATATTAAGATCAACCTTGGCCTGATCTCAAACAGCAGGGTAAGACTTGGTTACGATTCGGAGAGGAGCTGTAGGCTGACCTGAGAATTTGAAAGAATATCTGGCATAATTCATTGGCAAATCACTTGTGGTCAAGAAAACTATAGAGATGTCCATGAAGTCCCAATGCCCTGAGAAAGGTAAAGCTTTCCATTTTAAAGATCTAAAAGTTAAGACCAGTGAAAAGAACATGATTGAGAAGGAAAATAGAAGTCTATAGTTTTCTTTAAAACCTGAGCAGTTTGTTTTCAGGATCCACCTCTCTTTCATCCCTTAAACAGGACAGTTCTGGATCAGATGAAGATCTGATTTTGAGCCTTCCCAATTTATTATCATTTAAGTTAAAGGAAAAGTATATATATATATATATATATATATATATATATATATATATATATATATATATATATATATATATATATATATAACATATTTAAATATATATATAACATATTTAAATATAAATATAACATATAGTATTACAGTGCGATGCTTTGTAATAGGAAGTATTGTAATATAATGAAATACTTTGTAAGGTTTGGCAAAGTAGTACAATACAAAGTGTATCTTTTGTACTCCAAGTGCATTTCTAATGTGCATGAAATTGTATTTGGAGATTAAAACAAAAAAATTGCAGTCTTTTCCATCTCTTGGGGGTAAGTTAGAAAAACATTAGTTGTGATGGAAATAAAAAGAAGTAGAAGCATTGCCTGCAAAGATGGTTTTCTTAAAGGGTGTTTTTTCTTCCCTTTTTATTGATAACTATGGTGGAGCTTCTGTTCACATGTAGAAATCTAATGAATAAATTTAGGATTAATGAGAGCACCATTATTATTCATTTTTATTCTTAATTTCACTGGATCTGAGGAGACTATCCCATCTTGGTTTAGACTAGTGATAAAGTAATTTCATCTTACAGATAGACCTCAGGCTTGGAACAAAAACTGCCCCTTGTCTTATTTTTACAAACTCAGTTGTAGTATATAATATATTGTGATTTATAAATTAGTATGGCATTCAATATGCCATGCATAAAATAACTTAATATGAGTTTTGAATCTAGCTACTCATCTGTAGTTTATATTTGTTATTTATTGGTGTTATGCCTTTTTTAACTTTACTATTTTATTTTCAAGCCACCTAGAGTCATGTGGTTGATATTGGCATATATACATATACATGTACATGTACATATAATTAAGGTGACCAGATGTCCCGCTTTTGGCAGGACAGTCACGATTTTGCACAATTTGTCCCGCGGCGTTCTTAAAAAGTCCCGATTTTTAAAATATTTTTATCTTTACCAATGTAAAGAGGCTGCAAGGCCGTGCCAGATACGGGCTGCCAGCGGGTCTTACTGATTTTCTAGAATACATACAAGTTGCCCACTACATCCTCCATATTCGGGGAGAGACACTTGCTCCCGCGCAGCACAATCACGCCACAGGTTTTCAAAGCCACACTCTTGATTGGCTCGCAAATGGCCGGATGGTATTTTGTCCCTTCTGTCTCCCCGTTGCTCAGAAAAGCAACTTCGGGAAGGTCCTTTGCTAGCAGGCAGGTTCTAGGATGAAGGACCTTCCCGGAGTTGCTTTTCTGAGCAACGGGGAGACAGAAGGGACAAAGTACTGTCCGTTTTCCCCGTGCCACGAGGGCAGCAGGAAGACTAGGACAGGGATCTCCTCTCAGATTCAGCCTGGGAGAGAAGCAGCAGAGAAAGGTAAATCAGCATTTTATATTTTATTTGCTTTCGGCCCAAGCGGGGCGGGGAAGACACCTTGCCAGAGGCTGCTGGAGAACTCTTTCCGAAGAGAGGGTTTGGGAACTGGGCGGGCGAGATTGGATCAGGCAAGCAGGAAGTGCACTTGCTCCCCTTTCCCATGGCCCACCTTTCCCCACGGAGTCTGTGGACGTGGCTGCTGGCTGTGCAGGTGGCTTGGAGGGAAGCCCCGAACCTCCTGGCATGGACCTGGCATTGGAGATCCGCGTTTCCAAAGTGTAGCATTATTTCACTCCTCTCCCGTTTTCTAGGGGGGGGAGAGCTACGAGAAGTGGGTGGTGGCCACTTGGGGAATATTTGTGTCCGGGGAGATCTGCTCTTCCCCGCCCCTTACCTCTGAAGGGGAGGCCAGGCATAGGAGAGAGTGCTAATGATAATGACCGATTCCCTCCTGTTTCTGTGGGTTTGGGACGGGGGAGAGAAGGTAATTGCAGAGCCTGGACTGAAGTTAGGAGGCTGACTCGCTACAATAAGCGGTGACCATTATTTGGAGGAAGAAAAAGCTTAGACGTGCGACGGAGATTCGCTCTTTCAGAACCTGCATCATCTTTTTTTTCCAAATTAAAAAACAAAAAGCCTTTTAAACATTCTTATTCCTAAAGGCAAAAAAACCCTATGAAGCTTGCTGGAGAACAGAGCGGAGGTGACGTGTGAGGGGGAGGCGGGCTGCCGTGATGGGGCGAGATGTTGCTGAAATAATTCAATCTGTCAGGAACTCGGAGGTGGGGAGGGAGGTCAGTGGGAAGCCTTTGCTGGCCTGACGCCAGCTGTAGCTCTGAAGTTGCTTTCCTTTCTACTGAAGCAACAGATGTTTCCCTTGCTTAACATCTCGGTGTTTTTCGCATCGGGGTAGGCTGCAAGAGGGAGTGAGTGAAGACCTTTTCCGGATTGCTGGTGGTGGGGTGCGGGCCCGTCACCCCCGCTCAGCAAAGCAAGTCCGGGGAAGTCCTTTGCGCCAGCTAGAAAAGGTCTTCACTCCCTCCCTCTTACAGCACGCCCTGATGCGAAAAATGCCGAGATCGGCGCACTTGGGGCTGCTGCTGCTGCGACATCTAGGGAGGCTCCGCTGATCTGGAACCCAGCCACGGGGGGGGGGGAGGGATCCCCCTTGTGTTACTCGTCTTCCCAGATGGGCTGGTAAGGGGATAGAAAAGTTTTTTCTCCAGTCCCAGGTTTCAGCTTCTTGGCTTCAGTATCTCTTTCCAGCTTCTTTTGTTGAGCCTGTAATTAAAGTTCTTTTTTATGTCTTAGGAAAGATCACCTGGTTAAAAAGAAGGAAGAGGCTCCGCTGGTCCGGAGCCCATCTGCAGGTTGGGAGGGAGGGAGAGACAGACAGAAAGACAGACAGACAGAGACACAGACACAGACACACACACACACACACACACAGAGTGAGTGATTGAGTGAGTGAGTGAGTGAGTGAGAGGCAGACAGACAGACACACACACACATATACACACAGAGTGACAGAGAGAGAGGATGTGAGGGGAGAAAGATAGAGAGATAGAGAGAGAGGGGGAGGGAGAGAGACAGAGAGGGACACACACAGAGTGAATGATTAAGTGAGTGAGAGACAGACAGACAGACAGACACACATGCACAGAGTGACAGAGAGAAAGGAAGGGAGGGGAGAGAGATAGAGAGAGAGGGAGGGAGAGAGCTTTCAATTTGTAGGGATGTAACCTTGCTGTTTTTGCCTGCTCTCAAAAAGATGAGCAGGGTTGAACCTGGCTAATAATTGGAGGGGAACCCACCTGGGAATCTCAGTACTGTATATTTAATAGGAAAATATTAAAAATTGTCCAAAAGCAACAATGACAATTTCCATACTACTGCTAAGAAAATTATGACACATCAATAAAATTATAGGAGCTGAGTTTAACTCAAGAGAAACTTGTCTAAAGGTAGACAGTTATATAACAATTCCACAATTCTGAAAGAACAAGCTTGTTCTATATGAAATTTAATGCTACAGCAGAATGAAGTAACACTGAAGATAAGTGCAGGTAGTCCTCAATGCATGACCACAATTGAGCCCAAAATTTATGTTGTTAAGTGAGAAATTTATTGAGTTTTGCCGCATTTTACAATTTTTCTTGCCACATTTGTTAAGTGAATCATTGCAGTTAAATTAGTAACATGGTTGTTGAGTGAATCTGCTTTCCCCATTCTTTGCTTGTCAGAGGGCCGCGAAAGGGAATCACATGAGTCTGGAAAACTGCAACTGTCATAAATCTGTGTCAGTTGCCAAGCATCCGAATGTCAATCTCGTGACCATGGGGATGCTACAATGCTCATAAGTGTGAAAAACAGTAGAAATCCTTTTTCTGTGCCATTGTAACTTTGAACTCTCACTAAATGAACTGTTATATATTGAGGACTGCCTATATTACATTTTATTTTTAAAAAATAGCCAATAATTTATATCCTTGAATAAGACTGCATTTAATTCATATAATTATATTTTATGATTATTTACATAGAGATAAATCTTACTAATTATTATGCTTATAAACCAAGGCAGAGGAACTTGTACTATACTCCCTTTCACAGCAACATTCCCTTGGAAGTAGATTAACTTGAGACCTAATGAGGTAAAGGCATCTGGAGTGAGTTGGTAGTTAAATGACTACATTTTATTTCTTCATAGCTTCACTATCATGGCAAACAGGTCTATTGGTAAACTGTAAACATTTTGCTAATTGGTGCCATTTTTAAGAAAATATACACAGGATTGAAGTACTAGAGAAAATTTTTATTAGAACTCCAATAAGAACAATAATACTGCATTATGTTTTTATTTTTGTTTTTTTAAAGTGACAAGTAATGTGAAATTAATCTCATCAGACAATACATATTTAATTCCCATGGTATGGCAAACATTAATACTAGATTTGTTACTTGTATCTCATTAGAATATAAAATACATATTTTGGTGGAGGGGCTTGTATAGAAATTTTAAATATTTACAAATGAAAGACACCAGACTATTTTGAAGTATTTAAAAGCAAGTCATCCTCCAAAATTAATGACATAGCCCTCCTAACAGGACCCTTTTAAAAAACAAATATATAAGTATTATTGTTGTACACAGAAAAATTTACAAAATGTTTGAAAATCATAAAATGACATCATAAAGCAGTTTGTCATTGTCAGTAAGTATACTTTGTCACTGTGCACACAACTGTACTGCTGATATTGAAGAATACTGTGTCTCACATATTCCTGTGAAATACCAAGATTGGCAGAATCTCCCTTTGAGTGATTTAATTGCCCTGAATCCATTCATCAGCTTGATAGCAATAGCAGTAGACTTATATACCTCTTCATAGGGCTTTCAGCCCTCTCTAAGCGGTTTACAGAGAGTCAGCATATTGCCCCCAACAATCTGGGTCCTCATTTTACCCACCTCGGAAGGATGGAAGGCTGAGTCAACCCTGAGCCGGTGAGATTTGAACCGCTGAACTGCTGATCTAGCAGTAGCCTGCAGTGCTGCATTTAACCACTGCACCACCTTGGCTCTTATTGCAACATTCACTTCATTTTTGATCATACAAATCAGCTCTTTCTGGTTCACCATATTTATATTTTTGGCCCAGCAATAATTATACTTATGGCAACATAATCATCACCATAAAGAAGCTGCTTTCAGCAGTGAATTTCAGTTGAAGCGACTTCAGCACTCAAAAATTCAGTTGTGGCACGTTGCTTAAAGCATGCTTGAGAACCTGTCACAGCCTTCCATTTCACAACAATAGCAACCCAATGTTTTTTCAAAACTACTTCTCAACAATCAAGACGGAAATATGTTTCAGCATTTCTGACATGTCAGTACTACCTTTTATGGCAATTGACAACCTCGGAGCCATTATTTTTCACTCAATCCTTACACTATGTAAGCGGAGATCAAATAAATACAACAGGCAGGAGGGTAGGAAAGGTGATAATTCTGAGGGAAAAAATGCCTGGGTCAACATTAATTTAAGAAGCAGCTATGATCCTGCCATGAGATGCTAGTACAACATTTCTTTGGTGTTTTACACAATCCATGTTCAGCTGACACATGTATTACATTTGCCTGTTTTGCCCACTTTGAGCCATCCACTAACACACTGGTAAACTCCACACAACACTGATCCAAGATTGCATAGTGTGAGAACAGAGTGCACTGCTATTTATACAAAGCAGGTGCACAGCTTTAGTGCACATATAACACCCATATGGATGTTTATATGCCTACAAGCAGTGTTTAATACAGCATCACTCTATTTCAAGTGTTTGAAAAGCAATTTTTTAAATTTTCAGCCCCACTCCAAGAACCTTCCCACCTCAGATCCCAAGCTACTGTTCAGTTATATATAGAATTGTCAGTCACATGCTTCCGTTTGAAGGAGACATCTTCATCCTCCCCCTCCTCAGTCAGCACCTCTAGTCTAAGGTGACCAGACGTCCCGCTTTTGGCAGGACAGTCCCGATTTTGAACAATTTGTCCTGCGTCCTGCAGCGTTTTAAGAAAGTCCTGATTTTTTTTTAAAAAAATTAATCAACCCCCCACCCCCCCGTTCAATGGTGTCGCTCTTTACCAATGTTAAAATCTGGTCACCTTAATATGCATATGCATATGCATATGCATATGCATATACATATACATATACATATACATATACATATACATATACATATACATATACATATACATATACATATACATATACATATACATATACATATACATGCATATTAAATGGAGATCTGAAAAAAAAGACAACCAAGCTGTGTTCCTAATCATCCAGAAATCTTTGAGTAGATCCCAGTCTGCCTTCCTGCATAGATCTACAGTAATTTCTCTAAGCTGCCTTCTAAAATTCTACCATTTATGCCTGGGCATCAATTATAATTCCCAGAGATGTCATTTGCATAACTGATACCAAGTGATGCAAGTTATGTAATGCTCATCATATGTGCAATTAGTATGGTGCACATGATAGCAGTTGCCTGTCTTCTTTCCCTGATAATATATGTCAATCACTAGTACAGGGCGGGGCATAACCTTTTCCTAGGGGGTCACAGCAACACTTGTAATAACAACACAAATAATTCATACACCATTCGAAAGCCCATCAAAAACTGAGTTTATTGACACGATTTAATAGTCAGTATGACCACCATTAGCCCTTCGAACAGCATTCAAACGAGGTGGATAAGAACACAACAAATCTTCAAACAGTTCCGTTCGATTTTCCAGATTTTTCAACACAGTTTCCAAATTCATTCTCAAAGTTTCAACCGAATATCGATTTTGACCTTGCTCCTGAATCATCAGAGCTTCCACTTCATCCTTAATTATGGCCCCAATGTTCTCTGCCGGATTGAGATCTGGCGAATTTCCCGGCCAGACGTCATTGCCCCAAAATTCGACATTGTTTTCCTTTAACAATTGCTGAGTCGCATTTGCACGCATGCAAGGAGCTTTGTCATGAAGAAAGACAGCCTCACCAACCACCAAGACATTGTCTGGATCACTGAGAAATGGAATGACATTCTCCAATAAAATTTTCTCACGGAAATAACTGCCATCCCAGGATTCCCCTTTATCCTTCAAAACCCAATGCAGTTTCTTGGCTGTGAAAATGACGAAAATCCCGATGCAAGTCGGATTGCGAACGATTTGTCGATATCGTTCATGTTTGGCGATGTCGTCGACGTCTTTAGCCCAAATTCGATCGTTCTGGAAATTCGGTTTTCGAATGGCATAAACGAAGAATTCGTCAGATGGTGCCAAATGAAGAAAATCTTCCTCGGTCCATTCAGACAACCAATCGCACAACCAAAGCCGATCTTGAACGTGTGTTTGAGTTTTCAATGGTTTGCAAATGACGTGGAATGGCTTCAAACCTTCTCGTTCTCGATATCGGCCGATTGTCCTTTGATCAACTCGTTTTCCACGAATTTGAAGGATTTCTTGGGCCACTTTTCGGTTTCCTTTTTGTTGTTTGCGACTGCCAGTTGCAATGATGGCTTTGCTTTCTTGGGACAGTTGCAGAGGACGCCCTTCTCCAAATTTTGTGAAACATTCTTGGGCTGTTTTGTTCCAATTATCAGTAACCCAATCCGGATGACGTTTCAATTTGTTTGCAATCCATTTTCGATTGATAAACGTCGCTCCAGCATCGCGAGCCTCTCGAAAGGCAATGCATTTTATTCTGTCAATGATCCTTTGTTCTTCCGAATTGAATTTTCCAGCCATTCTTAAAGCAAATTTAACATTTAATAGCTCATTCAATTCAGTTTTTTATGGGCTTTAAAATGAGGTGTCGCGGAAGTTGTAAACTGCTGTCGATCTTGCTGTGACCCCCTAGGAAAAGGTTATGCCCCACCCTGTACATGATGAAACTTGATAATATAAATTATCTATCTATCCATCCCATCCATCCCTCCATCCATCCATCCATCCATCCATCCATCCATCCATCTATTTGCCATTATTATTTTCATAAATAACTATATTATATTGTATTATACCTTAAATAAATATGGCAAATATTAATTGCAGACTAACTAGACACATCTATAAGTTGGCTATAGTTTTTACACACGATACAGTGAGATATAGTTACACTAATAGAACTGCACATATCTATAAATCAAATAAGAGATATAACATTAATATGACATGGTATTGTCCAAATATGTGTCAGCATACATTTTCAATATAATAACACATGATTAATAGTTTCAGATGTGCCTAGAAAGAGAAATATTTCAAATGTAATTCCACAGGGACCTTGATTGACAAAGCTGAAAGGCTGGTTAAAGATAACCTTGATTTTTCTGACATTAGTTAAACCACAGTTCTCCATATCATGCACACATTTACAACCCTGTGCATTTATAGCACACACTTTTTCCTCCGTTGTGGGGAGCAGAATGGGGAAGCTGATGGTTGAATGAAAATTGGAAATGTCTGCATATAATTGACTAATCATTTCCCTATCTGTAGAAATTCAAGCATGGGGAAGGAAGCTTTGCTATTTGCAAATCTCCTCTTTGGTTTTGATCGGGCTTTCTCCCATACTCTACTGTAAGCTAAGAATGGAGTAAGCCACAAGGCACATTATTAGAATTTGACTGAAGTAATGGGCACTGCTAACATTCAAAGATCTTGGGCATGGCAGGGCGCATGATTCATTGGCACACAAGTGACTGATCACATGCCACATAACCCTCTTCCTGGGATTGCTTGCATTCTTCCCATCAGGCAGGCTCAAGTTGCTCGAAGTGATGATGAAGTCAACACATTCCTCCATTTGAGTTTCTCTGCTCTCATTAAGCCAGAGGGGCAAAGAACAGTTGGGGTAGAAAACTCCATTGGGAAACTCCTTGGCATTATCCCTGTAAAAAATGGTGTCATTGGCCTCCAAGCTCATGTTTTCAATCATTGCACTGCCATAGCAAAGATTTTCCAGCGTGGTGGAATTTTTCTTGACATTTTTGAAGACCTTCCTCCACATCCTCCTCCTATGTAAGTTGCTCCACCTCACGCAGAGACCAACATCGCTGCAGAGGTCTGCAAGGAAGACCGCAACCAGCAGATGCTTCCACATTGCAAAGTCTTTGGGGGAAAAAAGATAGGCGCTCAAATATTGCATAAATAGCAGTACTGAAAAAGTATTATGCCTAAATAAATGCGGCAAATATTAATTGTAGACTAACTAGACACATCTATAAGTTGGCCATAGTTTTTACATTTTTACATTTGATACAGTGAGATATAGTTACAATAATAGAACTGCAAATATCTATGAATCAAATAAGAGATATGTGATTGAGATGTCGTGGGATTATTCAAGTATATATCAGCATAAATTTGCAATATAGTAAAACATACTTAATAGTTTCAGATCCCTGTGCATTTACAGCACATACTTTTTCCTCTGTTGTGGGGAGCAGAATGGGGAAGCTGATGGTTGAATGAAAATTGGAAATGTCGGTACATAATTGACTAATTGTTTCCCTATCCAACATATTGCATAATTAACAGTTCTGAAGAAATTTGGAAACCATTGCAATTGTAAGAATTTCATAGAAATTGCCTTGCATGAACCTTATTCCGGCAACGGATATTAGTTTAATCCTTGTTCTGCCTGCTAAAGAAAAAGAAACTTTCTTTGGCATGCAAGAACAGTACTAGACAAGAGCCAACAGAAACTCAATTTTCACTAAGATTCACATTCAAATAGATTCTTCTGCACTACTCAACCAAGATTAAATTAAAACCCTTTTACATTTTAGCCATAAAAAAAAAACCTTGTGTGTGTCGGCTCCAAAAATCAAAAAAGACCTCGTGATTCTTTTCAACAGATTTTTTTAATTTTCACTAACTCATAGACAGAAAGGATGCTAACAGTTGCTTAAGGCATATACTCTGGAAACTTAGGGACAAACTGTCTTCACCCTGCGTCTCTCACACAAACTCTCTGACCTGAGTTCTCTCTTGCTTCTCTGGAATGCCCTCCCTCAACTGGCAATCCTGACTATATCCCAGTGTGCTTGTGTTTGAAGGGAGGAGTGAGACTGAAAAGCAGATAACAGCAAAGACATAGATGAAATTTTGTATTTATTTTTTGGTCTAAAATAACAGAAAAGAAAAGGAATAAACACAGATGTAATTACGATGCAATTTTCTAGAATAGAAAATTGTTTTTTTTTTAAGTGAAAAAATGCAAGAGGAAAAAGGAATCAAGGCATAAGATATTGATAAAACAGTCAACAGTTACAAATCTACATATATTTATCTAATGCAAATATTATCCAAGTGCATACATACCCTGTTTCCTTGAAAATAAGCCCTCCCCAGATAATCAGCCATCCCCTAAAATAATTAAATTCACCTGCAGCGGGTCCCTGCCATTTCCTGGGGGTGGAATAACATGCTCCACATGCCCCTGCCATTCTCCCGCAAATGCTAGCTACCACGCCCCTTCTCTTAGTGGCGGCTGCAAAAAGTGCGGCAGGCCCAGTGATACTAGCGCTTGCAAGAGTGGGCCAGAAACAGAGACAGAACTTCCGGCCCTCTCAGGATCAGCTGATCCGCAGGCTGCGGGCTGAGGTTAAGGGGCCTCCTGCATCTCACAAATAACAAGACCTCCCCAAAAATAAAGCCAAGCGCTTATTTCAGCAGCCCCCAAAAAAGGATCTCTCTTATTTTTGGGGAAACATAGTATTTATTTCTAATACAGTTATATAACTATTTTTAATCTACCGTATTTTGCAGAAATGCATTCCTTGTTTCAATATACTTGTCCACACAAAGCCTATGTCTATAGCCAATCTGCTCATAGGTGGCCATTGCAATCAGGTCTTCAATAAATTGAGTGAATGGGACCATACATTTATTTTTCTACCGTGTTTTCCCGAAAATACGACAGGGTCTTATTTTCTTTTTACTTACAAAATATGGCATTGGGCTTATTATAGGGGAGGGCTTATTGTTTTGGGGTTGCCGGGCAACTGCTCCCTTGCGAACTGCTCCTGAAGAGCTGGGCACAGCCTCAGGGGCGAAGCAGCCATGAGGTGACCAAGCTCACAAGCAACCGCCCGGCCAAACCCCCTCTCCAGCCGGGCAGAGCGCCATTCACTGACCTAGGGGGTATCCCTAAAGTGCCAGCTCCCGTGAGCTGGCACTTTAGGGATACCCCCTAGGTCAGTGAATGATGCTCTGCCCAGCTGGAGAGGGGGTTTGCCGGGCAATTGCTCGTGAGCGTGGTCACCTCATGGCTGCTTCGGCCCTGAGGCTTTGCCCGGCTCTTCGGGAGCCAGTTCGCAAGGGAGTAGCTGCCCAGCAACTCCCCCCTCTGGCCAGGCAGAACGCCATTCCCCAACCTAGCGGTATCCTGAAGGCGCCAAGCAATGTGAGTGCCTTTCTCCCTGGCTCCTGCGGCTTGGTGCCTTCAGGATACCATTAGGTCAGTGAGCGGTGCTCCACCTGGCCGGAGGGGGGGCTGTCCAGGGGATTTATTTTCAGGCTTATATTTTTGCCCACGTGAAAAATGTGGCAAGGCTTTCATTTCAGGACAGGTTGTATTTTGGGGGAAACACGGTAGTACTGCAATATCAGTCTGTTGGCCACAGTAGGCGTCTAGAGAATCCATTTACAGTGTCCACTAATCAAATTCCATCTCCTAGGCCTGCAATTCAAGATAATATCATTTGACACCTTTAGCTTTTGTAACACAAATGCATTTATATAGTCCAACCCTTTTTCTCAACACTTAATAAATGTTAGACATTGTTAGTTTCCTCAGCATTTTGTTAAGATTACATGTAGCTCTTAATTAAACTCCATCTGAAGATGCCAATCACAATGATCAGCAACGTATCAGAAAATCTGTTGTCTAGATCACGGTGATGAAACCCTGACATTCAGCACTCCAACAGATACCAGCCATGAAAACCTACCCAGTTTCACTATTTTATATACTTTTATCTTTTTCAGTTGGACATTTCTTTTTTTAATACTTTAGCCCTTGAATTGTTGGCTTAAAAATGATCTCAAAGGTAAAAGCATTGTAACTTGAAGAACAGAATCTAAAAAGAGATCATATCTTTTCCTGGAACAAGCCAGCAGACACACCCAAAGCTAACCAGCTAAAAATGGATCCTTATCTAATAGGCAAAGAACTAAAGATCCTTATGGAAACTTTTCTATCCGCTAATAGATTTGCTGTGCTGGGCTCTCAGCCTTTATCTACAGTTCTAACAAATTCTGCATGATCTCTTCCTCCAAATGTTGGAAGAAAGCTCTCTACAACCACCTTTGGAAACTCACCATGGAGGTATGTTTGTAAATGCATTCTTTTATTCAGCAGAAAGAGTTATTTCTTTTCTTTGAGAAGCTTCAGATAAGTCAACAAGAAACTTGGTTGCTTTGAAAAGTTGATTGGCATCCTGGGAGAGAGTCTTCATAGGTATTCATTTGATTCTCCAGATAATTTTACTTGTTTGTTTCTGGCTAGGCTCCCAAATGGTGTAATAAATCATTTAGCAAAAGTTCCTAAACTGCACACAGTCAGAATGGATAGCTTTATTCATACTATCTGGGGATGAAAAAGAATTGTAGTCCAGCCTATCCAGGGAGGAAGGCTGCTACAATGCTGTTTAAGCACTATAAAGGCTGAATATCTTGGGAGTAACTTACCCCTCAGTAGGAATTATTCCTGGTGGGCTTCTCCGGAGGTCTGTTCTTTGGAAAGGCAAGTCTCTCTATGCCTGAGGATTGATCTCTCCTGAAATTTATAATGGCAGGAGGGGTACTTTAATTGCCAAGTATGGCTAATATCCCAGAGGATCTGCCATCCCTGAACTCTGCAGTTACCATATTGTGATTCATTTGTTAGTTGAATTTTTTTTTTCTAGTGGGAAGTTCCAATACAGGGGAAAGAAACCCCTGAAGCCCATCACAGACTTCAGGCAGAAGTTGTGTTTTTAGTGATGATTGCAAAGAAAAAATATAGAATAAATTGCACCCCTTAACATTAGTTTTAAAACTAGGAGTCTATGTTCATTACTCAGGAGTGTCTGAAGGTCTTTTAGTTGAAGTGCATATGCCTCTGAATACAATTCTAGCAAAGTCAGATTGATACAATATGATGTCAGCCCAACCAGCTAGATCTGACTAAGAAATCAGTATATGTATAAATCAGGATCTTTTATTGTAACAGCTATAGTAATTGATTCCAGCATGTTGACAAAAAAGCTGGAACATTCAGTCACATTTTTCATTCGTCCTGAAACTTCAGCAAGCAGATGTCCGTTGCTATGGAAACTTTTTCCTCGGTAAATAAAACAGAATAAAACTAAAGCCATTGTTCTTCTCCCAATTGAATTATAGTGGAGAAAAGAGATGCAGATGGATATTTTGGTACCAATCAATTGTTTTCTTTTCTGTTTCTGGAAAGGATATTTGCAAAGAAGTGATACATCCCTTCACATATATGATTCTGAAGAAAAATAGCAGGCTGGGAGGCACAGTAGGAGGGTGATAACATCCTGGTGAGCTAAAAAGTAAACCTGAATTTAAAAATTGCCAACAGAAGGAAGAAAAAACAATTCCATTTATTGATAGTTGCTGAATTTCTTTTACCCATGCAAGATTCGGTGCATCATTTAAATTACTTTAATGCTCCCAGGATCAGTCCAGGTGGACATTGGCTGCACTAAAATGAACCTTTTTAAAAGATACAGTATTCAACTTTATATTCAGAAGCTAATATTGAAAGGGTAGGTTTAGCTAGAAGCTACTGAGCCATCTGCTTTTCCTCAAAAGGCTGGGAATTACTCATCGAAATATCTGATTTCCAAATCCATTTAGCAGAATGGTAACCTGTTTCAAAGGCGGCTCTTATTTGTTTTGCTTTCCAAGCTAAGCCATATTTGACACTGAACATGCACCACTGAATTTGACACTGAATGTAATCCAATACCTGCTTATTATCAGACAGTTGGATAAATATATAGGGGGCCACAAACGTCAACTAGATTAGTTGATCGTCTGTAGAGATTCTCAGTCATCCAGGTCATGGTTGTCCTAAAGGTGCTTTTTCAGGAGGCAACTGGACTTTCTTGTTTTTTTCTTTTGAAGACTTTCCGCTTCTTATACAAGGAGCTTCTTCAGCTCTGAATGGATGGTGGGAAATGGAAAGATTTATATTCCTTGCAGACATCTGGTCATTTTCATCCTTTTAGAGGGTCATTGAAGCACTTGGAGGTTTGTCTGTGTCCTCAGGGTCACCTTGAGATTATAGATGATCTAATGCAGTTGCCCCAATAACTTACTTTCTATGATTATTACTATTGTGGCTTTGCTGAGATGAAATTGGGAATGTTACATGGTCAAGTTGAAATCATATCCATAATTGTAATTTGTGTTCTGTTCCTCAGATTGGACGAAGGAGAAGAAAAAAATAGAAAATTTGCACCGGCTGTAGATACGAAGCACATCTTCATATATGCGAGGCATTGATGTTTGGAAAAAGAGTGATTAATTTCATACTAAGAGACAGAATCCAGAAATGGAATCAGATGTTCTCTCATCTGTCAAACACTCAATGGATGTTTGGCAGATGACCCAAAACATTTGCATCATTAGAAACAGAATCCAGAGGCAAATGTTTTCTGCTTTGTCACAGCACTCAAGCCTTCTCATTTTCTAATCCAATTAGTAGAATGTGGTGCAGAGCTTTTATGGCAAATTTGCAGTCATAAACAATGGTCTCTTGTTTACACCAAACATGCCACACCCACTTTTAAAGAAGAGAACTGAATTTGAGGATGCTCACTTTAGAAGGAGACAGGCAGGGAAACTGACTCCAATCCAATCCAATCAAAGTGGATGTAGCTACTAGATTGACAAGAAACCCCACTCTCCCCCTGCATTACCTGCTTCCCCTGCCCATCTTTTAATCTCATATTACGGTATTTTTATTATTTCATTGTTTTATTGTTTCACTATGTTGTTACTGTTACATTTTCCTTTTTATTCCTTGATTTTTACCGTGTAAGTCACCTAGAGTAGCTCCATGGCGAGATACATAGAAAATAAATTCAACAAATAATAAAAGCAAGCAAAAGTAATACAAATAGTAATAGGTGTCTTGGGTGCAATCCCAAAACAACGGGAGCATCACTTGAATGTTATTGGCATTGACAAATTCACCATCAATCAATTACAAAAGGTGGTTTTATTTAGAATAGCTGATATCCTACAGTGATATCTTAACACTATCAAACATCCACATCTGCCTCTCCAAGTTCCTTGGAAAATACTACTTAGGAAAGGTGCCAAATCCAGTCCAAACATCTGGCTGACTAAATAAAATTCCAAAACAACATGGGCATCACTTGAACATCATCGGCATTGACAGATTTATCATTAGTCAATTGCAAAAAGGCAGCTTTACTTGGAACATCTTATATTCTGTGATAATATCTTAATACCATTAAATATTTACATCTGTTTATCCCAGTTCCTTGAAAAGGACTCAATAGGTGAACAAAAATGCCAAATCCAGTCTGAACATCTGTCTGATTGTGCAATAAATCATCATAATAAAATTATTCCTGAGGCTTTACACATTACATTAGAACACTCAGAATTATTATATCTTGAGTAATTTAATATCCTTTGCCGAGAATAAGGTTCATGCAAGGCAATTTCTATGGAATCAGGAGTTTGCAGGGACTTGTTAATTTTCTTTGGGAGTGGTAGGAATTAATTAAACCTTTTATTCTTTTGAAGGTATCAGCAAATACACACACACACACACACACACACACAGACACAAATACACACACACACACAGATACTGTGAATGTTTCTAGGGTGAAGAAATGTATACCATATGGGTGGAAGCCCAGTTTTATTTCTGAACTCGAATATGAGTGTTTAGAATTGGAGGGGCCTTGTACCACTGTTGACATATATGGCAGATTGCAGAATAAGTGAAACCAACCACACCCCTGATTTATTTGTAGTCTGACTTCAAAGAAGAAAAGAGACAATGGACTGGGGGAGACAAATGAGGCGAAGGTTACAAATGCTGAATATGAACAAGCTTTTGTAATGCTAGTTACATTGGAAATCCATCTAAGCAGTATGGGAAAGCTGCATGAGAGCCACTGTACTGGTTAAGGTATCAGGCTAGAAACCAGAAGACCATGATTCTAGTCTGGATGAATACTGCCTCCAGTTTTGGTCACCACACTATAAAAAAGAAGTAAAGAGAAGAGCAACCAGGATGATTAGGGAACTGGAGGCTAAAACATACAATGAATGGTTGCAGGAACTGGGCATGGCTAGTCTAGTGAAGAGAAGTGTTGAAAGAGAAGTCCTTCTGGGTTCAACTCCAAGTGGGGAAAAAGACACTGGAGACATGGAGGCTGCTTGGAAATATGGTTTAATGTGGGGGCCAGGACCACATGGCTTGAGTCCTGAACAGAAAAGCTGCAGGGAGCTACTTTGTCTTTAAAACATGTTTTTCCCTTTCCACATCCAGGGAAATATAATATTCTGCCTTTTCAATATTTCCTAGGATATTTCATTTTTCTAGGAGAGGGACAGGTTTTAACTTCCTACAGAAGGACCAGGGGAGACAGGATAGCAGTCTTCCAATATTTGAGGGGCTGCTACAAAGAGGAGGGAGGGTGTCAAGGTATTTTTCTAAGACACCTGAAGGCCAGACAAGGAATAATGGATAGAAACTGATCAAGGAGAGATTCGAACTAGAAATAAGTAGACATTTTCTGACAGTGAGAACTATCAACCAGTGGAAGAGCTTGCCTTCAGAAGTTGTGGGAGCTTCATTACTGGAGATTTTCAAGAAAAGATTGGGCTCCCATTTGTCAGAAAAGGTGTAGGGTCTCCTGCTTTGGATGTGGGGCTGGATTAGATGACCTATAAGGTCCTTTCCAATTCTATTAATCTGTAAAGTCTGAGTTAGTCTCAGGCACAAATCCAGGTTGGTACCTTGGGCCAGTCATTCCCTCAACTTCAGGAAAGAGACAATAGCAAACCACTTCTGAAAAACTGCTGTTGCCAGGAATCAGAAAAAGCACCCTCTCCTACAACACACAATGGCAGATGGTACCGCTTCCTGCCAATGTAAAGATCTGCATTTTTAGAAGGGACAACATTGGCACCTCTAAGATTTGATATTCTAGGGCAGTACCTACCTAGTCATGGCCAAAAGCTGTCCATGACCATGACTAAAATTTATGTTGGGACCATGCACATTTTACTCCAATACCTCTGGAGAATCTCAGAGTGAAGTTTCTTCTGTTTTTAAGCAACAGCAGTGCAACATGTTTAAAAACTGGTATGCATACTAAATGTGTATGGGCTTGGACTTCTATCCCGATGGATGGGATAGTCACGGGATTATTCACTTTCTTGTAGAGTCAGATGACAGAATCCTAATATATTTCCCTCTATATACCGTATTTTCCGGTGTGTAAGATGACTTTTTAAACCCCCCAAAAATATTTCAAAAATTGGGGGTCGACTTATATGCTGGGTATAAGAAAAGCCATTCCAAAAAACGAAAACAAAACCATCAACCGGTGTATAAAAAATAAAAGAATGATATTAACGTTGATTAAAAATGTGTTCATTTGAATGAGGTTGCTTGAGGGAAAAAATGGCTGCCCTTCTCAGCTCGCCATTCGCTCCTCCTCCGCTCCGTCATCCCTGCCAACCTGCACCGTGCCTTGGGGACCCAAGCACCACCTCACTGCCTGGCTGAGCTGTTGTGCTGCAGCTAGCAGGTGGAGAAGCCGACGGACTGAGTGCTGGTGCGGGTTTGGAGCGCTCCGCTGCTGCTGGTCCACCTTGTGCTTTGCCACCCCCTTCCTCTTTGCAGGGGCCCAGCAGGGAAAATGGGGTGCTCATGGCCTTGGAGAGGAGTGCAGTAGAAGGGGTCCCACCCTTAGAAAGCATAAGACTCGGATGTCTTCCCAGAGGAGACCTGACGTTGCGATGTCACTACGTGCAATCTTGGTGCTCTGAGATTGCAGTTGAATTTCTGCTACTGGATGGTCCATTTGGATCTAAATTGTCCCGCAGAGATGGTGGTTGAGAAGGACACCTCCTGCTGACACCGCAAAGTCCCTGAAAGATCCAGGAATAGTCCTTTTTTCCGGCAACAGAAACACAGCTAATGAAGCTGCTGAAGTTGGGACAGCTCCGGAATGGGAAGAAAGCAGAAAGAGAAAGTGTATCGAATTGGTGAGGAAATTTTATTATTAGAGGAAGAGACTACCCAAGAAAAAAAAGTTAACCTAAGTTAAGATTGAAGACAGAAGACTGTAGGCGGTGAGATTGATCTGTATTTAACTTAGTGTGTTATCCAGTTTCTAATTTTTTTTCACGGATGGAACTTTTGCAGGGGTTCTCTATTTTTAAACTGAATGGATTAGTTCTTTCTTCTTTTTTCACTTTTGCTTATACCTATGGATTAAAATTCTCCTTTTTTATAATGCTGGATTTAATTGATTGGATTGTTTTTGATCTCCATTTAAGAGTTTTCTTCTTTCTTAAGCTTGGAATATAAAGAAGATGAGAAGGATTATAAAGAGGGTTGTAACAACAGGAGGAAAAGCAGTTACACTGCCACTTAGAGGCTGGAGGCTGGATACATTGTTTTTTTTCTTTCTCTTTGATCACTTGAGATTCAAGGTTCTTTCAGTTTGTTTACTGACAGTGATAGTAGGAAGAGCACAAGTTGTTTATACAGGTGCCTTTTGAAAGTTCTATCACTAGCTATTGGAGGGAAGACAACATTTTGACTTGAAAGATAATAAATGAACCTGTTTGAAGTCTATTAAAATAGCCTTGAACCCTATAGTGGCAGTGTCTGCAAAATTGAAAGAATGGCTCAGCAGGAAAAAGAAACTGTAACATTGCAAATGATTATGTTTGAAATTCAAAATCTATTACTTGTGACAGAAAGAATTGAAAAGATATTGGAGAATATGGAATACAAAACAGAAAAATCTGATGGAGAAACTGAGGATGTTTACCAAATGAAGAAAGTGGAGGACAGAGTTCAAAAGATGGAAGAAGAAATATGAGCAAAGAGATAAGAAATGTGTGGATAGTGACAACAAAGTGAGCGTGGTTGGTAATGGCAAGACCGGAATATGGAAAGGGGAGATAGATGGATTGGAACTCTACCCCAGACTTTAAAGCACAGAAGAAGAAAAGAGAGAAAAATTGACGGAGATAAGGAGAGAAATCTTGACAGAAGCACTAGCGATAACCAAAGATAAGCTGATGGAAAGAACAGATGTTGGGTTTCAAGCTTTTATGAGATATGAAAGGAATAACATGTTGCCAAGAGAAGTTTATACAAGATTTATTAAGAAAGTAACTAGAACATTAATGCTACAAATGGCAAGAGATATAAGACCGTTCTATTACTGGAAAGATACAAGTTGATGTAATGAAAATGTATAATAAAAAATTAAGCTAAATTTAGTTTACTAGTAGTATATATAAAATGAAGCGACAATAGCTATAGTTAAATAATGATTAATAATGATAACTATATATATATATATATATATATATATATATATATATATATATATATATATATATATATATATAAGTTTGATAATATGAAATTTTATGTAAATTGCACATGGAGATTATGAGAGGAGTTTTAAAAGTTTTATATAGAATATGTTATAAAGATGTATTGTGATTGGATGAATTTAGGATGATTTAATGGAATGTTATCATATAATCCTATTCTAGATTTTGAATATTATATATAAAAGGATGTAAAAACAATTATAGTCAAATTAAGATTGAGCTGTAATAATTGTGATATACATGAATATAGGGGAATTTAAAATATGTGATTTGATATGAAAAGCAGGTGGTGACTATGGCGGGCCTGTTTTCACATTAAAAGTTTGGTGACTGAAATAATAGGCAAGGAGAGTTTGGCCAGGGATTAAAAATGAACAAGCTGAACTTTCTCCTATAGTGGAATTTCATAGATAATCAAAACAGCCTTTCCTGATCTGCTCTGTCTTCACATTAAAAGTTTGGTGACTGAAATAATAGGCAAGGAGAGTTGGGCCAGGGATTAAAAAGGAACAAGCTGAACTTTCTCCTATAGTGGAATCAAAACAGCCTTTCCTGATCTGCTTTTGGGACCTGCGTGACACAATACAGCTGGAAGGTACAGGTAGGCTTCCACTTACAACAGTTCCTTTAGTAACCATTCAAACTTCCATCCTCACTGGAAAAAAAATGAGTTCTGACCATTTTTTCAAAGTTACAATCTTTGCAGCATCCCCCATGGTCAAGGGATCAAAATTCAGATGCTTGGCAACTGGCATAGTGCCTCATATTCTGTTTTTTGGGCATATAAGAGACAGAATCCAGTCTAGTAGCCTGGGAAGCCCTATAATACAGGCAATGCTCGTAGCCTTGGTGGTTTGTGGGCCTTTCACTTCTTGAGCGAGGAAACCCGCTATTTGGTGGGAGTGGGGAGTATCCACATCCTGGCATTTCCTTTGGCTCCCTGCCTTTTTCCCTGTCAGCTGAGGCAGTGGGGAAAGTTGCTGGGCAGGGAGAATGCTTGCAGTGGCTTCTCTCTCCGAAGCACTGGGAAAAGCCCTCTGGGTATGAATGGTGGCCTGGAGCCGCCTTTGCGTTCAAAGCAGTGATGCGGATATTTGTCCTGAATTGGACTGAAGCCTGTTTCCCCCACCTCACCCCCGTTGCCAGAAGAAGCCAAGCCGACTCATCTGGGGTCCAGTTTGGGGAAGGGGAGTGTTGGAAGGAAAAACCACCTGGTTCAGTTCCAAGCTAGGAGAAAGGCAATAAAATGGAGGCTGATTGGTTATTTGGTGTGCCACAGAAGAGGGGTAGTCTTATACGGCGGGTATAGCCCAAACCCTTTATTTTAACAGGAAAAGTAGGGTCTTATACACCCAGTTGCCTTATATGTCAGAAAATTTGGTATTATACACTCTCTATAACAGGGTTTACTTAATGTCATTCAGAGACATATATTAAGTCTGCTTAGGCATCCACACACAATCTTTCATAGCCAGTGGGGGTATGTATCCATTTCCACTCTGGCATTGCTTGCCTGAGAGCATGGCAACTAAGTAAGAATCAGCACACCATATTGGTGCATTGTGGAGAACCCTAAGAGAACCTTCCACACATTCACTCAGTGGACCAACCCTTAATCCTAAACCTAATCTTTTATCCCCAAAATTGACCCCTATCTAGAGCTCTACCTTTAATGGTTTAACCAAAACCGTGGTTCTTCATGGCCTACCTGAAACAAGTAATCCAGAAACATAGTAGAACAAGATAAAGATGTCTCTCTGAAGACACACAACGAAAGAGGGACCACAACCCTCACCCATACTTAACCATTCTTGGATTCAAGGAGTTAGTGTAACTGTACTTACTACTGAGGTGGTCTCACTTCAGAGTTCTACTCAATCCAGAGAGACATTCCATGACCCAATCATGAATCATCCTCAAAGTACCAAATACTTTGCTACTTGTAGTGAAGCTGAGGATTACTCTCTTGTTTAAAGATCCAACAGGATTGGCTGTTGCATTTTCAGTCTTGGCCATAACAATTTCTTCTTTCTCTGAAAAAAGGCAATAGGCTACTTGCTAGGCATAAGGCAGGCTATAGAACACAATTTACTTCTCTAATGCCTTTCAGTTTCTACTCCTGTCTATCATATACTGCATAATAATTTTGTTGACTCTGCTAATTTAACAGAAAATAACTTGATGTAATGGAAGTCCTGGAAGATTGCCAGTCTCCTTCAATAACACTATTCTTCAGTGGAACTCCACAAGAGTATAAGCAACTGTTATTGTGCAATAGCCTATTCTGATTATTTGGATTGGTTCTCAATCTACCACATTCAGCTTTTGGGATATCTCCAGACTGATAAAATCCAGTAAACAACCATGCTAGATTGAAGTGTGAATACCACAAGAATACATGTCAGAGGTTGGTTAGAAAGACCAATAATAACTTATGGATTTTGAATAAATTCATAGCACAAAAGCTAATTATAATTTTAGAGAGGAATGGAAAGAAAGGGAAAGCTGTCAGTAAATGATAAGTAATGGTCATTTCATTCTAATTCCTTCCAGATTTACAAGTCTCTGCCATCTGGAGAGTTTGGAACACAGTATTACAGATTGTATCACGGGACCTGGAGAATGAGGCATATGGGTAGTTCTTGGGTTAGGACCACAGTTGAGCCCAAAATTTCTGTTGCTAAACAAGACAGTTGTTAAAATGAGTTTTGGCCATTTGATGACATTTCTTGCCACATTTGTTTAAGTGGATCACTGCAGTTGTTAAGTCAGCAACATGGTGGTTAATTGAACTTGGCTTCCCCATTGCTTGTGAGAAGATTGCAAAAAGGAATCACATGAGCCTGAGACACTGCTACCATCATGAGTCTGTTGCCAAGCATCTGATTTGTGAACATCTGTTCATGGGGATGATGCAATGATCATAAGTGAAAAAAAAATGGCAATAGCAATAGCAATAGTTAGACTTATATACTGCTTCATAGGGCTTTCAGCCCTCTCTAAGCGGTTTACAGAGTCAGCATATTGCCCCCAACAACAATCCGGGTCCTCATTTTACCCACCTCGGAAGGATGGAAGGCTGAGTCAACCCTGAGCCTGGTGGGATTTGAACAGCTGAACTGCTGAACTGCAGTCAGCTGAAGTAGCCTGCAGTGCTGCATTTAACCACTGCGCCACCTTGGCTCTAAAATGGTCGTAAGTCATCTCTTTCAGTGTCATTGTAACTTCAAACGGTCCCTATGCAAAGATTTGCAAGTCGAGGTCTACCTGCATTAAAACTATTCATTTGAAAACTGCGTAACAGCCTGCTGTACATCAAGGTGGGGAACCTGTGATCTTTAAGATGTTAATGAATATAATTTCCAACTGCCTCATCCCCAACCATAATAGTATAGAAGGCAATGAAGTTGGTCTTGTGAAAAATAGCTGCAGTTAGACGTTTTCCCCATGCATTCATTAACTCACAACTCTACTCACAAGCATTCAAGGGTTGCAGCTGCTTATGATATTTCAGCCGCACCCTGGTGTTTTCAAGAACACGCTGATGTTCAGAGGCAGCGTCACCCTGTCGAGCCCCACAGCTTACTAAAGCAAACTGTAAGACTTTGTGGGAAAAAGCGGCTGTAGAAAAACATGGTAAACAAATGGCAGAGAATTGGGGAAGTGCAGATAACGTCTGGAGATTAACAGCTATTAACAATCAGACAAGAGGACTATTATTCAACTGCCAGAACCACAAGGTACGGGAAGCAGCAAATGCTGTTGGTAATCTGGTTGGAGCTTTGCCAAAAGCTTGATAGTAATCCAGAAAGGAATGGAAACAGCACCTCATCCCAACTAGTACAAGAACTTTTGGGAAAAAGCAAAGGTTGTATGCAAGTTTGAGATTTTTGTTTGAACCCAGTATTAAAAAAAACTACGGTAAGTCATCCCAAGCATGCTTTTTCAAAAGGCAACTAGACTTTGTTTTCTCTTTAAGATGTTTCGGTCTCATCCAAGAAGCTTCTTGAGCTCTGATGAAGCTTCTTGGATGAGAAGCAAAATGTCTTCAAGGAAAAACAAAGTCCAGTTGCCTTTTGAAAAAGCACCTACGTCACTGAGAATCTCCATAAACATTTAAAAGACTTAGTATAAAGGAATGAGTATTCCAGAGATGCTGAGGTGACAACATCGCTTTGTAAAATCTAGAAGGGCAGAATTGACCCAGAATAATACCCTGTAGTTGGGGTAGGGGTGGGCTGTAAACAGTGCGTACAGATTTACTACGTTGTGGTATGTCCAGTCCTTGGAAACCAAAAAACTTTCAAAAATGGCTAAGTTGGTTGCAACATTATGCAAAAGCTTGGATGACTATGGTTCTTGTAAACCAGGAATAGGGGCCATGCCTGTTCACTAATCACTCCATTGTCTGTCTATCATCACAAACTGTTCTTGTAGTTTATTTCACAGGTGATAAACATTTTTCTTGTGGTTGTTTTGGAATACAAAAAAAAAGAAGACAACTAATTAAGATGCTTTGTAGGCTTCATAGTGGGGATTTCTCTAATCCTTTAAAGTTGCTGTCAGGCCTGCAGCCAGTTCTTTTTGGGATCTTTGGCCTGCCACACTAATATTCTATTCTACTATGCTGTTTCATTAGTGGGGAATGGGAGGGGGAATAATAAGGAGTAGAATGTGATGCTGTCAAAATAAAATTCCTGTCTAGAATCCAAGCTCATCCTTTGCCTCTACACCTCTGCACCTGACTGGAACTGGATGGGTGGAACTGCCAGTATGGCAGTGGAGATTGGGCCATGTGATGGACTTCTGTGGGGCCAGTATCTTCAACTTCCAACTGGGTGGGGAAAGCCAGGAAGCTTTCAGATTTGGGTTTTCCCAGATGTGCCAGCATGGCTTTCTTAATAAATTGGAACTTTGAGCAAAACTTTGCCTTGGACTCTGATTTAATTTTGGATGTTATTTGGAACCCTGACAGTTTCATTTTATAGGGACTTCAGAATAGAAACCAGCAATCGACTAGTTACTGCAGGAGTTCTCCTGTTTTGTCTCCTAAAATGAGAAATGAATTTGAGCAAACATTTCATAGGTTAAATTTAATTATTTCATTAGATTAGGTTTGGTCCAGAAATCAATTTACCACCTACTTTTAATGTTTACAATTTAATCTATTTTTGTAGATGTTCTCAAGCTTTACATGCTTGCACAGGTAAAACTCAGAGTAAATATTAATAGTGCTCAAACTTTCCCGATCAGATTTCAAATATTTTAGCAATTCTCCCTCTAAATTGTTCACAAAATCCTGGGGTTTATCACCATAGCTTAGGAACATTGAGATTTATCAATATGTCCCAGTCATAGCTCAAGGAATATTTTTTCAAGCCACACCTGCCCTCCTGAAAATGGGCTTGATAACATTTATCATTAGATTGGTCAACACTACAGGTAAAGAAATGGCAGTTTCAAACAAACCATCCCTCTTTCCACAAGTCCACCCTTTAAAGCATGGGTCGTCAACCTGGTCCCTACCACCCACTAGTGGGCATTTCGGGATTCCAGGTGGACAGTAGGGACTTCAGAGGTTAAAACCCCCTTTTGAGCGAGTGCGCGTGCACTGAAACAAGCAAACACGTGGGAAGAGGAAGGGGAGGAATGGAAACTGATAGCAGAGACAGGCAGAAGCGGAGCAGAGCAGTTGCAAAATAGGAGAAAGAAAAGTTATAGGCAGGAGAGTGCGTGCACGCAAACAAGCAAACATGTGGGAAGAGGAAGGGGAAGAGTGGAAACTGATAGCAGGGACAGGCAGAAGCTACCACATATCTTGTAGAATCAGGCTTTAGTGCTGTTAATCATATTATGAGCAAACAGAGAAACCATCTGAATATCACCGAAAGAGGAGACCTTCGTTTGTTCCTTACGAAAATCGAACCAGATATCAAATATTTAGTCTTGCAGCATCAGCCTCAAAGATCTCATTAATCACTAGTAAGGCTAATTTCAATTTACTTTATTGTTTCCTAATTAAACTTTATAAAGTTAAAAACATTATTAACATGCATAAAGTAGAAATAAAAAGATAAATGTATGACATTTCTTTTTTTTAAAAAACACCCTCCTTTCTAAAAAATATTCTGCACTTGTGCAAAAACTGGTGGGTGGTAAGGAAATTTTTCCATCAAGAAAGATCCATTAGTGGGCGGTAGGTAGAAAAAGGTTGACTACCACTGCTTTAAAACAATAAACCACGAGTACAGATATTCCCCTACGTATGACCACAACTAAGCCCAAACTTTCCACTGCTAAACAAGACAGTCTTGCCTCATTTTATTATCTTTCTTGCTCTGGTTAAGTGAACCACTGCAGTTGTTAACCTAATAACATGGTTGTTAAGTGAGTCTGGCTTCCCCATTGACTTTGCTTTCCAGAAGGTTGTCAAAGGTGTTTCACATGACCCTGGGACACTGCAACCGGCATAAAGACATGTCAGTCGCCAAGTGTCTGTATTTTGATCATGTGACCTAGTCACATGATTTGGTCATGCAACAGTTCTAAGTGTGAAAAACAGTCATAAGTCACCTTTTTCAGCATCGTTGCAACTTTGGATGGTCACTGAACGAATTGTTGTAAGTTGTGGACTACCTCTAGACAGCCCAGCAAGAGTAGTCACCATTATGCTGAGCCAAGGAGGTTCCCCCTCCTTCTCGGCAATCCCACGAATAAGATGCATTTGTTCCTCTTTTGGGTAGTCGCAATCAGTTTTTTGACATGGTGGTTTCACATTGCTCCTCCAATTTGTTCATGGTAGAGATGATTGAAGCTATTATGGATTCATCGTTTGAATTTTGAGGAGGCTGCTGTATTTGCTATGTCAGAACTTAGATCTGGGATGGAAAAGAAAGGCAGCCCGAGTTTAAAATATGGATGCCGAAATATTTGAAACAACAAGCAATTTAGTCTTGGAAGGAGGACCTCTTGTAAAAGTATTTCTCTCTCTGAGAAAGAAGATTGCTCTATAACCTATCTGTTGCCTTCCTTTCTCTTTGTAAGCTGATATATATTGCCAGTCATAAATAGAATATTTGCCACTTCTACTGCTCAAATAAAATATTTGCAATAGTGTTTGATTTGCTAATCTGCACATATTCATCTTGAATGCTCCACAAATGTCTATAAAAAGACATCTCTTATTTGAATAAACTGCATTTGTTTTATTTTTTCCTTTCCCAATACGTAAGGTCATTTTTCTAGATATAAATGCCACATTTTGTGCACGAATGTATTAAAGCAGTCATGTAGCCCTGGATATTTTGAATTACAATAGTACACGAAAATCAGCAGAGATGGCATTTAGTAATATTTTGCAGAATTCATGTTTCTTTCAGCGAGATTTTATACAAAGAAGCTAATTTTAGATTATGCACGTGCTCACATTTGCGAACCAATAGTGAAGGTAAGTTGATTTCACCCCTGCTGAAGACCCTCTGCAGAGAGATTAGTGGGCTTCCATGTGCAGTTGATTGACCACTGTGGGAACAAACTGCTGGACTAAATGGGCCAGAGGTCAAAAGCAACAAACCACTGCTTATGTGAGTCAAAACTGGAAAATAAAATAATACAGGCAGTTCTCGACTTACAACCACAATTGAGACCAAAATGTACGTAATTAAGTCAGACTTTCGTTACGTGAGTTTTGTCCCCTTTTGCAACCTTTCTTGCTGCAGTTGTTAAGTGAATCACTGCAAATGTTAAGTTAGTAACATGGTTGTTAAATGACTTCCCAATTAACTTTGCTTGTCAGACTGTCGCAAAAGCTGATCACTGGGACACTGCAACCGTCATAAATACATGCCAGTTGCCAAGCATCTGAATGTTGTTCACGTAATCATGGGGATGCTTCAAGTGTGAAAAATGGTCATAAATTACTCTCAATGAAGGCAAACCTCTTTTTTTCAGTGCTGTCGCACCTTTGAACGGTCCCTAAATTAACTGCTGTAAGTTGAAGACCACCCATAATAACATGATTGGATAAGGCTAATGGAGATGGTAGCAATTGAACGATCTTACCTTAATTCTGCAGAAGAGAAACTTCCATCGTCTTTTCTGGCTATTGCTGGCTACAGCTGCCGTTTCTGAGTATGTTTTGGGCATCAGCTCCTTTTATTAACCCTCCTTCTAGATTTTCCTGAAGCTTAGAGTCAGAGCTTAGAAACACAGTAAAAGGTCAAAGGCCCTTAAAGTTGAAAAATGGTCACTTTCCCTCTTGTGGTGAATGAAAATCTCTCCTTTCCTTTCTATCTTCTGTTTCAAATTCAGAAGGAAGGCTGGAAGTCTTGGCTATATGCCCAGGACTGTTAAAAGATTTCCTGCCCTTTCTGGGAACAGCCCCCCTAGAATGTGTCATTTCTTCATTCAATACAACAGAGGGGTTGGTTCAGAGGCGGTTCTCAAATTGCGTAGATTCTGGTATAAACAACAGTCCATAATAGGCACTGAACATGCTCCACCTACTGTTAGCCACAGCATCTGGAGATTTGCGGAGTTGAAAAAGAACACGACCAGCTCTTTGAGAAAACAGAGTCTCCAAACAGCCTCTCCTCAATTTGTCGACACACGGGTAAGTTTCTTTCATTGATTCACAACAATTAAATGCATAAATGCAGACACGGCAGCCCTGTTAGAGAAGCCACGGGGTTCCTATTTGGGTAAAACGCCTCTGCCTTGTTTGCTGGGAAGGAGCATGTTTCCATTCATGTTATACAATTCTCTTAAGGTTATAAACTGCCTGGCAGAGCGGAGATGATTTCATGGGATCCAGAGGAATTCTGGAGGCTATTTTTTCACTCGGAGGACATTGTGTTCTCCTTACATAATGCCATAGAGGAAAAGCGGGTGGAAGCATCTGAAACTTCTACCCAGGGTGCTCTGCAATTAAGGGCAATCAAAACAGGCACTTCTATTAAAAAGGCTTTTTGGCTGTCTTTGATCTGGTATATTTTCTTACTAGCAGCCGCTATATTTTGGAATTTCCCCTGCCCAGAGAAGCAGAGACTGTTTTGATAGATAGATGTTCCGGTTGCCTGCACTCTGTCTTTTTGATAGAGCAAAACTACTCTTAGATGAAAGGGAAATGGAGGAAGAAAAGAATCACAACATCAAAAGTAGTTCTGGGTGGGATGCAGACATGTTCTTAAGATTTCTGTGTATGTGTGTTTACAAACCGGCCTGTCAAGATGCTTCTAAGTGTTGAGGAAAGAAGGAGCACCCTCTCCCCTTTTATATACAAATAATTTCATGGGGGAGACAATGTTTTCATTGGGTTGATGGAACATAGAATAACAGGCTTGGAAAGCACCTTGGAGGTCTTCTAGTTCAACCCTACATCATTCTGAAATGAAATGAAGTTGGCATTTAGTTTGCATGATTTGGCACAGTGATATGATCAGCAACGGTATTAGGCAGGAAACGGATGGCTGCCTTTATCAATACATCTATAGCTTGGATCAAATCCACTGCAGATTTTTTTTATTTTCTTTTTTTTTAATAAAGATTTTTATTGACAAAGATGTAAAATACACACACACAAAAGTTAGACGTACACCACATTTATACAATACAGTGCAAACAGGAACTTCCTGTTTTTTTATATAATAGTAATCATCAATCGATACCGCTCACCTTATATTATTTCCCCTTCTATTGTATTTTATTTGGATTTTACCATTCTTAACCCTCTTATTTTACTCATAACTATTATTTTTGAGTTTTGTTATATTCTTTCATTGATTTTTGTTTCTTTCTTCCATCCATTTATTCCATATCTGGTAGAATTCTGATTCTTCCTTTCCCTGGATTTCTTTAGTTAGTTTATCCATTTCGGCACAGTCCATAATCTTTCTTATTATTTCATCTTCACCTGGGATTAATTTGTTTTTCCATTTCTGGGCAAAGGCAATCCTTGCCACCGTAGTTATATGTAGTATTAAATACTGGATTTCTTTTTTGTATTTCACCAACATAATTCCTAATTTATTCCCCCAAAATTTTCCCATTTGTCTAATTCAATATTATAGCCAAAGTTCTGTGCCCATTTTATCATTTGTTCTTTCACAATTTCCTCTTCCATTTTATACTTCAGGAGGAATTTATATATTCTCCCTATCATCTTTCTATCTGGGCTTTGAATAATTTTATCCAATTAGTGTGGTTCTGTTACAATGTCATGTAATTTAGTATCTTTATTGTATTTAGTTTTGATTTGGAGGTAAGTTAGCCAGTCAACTTTCATGCTCTGATCTGCCAATTGTTCAATTGTTTTTAAGTTTCCTTGTTTATCAGTTAAGTCTCTGTATCTTAGGATTTTGTTCCAATCTGTAAAATTTGGGTGAGTCATCCTTTCTGTCGGTGATAGCCAATTTGGGATTTTCACATAGTGGATTTTTTTGAGTTTGAGCCATTTTTGCAATAACGCTCTTCTGATTATATGATTTTGAAAGTATTTGTGCGTTTGTACAGGAATGTATGCCAGCCTGCCTGCAGGTCATGGCCTTCTAAGGTCAACATTATTTTGTTCTTTAGCTCTATCCAATCCTTCACCAATGTTATTGTTACTGCTGATGCATATAAATCCCAATTTGGTAGTGCTAAGCCTCCCCTCTCCTTGCTGTCTTGCATTGACTTTAGTTTAATCCTCGGTTTTCGTCCCTGCCAAATGAACCTAGCGGTTATTTTATTTAATTCTTGAAAGAATTTTTTACCTGGATTAATAGGTGTGGCTTGCAACAGGAATAGGATTCTTGGTAAGATATTCATTTTAATTGTTGCTATATGTCCCATGAGTGATAACTGGATATTTTTCCAATTTTCTAAATCTTTCTTTATTTGTATCATTAATTTATTATGATTATCGTCTTTATTTTCTATCTAGTTGTTCTACCTGATAATTCTGAGGTGATGAAAATGGGAGCAAGTTGGTACAGGCCATTTTGAGGAATCTTCCCTACCATGTACTAGCCACACCCATGGATGACTATGCTACATAGCATGTACTTTTACAAACCTTGGTGGATCCCTTTCAAATGAATTGTCTTTGAAGGAATTGCCTAAACCTAAAAACTTAACATTGAAACCTGGTCAAAAACTGAGTGTGCAGCCTTGCATGGGGTGGGGGAGATACAGAGGCCCACACAATTGTGGGGCTAGTTGGCCCCATAAGAACCCCCCACCCCCACCCCATCTGTTTTAACAGCTGCTAATCTCCACTTTGGAATGTTTCACCTTTTGAAATTTTATCATGTTATTTTTAAAATAATTTTACACTTTTTAACCTTAAATTATTCTGATTTTACTTTTACTTTTAATTTGGTTATATTATACATTGCCCAGAGCCTCTCTCTGAGCGATGTAAGTGGTAAAGAAATATGAAAAATAAATGCATAAATAAATAAGATAAAAAATAATTTCAGTGGCAGGATCTTCATTGAAACATGCAAAATAATTTGAGGAGAACAGTTTTCCATAATGCTTAGTTGCTCTATACTCACTAAGCATATCATGGATAGGATAGGATAGGATAGTACAATGTCCACTGTAACTGCAGAAGGTGTGCTAAAGAGTGCTAGAAGGACCAGTCCTTCAATATCATCTAATTGTTGGCATAATAACCTACCGTTTGGGTTGTTTGATTTACTTTATTTTTTGTGGAAAATGTACACAGCTCAAGCTATAATTTCTTTTTGTAAATTCTTTATAAAATAAATTAAATTCTTCCTATGTATTCTTTGGGGATAGGAAGATGCCTCTCCTTGTTCTTAAAGTTGCACTGAGATTGGCATTTAGTCCATTTTCAAAACTTTAGAGAATTTAATCTAGTTCAATGTCATAACCTTTATATATATATATATATATATATATATATATATATATATATATATATATATATATATATATATATATGAATGTATGTGTGTGTGTGTGTGTGTGTGTGTGTGTGTGTGTATGTATGTATGTATGTATGTATGTATATATATATATATATATATATATATATATATATATATATATATATATATATATTAGTGTCACAACCCCTGGTAACCCCCAATTATGGGAGGAAGCTAACTGCTTCCAACATCTGTCAATCGGCTCGTCACAAGAGTCCATCACGACAGAAACCCAATATTTTTACTGTTGCCTTTGTTACACAAATAAAAACACACACACACACACACACACACACACACACATATATAAAATTTTTGATTTTTGATTTTTGAATAAACACAGACAAACAAAACCATCTTCCATTACAAATTGTAGAATGTGTATCAATTGGTTACAAAAAACTTTTGTGCATCCCTTCCACAGTCATCACCTACAATTCATATCAAGTTATATATTTTATATATATATTTTATATTCAAATATATTTATATATATTACTATCATCAAACCTGAACTTTCATTTGACTATAATTGTTTTTACGTCCTTTTATATAAAATATTCCAAAATTTAAAGAAAAATCTCATAATGGCATTCTGTTAACTGTTTCCATTATCATCCAGTAACATTATATCTTTATGACATGTTCTAAATAAAAAAATGATTATATTTAATAACAAAGTCTAGACCTCCTTTATTAATCACGGTTTACAATTTATATCCAATTTCCTTTCATCAAACCAGTAGATATGTATACATTGTTATCATTATCAATTATTTATCTAGCTATATCCATTATCACTTCATTTTTTTACATAATGCTCTAAATTTAATTACACTTGACTAATTTTTTATTATAAGCTTTCATATATCAACCTGTGTCTTTCCAGTAATAGTGCAGTCTTATGTCTTTTGCCATTTATGAGATTAGTCTTCTGGTTGTTTCCTTAATAAAATTTGTATGGACTTCTCTTTGCAACTTGTTGCTTGTTGCATATCTTATATAATCTGGAAACCCCCCATCTGCTTCTTTAATCTTATCTTTGGTTATCAATAGTGCTTCTGACAAAATTTCTCTCCTTAGATCCATCAATTCTTCTCTTTCTTCTTCTTCTATACCTTGAAATCTGGGGTAGAGTTCCTGTCCATCTATCTTCCCATTCCATATTCCACTCTTTCCATTTCCAACCACGCTCAGTTCACTGTTGGAATCAACAATTCTCTTGTCTCTTTGTTCATTTTTCCCTTCAGTTTTTAGGACTCTAATCTCCCCTTTTTCCATTTGATGAACATCTTCAATTTATCCATTAAATTTTAATGTTTTACAATCTATGTTTTTCAATCTCTTCTCAATTTTCTCTGTTACTTCTAATAATTTTTGAATTTCAAACATAATCTTTTGCAATGTTAAGGTTTCTTTTTGATGTCGAGCCATTCTTCCAACTGGCAAACACTGCCACTCTAGCATTCAAAAGTTTTTATTAAATTTGACGCAAGTTCATTTATAATCTTTCAAAACAAGGCTTTGTTTTCACTTCTCTCCAGCTGCCAATGAAGCTTCCAAAGAACACCTGTATAAACAACCCATGCTCTTCTCCTTATTACTCTATATAAACAAGCTGAGGAACCTTGAAGTGCAAAGTCAAAATGATCCAAGCGAAAAAGGAAAGGGCAATGTTTCCAGGACTTAAGCCTCCAGCCTCCAAGTGGCAGTGTTACCTCCTTTGGACAGAGAGGAGTGCTGGTTTGAAAAAGGTTTAAAGAGTCCATCTATGTCAAAATTGAACAGTCCTCTCTCAACAGGGGGGGAAGGGATATGACATCCTCTATCTCCAATCTACAACACAGGTCTTTCAACAGTTCTAAGAAGGCTCCACAGCAATTTGCACCACTGGGGGTACGGGACCCTGATGACACAGATAAACCTCCAGCTGGCCTTAATGACTTGCTAAAAGAATACAAATGAACAGCTGACTTCAAGGAGTATAAATCTTTTCATTCCGCACAATCCAGTCAGAGCTGAAGAAGCTTCTTGGATGAGAAGCTAAATGTCTTCAAATAAAAAACAAAGTCTAATCGCTTCTTGAAAAAGCACCTTTGGGGCTACTCTGCTTGATAAATTTGTATCATTTGTATCATACTTGCATGTCTCTCAAACTAGATGTCTTCCTCATTTTATCTTGCAGAATTGTCATCATGGGAAAATTCCTGTTGACCTGCTCAATCGTGATTCTCTTCATTTTGCTCCAGACTGAGGAGATCATTTCCATTCCTAGAATAGGACGGGGCAGGCCGAGTGGCAGCAGCAGTCGATATTCAAGTCGATCTAGCAGACCCTCCCATAATCCTAGCAAATCTTCCTATCACTCTAGTAAAACCTCCCATCATCCTGTAGAGAGACCTAAAAACATGGCACCCAACCCACCCGAGAACAGCCCTCCACTTCCAAACTGGTTTCTCAATCCTGCAAAACATCCTCCAAACCACGCAATCTTTCATTCATATATTCCTGCCAAGCCACAAAATCCAGAACTCTTTCTACCTTATCATGTCAACCCTCGTAATCCTGCCCACTCCCCAAATAATCCTTTTAACCCAGGGAATTCCCCTCCACACAACCCTGCCCACCCCCCAAATAATCCTTTTAACCCAGGGAATCCCCCTCCATACAACCCTGCCCACCCTCCAAATAATCCTTTTAACCCAGGGAATCCCTCTTCACACAACCCTGCCCACCTCCCAAATAATCCTTTTAACCTAGGGAATCTCCCTCCATACAAACCTGCCCACCTCCCAAACAATCCTTTTAACCCAGGGAATCCCCCTCCATACAACCCTGCCCACCCTCCAAATAATCCTTTTAACCCAGGGAATCCCTCTTCACACAACCCTGCCCACCTCCCAAATAATCCTTTTAACCTAGGGAATCTCCCTCCATACAAACCTGCCCACCCCCCAAATAATCCTTTTAACCCAGGGAATCCCCCTCCATACAACCCTGCCCACCCCCCAAATAATCCTTTTAACCCAGGGAATCCCTCTTCACACAACCCTGCCCACCCTCCAAATAATCCTTTTAACCCAGGGAATCCCTCTTCACACAACCCTGCCCACCTCCCAAACAATCCTTTTAACCTAGGGAATCCCCCTCCATACAACCCTGCCCACCCCCCAAATAATCCTGTTAACCCAGGGAATCCCCCTCCATACAACCCTGCCCATGCCCCAAATAATCCTTTTAACCCAGGGAATCCCCCTCCACACAACCCTGCCCACCCTCCAAATAATCCTTTTAACCCAGGGAATCCCTCTTCACACAACCCTTCCCACCTCCCAAACAATCCTTTTAACCCAGGGAATCCCCCTCCATACAACCCTGCCCACCCCCCAAATAATCCTGTTAACCCAGGGAATCCCCCTCCATACAACCCTGCCTATCCATATCCAGTCAACCCCAAAAACCCAGTCCATCCTCCACCATATCCAGGCAACCCTCAAAACCCAGGGTATTTCCCACACCAACCATATAACCCCGAAAATCCTCACCGGGAACACTATAATCCCAAACCCTGGAAACCTAAACCGCCCAAGATTAAGATGAAGCATGTGGCTGGAGCGGCAATTGCAGGTTCAGGGGAAGGAGGTGTTCGGGGCTACTTCCTGGGACGTACCATGTCTAAGCTGCATTTTAAATTTAACAACCCGAATGAGGAGCGTTGGTGGTATGAAAATCGCCATCGTTATTCTGATCAAGTTTACTACCCACGGTACAAGCAGCCTGTTCCACAAGATACCTTTGTGAGAGACTGTGTGAACATCACAGTGAAAGAATACATTGAGCCCACAGGGAATACAACAGAGGACGAGATGGAAGCCATGGTGGTGAAGCATGTGGTGAAGGAAATGTGCATCGAGCAGTATCGTACTTTCTCCAGATCTCCAGGAGGCGGCAGTCCCAGACCCAGTGATGGCAACCCAGTGGACCCTAAGCCAAAGGATGATGAAGTGAAATATGTGGTGGGGGAACCTGTTGTAGATATTCCAGTGGAAGACCCTGAGAACTATATCTTAGGCAGCCCCATAGGCAAGATGAATTTTTATTTTAATGACAGTGAGGAAGAACGTTGGTGGAATGAAAACCGCCACCGTTTTGCCACCCATGTTTACCACCCAAACTCTACCCAACCAATTCCAAGAGATGTTTTTCTGAGTGAGTGTGTAAATATCACCATAGGAGAGTATGTGAAGCCCACTGGAAACCAAACTGAAGATGAATTGGAAGCCAGAGTGGTGACACAAGTGGCAAATGAAAAATGCATGGAGATCTACTATCGCATGACTGTTCTCACAATGGCAGGCAGCTACTATAATAATAAACCAGAGACAGATACTACACTGGAAATCAAAAGTGAGTTCAAACATGGACAAGGAGCAGTTTTGGCTAATAGTCCCAGAAGAGCCAGTGGACACAATCCAAGAAATAATGCTGTGACTAATTTGCATTTCTCTTTTGAGAATGCTTTGTTTCTCCTTCATCCTTTTGCCATTCCAGTCATTACCTTAATCACTCCTTTCCTGATCTTCTAAGGGCTGTGCTTTCTAAGTCTCTTCCATGGTTGCTATTGTCAGAGGTCTGGAATATTTCTCTCTTCAGCAAGAATTTAGTTGTGATTTTATGTTTTTCTGGAGACTGCATCAGATGCAAAGAGCTGCAATACATAGGCTACTTATGAACGAATTCCAAGTGCCATCATAAATCAGTCTAAAGTGATTCCTTTTTTGTATTTGTCAAGTCTAATTTAAGAGGGAGACAGTGGATAATTCCCCTATTCCTGTTGCCTCGATCCTTCAGTGGAATCTGCTCAGTTTTCAGGAAATATTTTAGCAGGTCACATGATAGTAGAAGTTGCTTTTAAAAAGGAAGGAAGGAAGGAAGGAAGGAAGGAAGGAAGGAAGGAAGGAAGGAAGGGGACTTCTGAGATTTTTTAAAAAATGAATCCATCAAGATTTGAACTGAAGGTTCCATTCAAACACATCTGAAGTCCAGTCTTGGGACCAAACTGACTTTCTGAACAATTGGGATCAAACAACTGAATAGGTTTGGATGCCTTTTGTTTGACTATTTCCAAAATAGCTCTCCTCTAATGGGAGCTTATAATTCCAACACGTATCTGACTAGTCAACCATTTTTGCTGAGTGGTGAAAACTGTCACACACCTCAAAAGAGAGGCAGGCAGCATTTGATGGCAAACATGTTTTACAATGTCGCAAACTTGGTGATGAAAAACCATGCATCTGGATGGGCTGCAAATGTTGAACTGAATACTTTTTTGAAACTACGTTCCTTCTGGTTCCTATTGCTGAATGTTGGAAAGCTGAATTATCACTTTTCAGGAGGGGTGGGTTGAGGGCTGCAGAAAGAAGACTTGAGGTCACTTGTGGCCCTGGGATTGCACGGACTCCTGCTTGATAAACTGCTTTTGTGCCTTCTTTGTCTAAATTGTCATCCTTATCCTTAAATATGACTGGGAGGTTTTGTCTAATCATTAGTAATTTGTAGACAGAGAATATTGTTTGAAAGCCACATGGTTCCATGTTGTTTTCCATTCTTTGTTTTCCTTGACCTCTTAAAGGTTATTGAATACCTAAGTGGGTTTAAACTCTAATTGTCTACAGAGATTTTCAATCATCCAGGTCGTAGTTGTCCTATAGTTGTTCCAAGGTGCTTCACCCCAAAAAAGGCAACTAGACTGTTTTTTTCCCTTTGAAAACACTTTAGTTCTCATCCAAGAAGCAAAAGTTTTTCAAAGAAAAAAAACAAGAAAGTCCAGTTGTCTTTTTGGAAATAAAAACACTTTTGGGGTTAAGCTCTAATTCTATCTTTAGTATTCTTTTCTGCCATGCTGTGATGATTGTCACAAATCAGAAGTGGAAAGAGATTTGGCTTGGATTGAAATTATTCCAAAATTGAAAAGGCAGTTGACTTCAGTATTAATGTGCTTTTTCTCTTGAAACAAAGGATGCAGTTGGATTTATTCCATTTTCCTTCCAGCCCTAGGATTCTCAAAAGGAGTCTCTTTAGAAAAGAAAAGCTGATGGATTCTCATCTTCAGCCAAAACTGCCCTTTTTAAACAAGATGTGAAGTTGAAGAATTTTTGTATCAATTCTTCATAGAAAGGTGTTGATAAGCACTCCTTGGACATCCTATTGGTAGGTGTGGTTAAGCTAGTAAGACTAATGAGGAAGAAAAATCCTTCTGTTATTTCTGAATTTGGATCTTGCCTTAATTCAGCTGTAAAAGGTCAGAAAGATAATTTCAAGCTAGCTTTAGCATCTATTTTGTTAAGAACAAAGAAATCCTGAAGGCTAACTGGGATGTAATACAGTGGTTGCATTTCTGTTTAATTTTCCTTCTTTGTGTGGTGGAAGGCGCTATGCTAAAACAGCTGGGAAGTTTATCTGAGCATGAGTGTTGTGAACAGAAGCTAAAATTTTAAGCTATTGTGATTATTCGTTACAATCTAACATGAGGACCCAGACTGTGGGGGTAATATGCTGACTCTGTAAACCGCTTAGAGATGGCTGAAAGCCCTATGAAGCGGTATATAAGTCTAACTGCTACTGCTATTGCTATACTCCATATGATATATAGTGCTCAGGTTTATTTCCTTGTGGTATGCTGATCACCTAATGTTCCAACACAAAATTTATTTGAAGATTACTTGTTAACTGATGTTTGACCTGCTAATCTCCATTTATTCTTCGCACACTTTTAGCTAATCTGCCAAATAAAACTGTAATAAACACCAAAATAAGTCTGTTGTCCTTGTATTTGGTCCTTGTTTGCAAATCAACTGCTATAGTAAGGAAGAACTTGGATTGACTTGCTACCTTACTCCTGATGTTAGCTGAATCATTAATATTAGCTTTCTGATAAGCTTATCCCATTTGCATCAGAACAATTATCATTTAAAAGGAGAGAAATTGAAGTCCTCTTTGGAAAATATATGTGTATTCTTAGTCTACTTATAAGGTAATTTTTCATATATCCTTGGACTCTGAAGTGCCACTATGGCAATTAACAATTTTCAATAGCTTTAGATTTTCTGGAAATCTAGGCTCCTCCGTAGCCTCCTCCATGCCCAGGAGTGTATGTATGTGTGTTTACAAACCGGCCTTCCAAGATGCTTCTAAGTGTTAAGGAAAGAATTAGCACCCTCTCCCCTTTTATATACAAATAGTTTCATGGGGGAGACAATGTTTTCATTGGGTTGATGGAACATAGAATAACAGGCTTGGAAAGCACCTTGGAGGTCTTCTAGTCCAACCCTACATCATTTTGAAATGAAATGAAAGTTGACATTTAGTTTGCATGATATGGCACAGTGATATGATCAGCAACGGTATTAGGCAGGAAAGGGATGCTTGCCTTTATCAAGACATATATAGCTTGGATCAAATCCACTGCAGATTTTTTTTTCTATCTAGTTGTTCTACCTGATAATTCTGAGGTGATGAAAATTGGAGCAAGTTGGTACAGGCCATTTTGAGGGATCTTCCCTACCATGTACTAGCCACACCCATGGGTGACTATCATGTACTTTTACAAACCTTGGTAGAGCCTCACCCCTTTCAAATGAATTGTCTTTGAAGGAATTGCCTAAACCTAAAAACTTAACATTGAAACCTGGTCAAAACCTGAGTGTGCAGCCTTGCATGGGGTGGGGGAGATACAGAGGCCCACACAATTGTGGGGCTAATTGGCCCCATAAGAACCCCCCCCCATCTGTTTTAACAGCTGCTAATCTCCACCTTGGAATGTTTCACCTTTTGAAATTTTATCATGTTATTTTTAAAATAATTTTACACCTTTTAACCTTAAATTATTCTGATTTTATTTTTACTTTTAATTTGACTATATTATACATTGCCCAGAGCCTCTCTCTGAGTGATGTAAGTGGTAAAGAAATATGAAAAATAAATGCATAAATAAATAAGATAAAAAATAATTTCAATGGCAGGATCTTCATTGAAACATGCAAAATAATTTGAGGAGAACAGTTTTCCATAATGCTTAGTTGCTCTATACTCACTAAGCATATCATGGATAGGATAGGATAGGATAGTACAATGTCCACTCTAACTACAGAAGGTATGCTAAAGAGTGCTAGAAGGACCAGTCCTTCAATATCACCTAATTGTTGGCATAATAACCTACCGTTTGGGTTGTTTGATTTACTTTATTTTTTGTGGGAAAATGTACACAGCTCAAGCTATAATTTCTTTTTGTAAATTCTTTATAAAATAAATTAAATTCTTCCTATGTATTCTTTGGGGATAGGAAGATGCCTCTCCTTGCTCTTTTTTTTTTAATTTTAATTTTTATTACATAGACAACACATACACACAATAAAAAAAAAACAAAGAAAAGAGCATCATCACATACAGCATGTCGTTTGGTTGCAGGTGTTTTAACATCCATATTCTCGAATAACATTTACCATCACAGATTTTTCATTTAGTATAACTAAATACCTCACTTTCATTGTGCAGTATATGTTCAATTACATTTAGTATTATTTTTTTCCGATAAATCATAATTCCCTTACATTCTTGATTGTCTATTGGATGACAGTATACCTTTATATAATCCCCTTTTGAAAGAATTTTTTTTTTTTACCAACCATTTATATTTATATATCACTATTTTCATTTATGCATAGTTCTACCAATCAACTATCAGGTATGCTTATGTTCATTGTTATCCTTGTACCTCATACATTCAAACAGAAAACTTATTCCTTCATTTTTTCAACAAAATATTCTAAATAGTCGCTACATATATATACCAATTTTTAATTATTCTCGAAACCCTCCATCTGCTTCTTTAATCATCATATCTTTGGTTATCAATAGTGCTTCTGACAAAATTTCTCTCCTTAGATCCATCAATTCTTCTCTTTCTTCTTCTTCTATACCTTAAAATCTGGGGTAGAAGTCCTTTCCATATTCCACTCTTTCCATTTCCAACCATGCTCAGTTCACTGTTGGAATCAACAATTATCTTGTCTCTGTTCATTTTTCCTTCAGTTTTTAGGACTCTAACCTCCACATTTTCCATTTGATAAACATCTTCAATTTATCCATTAAATTTTACTGCTTTACAATCTATGTTTTTCAATCTCTTCTCAATTTTCTCTGTTACTTCTAATAATTTTTGAATTTCAAACATAATCTTTTGCAATGTTAAAGTTTCTTTTTGATGTTGAGCCATTCTTCCAAATGGTAAACACTGACACTCTAACATTCAAAACTGTTTATTAGATTTGACACAAGTTCATTTATAATCTTTCAAAACAAGGCTTTGTTTTCATTTCTCTCCAGCTGCCAATGAAGCTCCCAAAGAGCACCTGTATAAACAACCCATGCTCTTCTCCTTATCACTCTCCATAAATGAGCTGAAGAACCTTGAAGTGCAAAGTCAAAATGATCAAAGCAAAAAAAGAAAGGGCAATGTTTCCAGAACTTAAGCCTCCAGCCTCCAAGTGGCAGTGTTACCTCCTTTCCCTCTGATATTACCTATGTATCCCTTTGTATTCCTTTTATATCTTCTTTATGTTCCAGGCTTAAAAGAAACAAAATTCTTAAGTGAAGCAAAATAGAAAAAAACACCCATCTAAACCAGTATTATAAAAATAAAGAAAAAGATTTTAATCCATAGGTAAAAAAAGAAGCAGTAGAAGAAAAACTAATCTGTTCACTTTAAAAAATGGGAAATATTTGCAAAAATTCCATCCACAAAAGAAAATTAAAAAAAGATAACACACTGTCCAATGTAGCTTAATTTTGCCGTTTATTGTCTTCTGTTTTCAAATTTAATTTAGTTTTAATTTTTTTGGGTAGTCTCTTTTATAACAATAAGATTTCCTCACCAGATGGACTCACTTCTCTTTCCACTTTCCTCCTGTTCCGGAACTGTCCCAACTTCAGCAGCTTTTGGCTGCACTTCTGTCACCGGCAGGAAGAGATTTTTTTTGATCAATCAGGGACTTTGCGATGTCCATGAGATCAGCAAGATGTACTCTTCCCTGTCACAATCTCTTTGGGACGGTTTAGGTCCAAAAGGACCATCCAGAGGCAAAAGTATCGACTGTGATCTTGGAGCTCCGAGATCGCATGTTGTGTCATTGTGATGTCAGCTACTGTCTCTCATCATAACCTTTTCTTTCTTTTTTTATTAAAAGTTTTAAAAGCTTTTACAAATATTTACCTCCCCTCCCCCACCCGAACCCACCTCCCCCCCCAACCTCCCCCCCCCCAACCTCCCAAAGCACATACAGGGTATAAATCTTTAACAATCATATTCTAAAGCAAACTAACAGACTTTAGCATCATCCCTCACTTGTACTTTAACTCCCCTTTTGTTAAACTAACTCTAAACAAATTATATCATTCCTTGCTTCTTCAATCATAACCTATTTGGAGTTTCTTAGTCCCATATTTATTTTGAATATAATCAATCCATCTCCTCCACTCCAGCTTATATTTCTCATCTGAATGATCCTTGAGATATGCTGATATTTATCCTCTTTTAAAATATATTTTGCATAATCCACCATATTTTTATCCAAAATGCTTTGACCTTTTTGCAAGTCCACCATATATGATAATATGTAGCATCAGCACAATCACATCTCCAGCATTTAGGTTGTAGGTTCGGATACATACAAGCCAATTTTTTGGGTTCTAAATGCCATCTATAAAACATCTTGTAGAAATTCTCCCTCAGATTTTGGGCTTGCGTAAATTTTACATTTCTTACCCATATCTTTCCCCATGTATCCATCATTATTGGTTCTTCAAAATTTTGTGCCCACTTTATCATACAGTCTTTAACTATTTCTGTTTCAGAATCCATTTCTATCAATATATTATATAACCTTTTTATATGCATTTGACTTTGATCCCTAATTTGTTTTACTAGATTGTCCTTATTTTGCGTAATACCAATTTTCTGATCTTTTTTCCATCTGGCCTATAACTGAAACCATGTTTGGATTACCTTTTCCTCTTTTAGTACATTCAAAGGTTTTAGCTGTAAAAGACCTCTTTCTATAGTAAGAAGCTGTCTGTATGTGATTACATCCTGTTATTGTGCTATGCTTATATTCTCTATTGCATGTCTGGAGATTGCCCACATAGGTATCTTATCATTTAATTTATATTGATATTTTTTCCAGACATGCAGTAAAGCAGTCCTTAAAATATGACTTTTGAAAGTCTTATCCACCTTCTTGTCGTATATCAAATAAGCATGCCAACCATATACCAAATCATGCCCTTCGATATTCAGTATTCTATCCTCTGTTGAATTAATCCAATCACTAATTATTGATAAAACTACTGCTTCATAATATAGTTTTAAATTTGGCATTTTCAAGCCTCCTCGCTCACATACATCTTGCATTATTTTAAGTTTTATTCTCGGTTTCTTCCCTGCCAAATGAATTTATTAATATCCTTCTGCCATTCGAGCAAGTTTGCATCTTTTTTAAGTATTGGTTTCATTTGAAAGAGAAATAAGAACTTAGGCAAAACATTCATTTTTACTGCTGCTATCCTTCCCAACAAAGACAATTGTAGTTTCTTCGCAACTTGTTGCTTTTTGCATATCTTGTAAAATCTCAAGACCCTCCATCCACTTCTTTAGTCAGCTTATTTTTGGTTATCAGTAGTGCTTTTGTCAAAGTTTCTCTCCTTGGATCCATCAATTCTTCTCTTTTTTCTTCTTCTAAACCTTGAAATCTGGGGTAGAGCTCCCTTCCATCTATCTTCCCTTTCCATATTCCACTCTTTCCGTCTCTAACCACACTCAGTTCACTGTCAGTATCCACAATTATCTTGTCTTTGTTCATTTTCCCATTGGGCTTTTAGGATTCTAACCTCCACTTTTTCCATTTGCTGGATACCTTCCATTTTTCCATCAAATTTTACTGCATTACAATCTATATTTTCCAATTTCTTCTCAATTCTCCCTGTTGTTTCTAATAATTTTTAAATTTCAAACATAATCTGTTGTAATGTTATGGTTTCTTTTTGTTGTGCCATACTTCCAACTAGTAAACACTGCCACTCTAGATTCAAAATAAGATTTTGTTTTCACTTTACTCCAGCTGCAAAGAAACATCCAAAGAGCACCTGAGTAAACAACCCGTGCTGTTCTCCTTATCTCTTCTGTAAACAAGCTGAAGCCTTTGAAGTGCAAAGTCAAAATGATCAAAGAGAAAAAAGAGAAAGCAATATTCCCAGGACTCAGCCTCCAACCTCCAATTGGCAGTGTAACTTATTTTCCCTCTGATGTTACTACCCTCTTTATATTCCTTTTATATCTTTCCAGGCTTAAAAGAAACAAAATTCTTAAATGGAGCAAAATAAAGAGAAAAAAACCCCCTCCAAACCAGTATTATAAAAATAAAGAAAAATATTTAATCCATAAGTAAAAAAAGAAATAGAAGAAGAAAAACCAATACCTTCACTTTAAAAAGTAGGGAATACTTGCAAAACTTCCATCCATAAAAAAGGATAACACACTATCCAATATAGCTTAATTTCACAGTTTATTTATCTTTTCTTTGCAAGTTTAATTTAGCTTTGATTTTTTGGGGGGCAGTCTCTTTTATAACAATAAAATTTCCTCACCAGATGAACACACTTTCTCTTTCCGCTTTCCTCCCGTTGCGGAGCTGTCCCAACTTCAGCAACTTTTGGCTGCACTTCTGTTGCCGGCAAGAAGAGATTCTCTTGGATCAATCAGGGATTTTGCAATATCCCTGAGATCAGCAAGATGTACTCTTCCCTGTCACCATCTCTTCGGGATGGTTTAGGTCCAAAAGGACCATCCAGCGGCAAAAGTATCAAAAGTATCGTGTCGTTGCGACGTCATCTGAGACAGCGTCGCAGCGTCTCCACATTTTTGTGTTTTCTGTGGATAAGAGAAAAATCACTCTGATGGGAAATAAAGACCCTGTTGGCCCACCATCTGATACAGCCTTCTCCATTATGGTCAAATGTTCTGTATTAAATTTGCAGATTTGTTCTGCATTAATATAACTTATTTCTGCCCTGTTGCTCTTCCTTTCAAGATGTGCAAGTGAGAACCCAAATAAAGAGATTAAGAAAGAAGGCTTTCATTTGGGCCTAACAAACAAAGATAGAGACAGGATGCAAATGACTCTTTTTGGCAAGAAAGACTCAAAATCAATTCTCCAAATATGGTGGAATGAAGTTTGGGCATTTGGAAACGATCCCAAAAACTTAAGGAGTTATGGAGGATAATAGGAAGTCTTTGTTTGAAAAGGAAAATTCCTATTTCTGACTTCTCTTACTGTTTTCCAAGCACATAAATATAAAAAGGCTTCCTTTTTCATTTTTTAAAAAGTTATCAGTTTATTGTAGAAGGAAACGGGATATGAAGCAGACCTATTTTGCCAAATCTGCTGAAAAGCCAGCTCAAGGAATTGCTTTATTCTCTCTTCTTCCCTAAAGTTTCCTAAATTTTGAAATATCTACTCCATTCTAAACCTATCATTCATTATTATTTTGAATACTAGCCATTCTGGAAGCATTTCTTATTGAAAATCAGAATTAAATATAATTAAGTAAATACATGTAAACTTTATAAAGAAAATCTTGAATCCAGAAATGGAAATATATGTAATCTACTATTGCATGAACAAGACAAACTTTTGCATGGAGTAGGAGAATTATCAAGAGCTACAAATAGATCTGGCGGCTGGAAGGATTTATTGTGCTGTGATTTGTGTTTTTTTTTTGTGCCTTTGAGTCAATGCTGACACCTGGTGACAGCCTGGATAAGTCCCTCTATTTTCTTTGGCAAGATTTTCAGAAGTGGTTAGTCCTTACCTTCCTTCTTCTAAGGATTGACAGGTCCAAGGTCATCCAGCTGGGTTTGTTGATTCCTGGGCTATGGGCAAAAACATATGTGTTACATTGAAGTAGAAGTAAGGATTGTATTGTAGGAAGCCACCCCCACTCCTAGAAGAATGAAATATTTAAGAATTAGGCTTACGTGAGCTTTTATTTCCCACCCACCCCAGTTGTGTAACTACCTAATCCTTTTCACAAATTTAATGTGATTCCTGAAGTATATAATTCTCCTGGGTTTTGGGTAATTTCCTAAGGTGACTAGATTTTCAGATTGGTAAAGAGGGACACCTTTGACTGGGGGGGGGGGGGGCTTGATTAAAAATTTTATACGGAGCAACAAAAATTTTCATACAACGCAAAAATAGTATTGTAATATTTTTTTTTATTTCAACATAACTACAATTTACAAATATAAATTGTAACTGTTGCCAAACATCAAAATTTTGATCACGTGACCATGCTGCAATGGTCGCTAAGTGTGAAAATGGTCGCTAAGTGTGAAAAATGGTTATCAGTCCCTTTTTTCAATGCCATTGTAACTTTGGTCACTAAGCCCATTATATCACCTTTCTTGCCACAGTTCTTAAGTGAATAACTGCAGCTGGTATTTTGTATTTTGGATAGAATCTTTTTTATAATAGTCTAAGACAATTTAAAAAAAGATTCTATCCAAAATACAAAACACCAGCTGCAGTTATTCACTTCTTAAGCAAATCCACTGGGCTTTCAACATGAAGCCAGAAAATGATCGGGACTTTTTTTAAACGCGGCGGGAAACGGGACAAATTGTTATAAAGCGTGATTGTCACGCTGAAATCGGGACGTCTGGTTACCTTATAATTTCCTCATCAAAGCTAATTGGTTAAGGAGGGCAAGAAGCGCTACAATTTTTTTTGACTGCTGATTCTACAAGCTGTCTGCCATGAATAATTTTGGAGAAAACACTGCTCTCCTTAGTGTCTATGGAGTTTCACAGTTATTCAGGTCATGGTTGTCCCAAAGGTGTTTTTACAAGTTCTTCTGCATTTAAAAGACGCAGGCCACTCTTTTGAAGACAAAAAGTCCACATTTTGGACAGAGAGGAGCGCTGGTTTGAAAAAGGGTTAAAGAGTCCATCTATGTCAAAATTGAACAGCCCTCTCTCAACAAGGGGGGGGGAAGGGATATGACATCCTCTATCTCCAATCTACAACTCAGGCCTTTCAACAGTTCTAAGAAGGCTCCACAGCAATTTGCACCACTGGGGGGACGGGACCCTGATGACACAGATAAACCTCCAGCTGGTCTTAATAACTTGCTAAAAGAATGCAAATGAACAGCTGACTTCAAGGAGTATAAATCCTTTCATTCCGCACAATCCAGTCAGAGCTGAAGAAGCTTCTTGGATGAGAAGCGAAACGTCTTCAAAGAAAAAACAGAAAGTCTAGTCGCCTCTTGAAAAAGCACCTTTGGGGCTACTCTGCTTGATAAATTTGTATCATTTGTATCATACTTGCATGTCTCTCAAACTAGATGTCTTCCCCATTTTATCTTGCAGAATTGTCATCATGGGAAAATTCCTGTTGGCCAGCTCAATCGTGATTCTCTTCATTTTGCTCCAGACTGAGGAGATCATCTCCGTTTCTAGAAAAGGATGGGGCAGGCCGAGTGGCAGCAGCAGTCGAAGTTCAAGTCGACCTAGCAGACCCTCCCATAATCCTAGCAAAACTTCCTCTCACTCTAGTAAAACCTCCCATCGTCCTGTAGAGAGACCTAGAAATCCGCCACCCAACCCACCCAAGAGCAGGCCTGCAATTCCAAACAGGCATAAAAATCCTGCAAAACATCCTCCAAACCATGCAAACCCTCCTCCACATAATCCTGTACAGCCACCCCATAATCCTGTTAACCCAGGGAATCCCCCTCCATACAACCCTGCTTACCCCCCAAATAAACCTGTTAACCCAGGGAATCCCCCTCCATACAACCCTGCCCACCCCCCAAATAATCCTGTTAACCCAGGGAATCCCCCTCCATACAACCCTGCCCACCCCCCAAATAATCCTGTTAACCCAGGGAATCCCCCTCCATACAACCCTGCCCACCCCCCAAATAATCCTGTTAACCCAGGGAATCCCCCTCCATACAACCCTGCTTATCCATATCCAGTCAACCCCAAAAACCCAGCCCATCCTCCACCATATCCGGTCAACCCCCAAAACCCAGCCCATCCTCCACCATATCCGGTCAACCCCCAAAACCCAGCCCATCCTCCACCATATCCGGTCAACCCCCAAAACCCAGCCCATCCTCCACCATATCCGGTCAACCCCCAAAACCCAGCCCATCCTCCACCATATCCGGTCAACCCCCAAAACCCAGCCCATCCTCCACCATATCCGGTCAACCCCCAAAACCCAGCCCATCCGCCACCATATCCGGGCAACCCCCAAAACCCAGCCCATCCGCCACCATATCCGGTCAACCCTCAAAACCCAGCCCATCCTCCACCATATCCGGGCAACCCCCAAAATCCAGGACGTCCACCATATCCAGTCAACCCCCAAAACCCAGCCCATCCTCCACCATATCCAGGCAACCCTCAAAACCCAGGGTATTTCCCACACCAACCATACAACCCCCAAAATCCTCACTGGGGACACCATAATCCCAAACCCTGGAAACCTAAACCGCCGAAGACCAATATGAAGCATGTGGCTGGAGCGGCAATTGCAGGTGCAGCGGCAGGGGCTGTTGGGGGCTACTTCCTGGGACGTGCCATGTCTAATCTGAATTTTCAATTTAACAACCCGAATGAGGAGCGGTGGTGGCATGAAAATCGCCATCGTTATTCTGATCAAGTTTACTACCCCCGGTACAACGAGCCTGTTCCACAAGATACCTTTGTGAGAGACTGTGTGAACATCACAGTGAAAGAATACATTGAGCCCACAGGCAATACAACAGAGGACGAGATGGAAGCCATGGTGGTGAAGCATGTGGTGAAGGAAATGTGCATCGAGCAGTATCGTACTTTCTCCAGATCTCCAGGAGGCGGCAGTCCCAGACCCAATGATGGCAACCCAGTGGACCCTAAGCCAAAGGATGATGAAGTGAAATATGTGGTGGGGGAACCTGTTGTAGATATTCCAGTGGAAGACCCTGAGAACTATATCTTAGGCAGCCCCATAGGCAAGATGAATTTTTATTTTAATGACAGTGAGGAAGAACGTTGGTGGAATGAAAACCGCCACCGTTTTGCCACCCATGTTTACCACCCAAACTCTACCCAGGCAATTCCAAGAGATGTTTTTCTGAGTGAGTGTGTAAATATCACCATAGGAGAGTATGTGAAGCCCACTGGAAACCAAACTGAAGATGAATTGGAAGCCAGAGTGGTGACACAAGTGGCAAATGAAAAATGCATGGAGATGTACCACCGCTTGACTGTTCTCACAATGGCAGGCAGCTACTATAATAATAAACCAGAGACTGCTACTACACTGGAGATCAAAAGTGAGTTCAAACATGGACAAGGAGCAGTTTTGGCTAATAGTCCCGGAAGAGCCAGTGGACACAATCCAAGAAATAATGCTGTGACTAATTTGCATTTCTCTTTTGAGAATGCTTTGTTTCTCCTTCATCCTTTTGCCATTTCAGTCATTACCTTAATCACTCCTTTCCTGATCTTCTAAGGGCTGTGCTTTCTAAGTCTCTTCCATGGTTGCTATTGTCAGAGGTCTGGAATATTTCTCTCTTCAGCAAGAATTTAGTTGTGATTTTATGTTTTTCTGGAGACTGCATCAGATGCAAAGAGCTGCAATACATAGGCTACTTGCCATCATGAATCAGTCTAAAGTGATTCCTTTTTTGTATTTGTCAAGACTAATTTAAGATGGAGACAGTGGATAATTCTCCTTCCTGTTGCCTCGATCCTTCAGTGGAATCTGCTCAGTTTTCAGCAAATATTTTAGCAGGTCACATGATAGTAGAAGTTGCTTTTAAGAAGGAAGGAAGGAAGGAAGGAAGGAAGGAAGGAAGGAAGGAAGGAAGGAAGGAAGGAAGGGGACTTCTGAGTTTTTTTAAAAAATGAATCCATCAAGGTTTGAACTGAAGGTTCCATTCAAACACACCTCAAGTCCAGTCTTGGGACCAAACTGACTTTCTGAATAGGTTTGGATGCCTTTTATTTGACTATTTCCAAAATAGCTCTCCTCTAATGGGAGCTGATAATTCCAACACGTATCTGACTAGTCAACCATTTTTGCTGAGTGGTGAAAACTGTCATACACCTCAAAAGAGAGGCAGGCAGCATTTGATGGCAAACATGTTTTACAATGTTGCAAAATTGGTGATGAAAAACCATGCATCTGGATGGGCTGCAAATGTTGAGCTGAACACTTTTTTGAAACTATGACATACTGACGTTTCTCCTGGTTCCTATCGCTGAATGGTGGAAAGCTGAATTATCACTTTTCAGGAGGGGTGGGTTGAGGGCTGCAGAAAGAAGACTTGAGGTCACTTGTGGCCCTGGGATTGCACGGACTCCTGCTTGATAAACTGCTTTTGTGCCTTCTTTGTCTAAATTGTCATCCTTATCCTTAAATATGACTGGGAGGTTTTGTCTAATGTAATTTGTAGACTGAGAATATTGTTTGAAAGCCACATGGTTCCATGTTGTTTTCCATTCTTTGTTTTCCTTGACCACTTAAAGGTTATTGAATACCTAAGTGGGTTTAAACTCTAATTGTCTACAGAGATTTTCAATCATCCAGGTCGTAGTTGTCCTATGTTTGTCCCAAGGTGCTTCCCCCCACCAAAAAAAGGCAACTAGACTGTTTTTTTTCCCTTTGAAAACATTTTAGTTCTCATCCAAGAAGCTCCTTGGATGAGAAGCAAAAGGTTTTCAAAGGAAAAAAAAATAAAAGAAAGTCCAGTTGTCTTTTTGGAAAAAAACACTTTTGGGGTTAAGCTCTAATTCTATCTTTAGTATTCTTTTCTGCCATGCTGTGATGATTGTCACAAATCAGAAGTGGAAAGAGACTTGGCTTGGATTGAAATTATTCCAAAATTGAAAAGGCAGTTGACTTCAGTATTAATGTGCTTCCTCTCTTGAAACAAAGGATGCAGTTGGATTTATTCTATTTTCCTTCCAGCCCTAGGATTCTCAAAAGGAGTCTCTTTAGAAAAGAAAAGCTGATGGATTCTCATCTTCAGCCAAAACTGCCCTTTTTAAACAAGATGTGAAGTTGAAGAATTTTTGTATCAATTCTTCATAGAAAGGTGTTGATAAGCACTCCTTGGACATCCTATCGGTAGGTGTGGTTAAGCTAGTAAGACTAATGAGGAAGACAAATCCTTCTGTTATTTCTGAATTTGGATCTTGCCTTAATTCAGCTGTAAAAAGTCAGAAAGGTAATTTCAAGCTAGCTTTAGCATCTATTTTGTTAAGAACAAAGAAATCCTGAAGGCTAACTGGGATATAATACAGTGGTTGCATTTCTGTTTAATTTTCCTTCTTTGTGTGGTGGAAAGCGCTATGCTAAAACAGCTGGGAAGTTTATCTGAGCATGAGTGTTGTGAACAGAAGCTAAAATTTTAAGCTATTTTGATTATTCGTTACAATCTAACATACTCCATATGATATATAGTGCTCAGGTATATTTCCTTGTGGTATGCTGATCACCGAATGTTCCAACACAAAATTTATTTGAAGATTTCTTGTTAACTGCTGTTTGACCTGCTAATCTCCAATCATTCTTGTCACACTTTTAACTAAACTGGCAAATAAAACTGTCGCCTGTATAACACCAAAATAAGTCTGTTGTCCTTGTATTTGGTCCTTGTTTGCAAATCAACTGCTATAGTAAGGAAGAACTTGGATTAACTGATCTAAAAAAGTCCTTTCAAATTCTTACATTCTCTGACTATGTAAATATGATTACCGTATATACTCGAGTATAGGCCGACCCGAATATAAGCCGAGGCACCTAATTTTACCACAAAAAACTGGAAAAGTTATTGACTCGAGTATAAGCCTAGGGTGGGAAATGCAGCAGCTACCGGTAAATTTCAAAAATAAAAATAGATACCAATAATGTTTTTGAATATTTATTTCAAAGAAAAACAGTAAACTAGCGGTGTATTCAATGAAATACTTCACTCACCTCATGATGCTGATGTCCCGCTGTGATGATGATGTCCCGTGCAGCCGCGGGAGCGATGTCCCGCCTCCTATGACACACGGCACAGTGATTCCTATCATTGGATCACTGTACCAGAGGAGGCGGGACATCGCTATGTGGCTGCTTGCCATAACAAGGAGGAGGTGGGACATCGTTGCAGAGCGGCAGGAGGGGGAGGAAGGGGAATCGTAAGACAGCCCTGCATTACATTAGAACGTGAGGAGGGGGGATGGTGCGGTGCGCGCTGCGCGGCAAACTGACACAGAGGGAGGGGAAACTCACAGGGGCACTGGGCCATTCACGAGTGTCACCCAGCGGCATGGCCCCGCCCCTTTTTCTCCTCCATTTCGGGCAAATTTTTCACTGACTCGAGTATAAGCCGAGGCGGCTTTTTTCAGCCCAAAAAGTGGGCTGAAAAACTAGGCTTATACTCGAGTATATACAGTAAGTTAAGTTGCTTAGTCTGAATTGGCTTTTCACACCCTGCTAAAATAACATGCATTGATTTAATTTTGGATTAACATGACTAGCATCTCACCTGCAAGCTTCATAGTATTTTAAATTATAAGAATGGTGTGTCTGTGTGTCTGAGTGTGTCTGAGTGTGTCTGTGTGTGTGTGTGTGTGTGTGCGTGCATGAGAGAGAGAGAGAGAGAGAGAGAGAGAGAGAGAGAGAGAGAGAGAGAGAGAGAGAGAGAGAGAGAGAGAGAGAATGAATTACATTCATTTTCCCAAACACTTCTGATATATACACCATAACCAACTTTATTAGCAAAAGTTGATAGGACTTGGTTGAGGGGCTTGCCATTGAGATGGGCAATGTATACATTTAATAAATTAACAAACCAGTAAATAAATGAGTAAATAAAACTAAGCCATGAATCATGTTTATCCATTTTAAAGACTGTTCTGTCTTAGTGAGATGTTCAGATCAAGTGTATGCATGGTAAAGAAGCACATTATCCAAGACCATTCTAACTTATTTGAGATGATGATGAAATACCCACAAACAATTTTTCTCAGAAGCAAAAGCACTATTGGTCAAATGTTATACTAATTATTGTAAATCCTATCCAAATAATTATTGTAACTATCCCCAAAATGCAGTTTAAAAATCTATTTGCTTTCTTTTCCTAAAACCAAAGTCCAGCTGCACAGATTGAATTGGATTTATTAGGTTTCTATGCCGCCCAATCCCGAAGGACTCCGGGCGGCTTACAGAATAAAAAGAAATTAAAAGAACTTAAAAACAATAGGACACACACAGTTAAAAAAGAACACAACAAACACCAATCAGAAGGCCTGCCGGAAAAGCCAGGTTTTAATGGCTTTGTGAAAGGCCATGAGAGTGGGGATGGCCCGGAACTCTGGGGGCAGATCATTCCATATGGCCGGAGCGGCAACAGAGAAGGCCCTACTCCTAGGTGCTGCCAGCCGGCATTGTCCTGCTGAAGGCACCCGGAGAAGGTCCATCCTATGTGATGTTATTGGTCTAAGGGAGGTATGTGGCAGGAGACGGTCTCGTAGGTACCCAGGTCCTAGGCCATGTAGGGCTTTAAAGGTAATAACCAGCACCTTGAATCGTGTTCGGAGACCAATGCACAGCCAGTGCAGCTCGTGGAGGATAGGTGTAATGTGGGTGTACCTTGGCACACCCAGTATCGCTCGCGTGGCTGCATTCTGGACCAGTTGCAGTCTCTGAACACTTTTCAAGGGCAGCCCCAAGTAGAGCATGTTACAGTAATAATTTATTCCACTAATAAAAAAACTGGACCCATTTGGATCCAGAATCTTGGATTTTATTCTGTGACATCTGATATTCTGGGAAAGGTTATTTTTGTATATGTATAGGAACAATATGTACTTATATTTTTAGGAATAATTTAACATAGTCCAAATGTTTCATTTCTCATATTTTATTTTTAAATTTATATCAAACATTTAAGTTTTTAAAAAATGCAAATCAAAATGAAGCCCATGCATAGTTACAGAGTTACAAAATATCCTGATGACAACTGATATGTCACTTCAAAATCGAACATTTCCCCGCCCCATTTAGTTTTTTTGCTCTTATAGTAAAACAACAATATTTAAAGCTGGCCTTTACAATAATCACCTGGCAAAATATTCATATGTACCAGATGTACTCACAAGATGAAGAGCATATCCCATTATATTTTTACTGCACTTACAATTTTATATCTGGTACAAACACAGTGTCAATCAGCAAATCAATTGAAATACACCATAGTTTTTAAAAAGTACCCTTTATAACCACCGTAGGCTGAAAGCATTAGGACAGACAAAATTATTACAGCCCAAAGTACAATTTTCAATTAGGTCTTAAAATTAAATGACTATAGGATCTTCAAACGAGCTGAATTCCAGTGGCTGTTGTGTTTCTAGCAGTAATATTTCTAAGCCTTGCTGTATACAATGGAGAAATAACAAACACAAACTCTGCTAACAAATATATGGTCAAAAAATGTAACACTTTTGGAGGCCACGTCAGCTTTTGCATCCTAAACCTCAAGGAAATAAATAAAACATTAAGAAATCAAAAGCGAAGTGTGGAAAGAGTGACGCATTTGTAGCAACCTTGTTTAAAGAATCATTCTAATATAGTGCCTCAGTATGCCAGATCTGGTTCCACAAACTCAGTTCACAAGCTCAACATTAGGTTCTTGCTCTCAAAGTTCATTAGAAGACCATCCATGAATTTCTTATTCTGGACTGTAGCTGAAGACAAAGGGGATCACTCCCTCTTGCTTAATAGACCAGACAACCCTTTGACTGGGATGGTATAAGGTTTCCTGCTTTGAGCAAGGGGTTGGATTTATAGTCCCTTCCTGCCCTATGATTCTGTGTTTTATGTTCTAACTACAAGTATTGGGGGCCAGCTGAGACATCAGTGTGGATGGCATGAGTAATTTTCCCACGCACACAAATGTTCTGTGAAATAGTAGCACTGTCAGGTTCTGCAGTTGTTCCAGAGACAATTCTAAATTTCAGTTTCTTTGTGAATATTTCTTTGACTTTCTAAAGAAGCCAATGAAAGGGACTTTGGTGCTGGAAGTGGAAGTTAATTTCAAAGTTCTCCAGGGTTAAAACCTTCAAATTCCTAGTGATTTTGTGGTCCAAGGATCTATTGGATGCTACCTTACTCCTGATGTTAGCTGAATCATTAATATTAGCTTTCTGATAAGCTTATCCCATTTGCATCAGAACAAATATCATTTAAAAGGAGAGAAATTGAAGTCCTCTTTGGAAAATATATGTGTATTCTTAGTCTACTTATAAGGTAATTTTTCATATATCCTTGGACTCTGACGTGCCACTGTGGCAATTAACAATTTTCAATAGCTTTAGATTTCTGGAAATTATTTCAGAAATTTCTTATTTCTTAACAGAAATACTATTTCAACCTGCTCCTTCACTTTCCAAAAATGACTTTTTTCTTTTGCTCTGAATAAAGTATTTCCACCAGGGGATTTGTCAATTTGTCAATTTTAATAGATTTGTATGCCGCCCAATCCCGAAGGACTCCGGGCGGCTTACATAAAAGCAGTTTAAAATATATTTTTTAAAAAGATTAAAAACACAAGACAGAACGACTTAAAAACAAAACACAACATGCACTCAGTTGTAATGGGGCTGAAGTTCAATCAAGATCAACAGCCCCAGGCCTGCTGGGATCTTGGTTTCAAGGCTACTTGCCTTCAGCAAGATTAATCACATGCTGTGTATCTGCAGCAATTGTGCTTCATAGGCAATATGTTTTTTCTTACATGTGGAATAGCCTTCAAAATGTCCATGTGTGAATCAGTCATGGTGGATGGGTCACTCAAGAGCTCCAAGGCTATAATACCGATCAGCTCTGGTTGTCAAAGCCCTTTAAAAATGCAAACCCTTCCCTTGTGAAGATACACTTGGTCCTTTGGAAAGACAGACTTTGTGATAATGCAAAATGACTGCTGCATTAAATATAAAAATAAAGTTTTCTAGCAAGGTGCAGAGTAATAGTAGCTGGCCAAGAATTACTTGGCCATTCTTATGTACTGTATGTTACTATATTGGGTGTAAGCGCAGACTCAATGGTCAATATTTGAGAATGGGCAGGGTTTGTTATAAAATGTTCTTATGTCCCTCCTTTCCCCACCCAAAACTGTTTTGCAGCTAAAGACAGAATCACAGGTGGTTATGAAAGGACCATGTATGCTCAGAAGAAGCCAGTATGTTCAAGAATACTTAAGAGATAGAACAACTCTTAAACACACCCACTAAAAATTGCATGCACAAGAATGTATTCTCCCACCAGGTGTATGCTTTTTAGAGGTCCCTTCTCCACATTGCTAGCTCAACAAGAGAGAACCTTCAGGAAAACAACTCAGTGTATCAGGAAACATAAAATCAGTGTAACCATTACAAGCACAGAAGGGTTGGCAAGCAGCAAAGTGACACCTGACATCACCCTGTATTGCTCAGTGCACATCTGGTGTACCACTTGTGTCACTGTCTTTCTCTCCATCTCATCTGCTGTCCTGTTCCCACTGGGCTCCATGTACTGGGTCACCGTGACGTTCGTGCAGTCTCTCACGAAGACGTCCCTCGAAACTGGTTGGTCATACTTCGGGTAGTAAACTTGGTCGGAGTAGCGGTCGCGGTTTTGATACCACCACTGCTGCTCTTGAGGATTGCTAAACATAAACGGCACGTTTGACATGCTACGGCCTAAGAGGTAACCACCCAATGCACCTGCTGCAACTCCGGCCACAGCTGCTCCTGCCATATGCTTCATCTTGGGTGATTTGGGCTTCCAGGGCTTTCCATACTGGCTGCCCCCATAGCCGCCCCCATAGCCACCTCCGTAGCCTCCTCCGTAGCCTCCTCCTTGCCCAGGATAACCACCTTGAGGGTAACCACCTTGTGGATAATTAGGTCTGTTTGGAGGATGTTGCTGGGGGTAACCAGGTGGGCGTTGGCCCCCAGTATTCCAGCCACCACCAGGTTTAGGCTTCTTCTTGGAAAGAGAGGGCTCCATCTGGAGCAGGAGAAGGAGAAGTAAAATCCAACTGGTCGCAAGGGATTTCCTCATTGTTGCTTATTCTACAAATCAAACAGAAGAAGAAGAATCATTAAGGGAAGAACAGTTTGGAGTTTAGGGTCCCTGAAATTAAGAAGGCCTTCCTATACTTTACATTTGAGCTCACACCAGAAGTTGAATTGACTTGCTGTAGAAAGGTCTACGTTTTAAGGATAGGGAACAAAGTTAATAGTGTCCCCTTTTACCTGTAGAGCTTGTACATTACAAACAAATCTTAGGGGCTCCACTGATTATTCAAACACAGACTGTACAAATCTTCAGATCAATGTAGGTCAGTGTGGGAGTCCTATATGCATTTTTTATCTTATTAGCCACCAATTAACCACAGCACATTGACTAACTCACAATTCATATAGGAGAAAACCAAACAAATTGCATTATGGCTCAGCACATATCTTTCTATACATGTCAGTATGTTTTAGAGTGTGAGTGGTGTCTATCCAATTGCACTGGATTTAAAAAAAAAAAAGTGAGCCTGAATTACTCTAGCTAGAAACGATGAACTTCTATTTGTCACGGTGTCAGAGATACGACAACCAACATTGCAACAGGAAGATGTTTAGCCAACAACTCTTTTGCAAAAATTGCAAGTAAATAAATAAATATCTGAACATCTTGAAAAGGCCAAACACAGGATAACCCAAAAGGAGAGAATCCCACAATAGCATGCTGGCTGGGGAATTCTGGGAGTTGAAGTCCGGACATCTTCAAGTTGCCAAGGTTGAGAAACACTGCAATAGCAGTTGGAGGCCAGTGTGATACAGTGGTGGGTTGCACTTAACTTCACTATCAGTTTGCTGATTGCGCACAAACATTCCGTTCACGTGCGCACGCACAATCCACCACCCCTGCGACAACCAGCTGATTGTCAGGACTCGCACAGGCGCCCGTGTGCAAAATTGCCTTTTGCCGTAAAAACAGGTATAGAGCATGGGCAGACGAGCAGGCCAAAAGAGCCACCATACCAGTTCGCTCTCAGCTGCTCCGGGGCCGAACCATGCTGAACCGGCAGCAACCCACCTCTGGTGTGATAACAATAAAGCCATAATTTCCTCCGAAGATTTAGTTTCTGCCACTGAGCCTTTAAGAGCAGATCTTTCTGAAAAAGCCATGGATCTCCCACTTTCAAACACGACCAATCTGTAGAATAATTTTCCTTCCAGCCCTAGGATTCTCAAAAGGAGTCTCTTTAGAAAAGAAAAGCTGATGGATTCTCGTCTTCAGCCAAAACTGCCCTTTTTAAACAAGATGTGAAGTTGAAGAATTTTTGTATCAATTCTTCATAGAAAGGTGTTGATAAGCACTCCTTGGACATCCTATTGGTAGGTGTGGTTAAGCTAGTAAGACTAATGAGGAAGACAAATCCTTCTGTTATTTCTGAATTTGGATCTTGCCTTAATTCAGCTGTAAAAAGTCAGAAAGGTAATTTCAAGCTAGCTTTAGCATCTATTTTGTTAAGAACAAAGAAATCCTGAAGGCTAACTGGGATATAATACAGTGGTTGCATTTCTGTTTAATTTTCCTTCTTTGTGTGGTGGAAAGCGCTATGCTAAAACAGCTGGGAAGTTTATCTGAGCATGAGTGTTGTGAACAGAAGCTAAAATTTTAAGCTATTTTGATTATTCATTACAATCTAACATGCTCCATATGATATAAAGCCATGGATCTCCCACTTTCAAACACGACCAATCTGTAGAATAATTTCTTCACCATTATGACCAAGAACATATATAGTGAAAGCCATGGTAGAAAATAAAGAACTTACTAAAAACATTTGGGGAAGATTCAAACAATTGTTTCATTGATGGTCAATGAGTACACACACACACACACACACCATATATATATAATTTATAGCATGCTTGGAAACCACAGGCAAAAAATCTACACTATAACATGGGCTCATGAAGTTGAAATAACAAATTTTTGCTGCGCTTCTAAACCTTGACAATGAAAACACAACAAAGAGATCCTTTGATAGGTGTGGTTTCTACTTCATTAGGGAGTATATGAGTATATGAGAAAAGGATGCGCAAGCGATTCCTTTGCCCTTGAGGTATCTGATCTCCTAGGCAACCAACCTTTCTCACAGACCAAGAATGAGGCTCTGGAAGTTCCCTAGCTATCTCTTTTATAACAATGCCATTAAGCCTTATCATTTTCAAGCAAAACAAGCACTGCACAATTCCCAAAGCTTTTGAGGATCCAACGGAATCATGAGCTGTTACAGACGCCATTTAAGTGGAACTGTTCTGACTGACAGCCCATCTGGTAAAATCTGCAGGGCCTGCTGAAGCTGTTTTATGAATGCATTTGAATTGTTTTTAAAATATACACCATTTGTGATAACAGAACAATAATTTCAGCCTGGTATATTGACTTTACCAAGGATTGGGCGAGGTTTTCTAGGAATGCTACATACATACACTCTTCTAACAAAAGGACAGGACTAAATTTGCCAGCAAGAATGCCTATGCATCTGTAGAATGATAGAAAGAAAGCAATTCAATTGGAGCCACATGCCTTTTTAACCCTATAGCTTTTGCACGATAGCACTGCTTGCTTTTCATCATGCAAGGGTTTTATTTATTCCTTGCTACACCTGCAATGGACCCAGCTGCTCACTAAGTAGATCATTGTGGTGCTTTGTGTGCACAGCGAGAGACAGCACGATTGCAAAACTGAATGCTTTATGTCAGCCTTTTATACTTCTCGCTGATCTGGAAGGATCCGATTTTCCGTTTAAGCGGATGACACGAAAACAAGGCACTCTGGCATTTTTAGTATTATTGTGGTAAAATGCTTTGCACACCATATCCAACTTTATGATGCCCCATGCTCATTGCTTGTAGAAATGAACCCAGTGCTCCCCAACCCCCAGCCCTGCATTACGCAATACCACAGGGACTGTATAACCAGCAAGGGGTTTATATTGCCAGCGAGTTAAATTATCTCAGAAACAAATCCCTAATTTGGAGGAGTCACAAATGCAGATCTGGCAATCTAATCAGGTCAGCTAGAAAGCACTTTTTTCATGCTTCCCTCATTACCTAGGGACGTTCACCTACTCTTAAGAAAGCACAGCACATTTGTGGTCCTCATAGCAGCTTCTATTCTGTCTCTGCTGTATCTGTTTTGAGTCACTATGGAATGGTGCACTTCTGCTGCATTGGTTTCCCCCTTGGGCTCTGTTTCCTGTCAATTGTCACCAGCCTAGAAGATCCATCAGTTAGAGCAGCAGAAATGGGTGAGTCTCATTCCTAGCCTCTTCCTGTCTCATTTGTCTACCCTACTTGGAATTTCCTAAGCTAAAGTAGGAGAAAGAGGAGGGAAGAAACAACCCCAGGGAGGAGGTAGGCAGAGCCTGCCATGACTAAAAGTAGCTAGGTCCTGTGGGTTCCAACATGGGGGACCAGCAAATTGAAGGTGAGTCTAGAAATTGAGTCATGGGAACAGGACAACTTTTCTTTTCCCATTGTTTTGAAATATTTTGCTGCTTATGCAAGCAGCTTCTTCAGTCAGAGCAAGTTGGTTGTGGGGGGGAACCTCCTTGTATATATCCTCCAGGATCCTCCAACCAACTTACTCAAACTGATAGGCTACTTGCATAAGCAGAGACATGTTTCTAACCAACAGGAGTAGAAAGAAGTCCAGTTGCCATGACTCAACTTCTAGACATCTACTGGGATGATTGAGCATCTTCATTGACATATGAAACTGACTAGCTGTTAGCAAAGGGACTTTTACTTCAAGGATGGTGGACTGGAGTTGGCAAGAAGAGGGAAAGCACTGTCCTCCTAATTTTTGTGGAAACTGCAGTAAGAAAAGGCTGCTTTCCTTCTTGCTTCCTCTTTCTCCCCAGGTAAAGATTGTCTTCTCCTCAAAGAAGGAAGAATTGCCTACTATTCAAGAATGGACGTTAAAAGTAGTAAATTTAGCAGAGATGCCCAAAATTTCAGCATATTTGAAGGACCGTTCAAATGAGAAATACAAGTTGGAATGGAGAAGATGGATTGATTACATTCAAAATAAATGTCAGACTAAGAAATTTCAATTAGCTTATGAATGAACAAGGAATGTTATAATTTATCTAAATTTAGGTTAATAAAAGGGGAGTTAAAGTACAAGAGGGAGGTAGGATGCTATAGTTAGTTAGCTTATGTTAGTGTATGTTTGTTAAATGTTTATACCCTGTATTTTGCTCTGGGAAGTTGGGGGAGGAAGGGTTGGAGGGGAGGGAAGGGGAAGGGGAAATATTTGTAAAATTTATTAAAACTCTTTAATAAAGAGTTGCCTACTGAGTCTAGGTGGCGCAGTGGTTAGAGTGCAGTACTGCAGCCACTTCAGCTGACTGTTAGCTGCAGTTCGGCGGTTCAAATCTCACCGGCTCAAGGTTGACTCAGCCTTCCATCCTTCCGAAGTGGGTAAAATGAGGACCCAGACTGTGGGGCCAATATGCTGACTCTGTAAACCACTTAGAGAGGGCTGAAAGCCCTATGAAGCGGTATATAAGTCTATAATAGCTATTGCTATTGCTATTGCTACTGGAAGTTTCCAGGAAAGTGGGTATCAAGAGCAGAAAAGATGGAAGAGAAAGGTGAGGGTATGAAAGAGGTAGATTGGTGTGGTGGCTAAGACATCAGCCTAGAAGCTGACAGACCATGAGTTCTAATCCTGCCTTAGGCACAAATCCAGTTGGTGACCTTATCTAGTCCCTCTCTTTCAGTCCAAGAAAGGACAAAAGGGCAAACCATTTTTGAAAAATGTTGCCAGGAAAACTGCAGGACTTTCCAGATAGAATTGGAGAAGATTGAACAGGAAGGAATGAAATGAAGGGAAACATAAAGTGGGGGAGGTGCAATGTTAGGGAAGGTGGACCAAGTACCCTAACCTTCCCCAGGGACTTCTATAGTCACATCCACTATGCCTCTTAAGTCACTTTGAGGCTGTCTTGGAGAGAATCAAAACAAGGGGCAAAATATCCCCTAACGCAGTCCTTGATTCACAACCACAATTGAGCTCCAAGTTCCCATTGCTAAGCAAGACAGTTGTTAAGTGAGTTTCGCCTCCGTTTATAACCTTTCTTGCCACTGTTGTTAAGTGAATCACTGCAGCGGTTAAGTTAGTAACACGATTGCTAAGTGGGTCTGGCTTCCCCGTTGACTTTGCTTGCCGGAGGGTCATGCAAACTGATCGCATGACCCCTGGACACTGTAACCATCAGTTGCCAAGATTGATCCCATGATTGGGGGATGCTGTCATGGTTGTAAGTGTGAAAAAATGGTCACAAGTCACTCTATCCAGTGCCACTGTAACTTTGAATGGTCACTAAACAAATAATTTTAAGTCAAGGGCTACTTGTACTAATGCAGCCAAGAAATTAGGCGTATTTAACAATGGAGTGGAAGAAGGCTAAGCACAGTGGACCAAGGAAAGAAATTGCTGTCACCAAAAACATGATTGTGCTGGAAAGAAGAGTCTGATTTTGGTTGTAGTTTAAAGAAGCAGCAGCTGATGGCAGGACCTGGAAGGACCTTGGATCTTTTCTGTACAGCACAGAAAGCTGGAAGGAGTTTTGTCTACTTTTCCCTGCCACCCTTGATAAGAAGAATGAAGAAATAGTTTCTTCTATTGGGGCATATTCTTAACTCCCTTTCCCAGCCATCCTCATCAAGATTAAACTGGGCTGTGAAAAAGCACAGCAAGAAAAAAACAACCTCTTCGAAGAGCAGTCCTCAATTTTCCTGTGCATGAAAATGGGTGTCTAGTTATATTACAATCCCCTTTGCTCTTGATGGGCTGGTACTTGTTTTCAGACCCCATTTAAAGTCTTGGGACTGAGACATAATGGTCTGGAGCGCCAGACTTTCATAGAATCACAGGTCTGAAAATGACCTTGGAGGTCTTCAAGTCCAATCTCCTGCTAAAGGTAGGCGGCCTTTCTCCATCCTAGACAAATGGTTGCCCAATCTTTTCTTGAACATCTACAACTCTAGGAGATAAGCTATTTCATTGGCTAATCATTCCCACTGTCAGGAAATTCCTCCTTATTTCCAGGTTGTATTTCCCTCTGATGAGTCTCCATCCATTGCTTCTTTTCCTGCCCTCAGGTGCTGTGGAGAATAAATTGGCATCCTCTTCCCTGTGACAGTCCTTCAGGTATTGGGAGACTGCTATCAGGTCTCCCATAAATCTGCTCTTTGTTAGGCTAAACATATCTCATTCCCTGAGGCTTTCATCATATGGGTTAGCCTGCAGAAGCCCTAATTGTCTTTGGTGTCCTTTTCTCTTCTCTCAGATAAGACCTCCTCCAAGTTCTTTACTGGTGTTGTTCTGGATATTCCTGCCAAGTCCAGTGAGGCTGATGGCTACAAGCAAGATGGCCCTTTTGGCTGGAAGGAGCCACTTAAGAAATGGCCACTGTGAATATGAAATGCTGCTACCTTAATGGTGCCAAGTTAAAACTCTTCCTTTAGTTCTAACATTTGCAATCAGCTTGTTTTCATGTCCCTGTTCTATGCTGGGATAGTAGATGTTAGCTTGACATCACTCAGTGTTATTAACTTTTATTGTTTTGCTCTTTGTTTGGGGAGCGGGCATTCATGTAATCCACCCAATGGACTTGGATCACAAGGTAGAGGCAAAATACAATAACAAATTATAGGCTAGAGATAGGCTAAAGATACAAGGATCTTGACAAACTTGAACATTGGGCACTATCTAATAAAATGAAATTCAATGGTGAAAAGAGTAAAGTTCTACATTTAGGCAATAAAAATGAAATGCACAGGTACAGTATAGGTGGTACCTTGCTCAACAGTAGTAACTGTGAAAGGGATCTTGGAGTCCTAATGGATAACCATTTAAATAGGAGCCAGTTGTGTGCTGCAGCTGCCAAAAAAGCCAACACAGTTCTAGGCTGCATAAACAGAGGGATAAAATCAAGAGCACGTGAAGTGTTAATACCACTTTATAATGTCCTGGTAAGGCCACACTTGGAATACTGCATTCAGTTTTGGTCAGATGTAGAAAAGATGTGGAAACTCTAGAAAGAGTGCAGAGAAGAGCAACGAAGATGATTAGGGGACTGGAGACTAAAACATACGAAGAACGGTTGCAGGAACTGGGTATGTCTAGTTTAATAGAAAGAAGGACTAGGGGAGACATGTTAGCAGTGTTCCAATATCTCAGGGGTTGCCACAAAGAAGAGGGAGTCAAACTATTTTCCAAGGCACCTGAGAGTAGAACAAGAAGCAATGGGTGGAAACTAATCAAGGAGAGAAGCAACTTAGAACTGAGGAGAAATTTCCTAACAGTTAGAACAATTCATCAGTGGAACAGCTTGCCTCCAGAGATTGTGAATGCCCCAACACTGGAAGTCTTTAAGAAGATGTTGGATAGCCATTTGTTTGAAACGGCATAGGGTTTCCTGCCTAGGCAGGGGGTTGGACTAGAAGACCTCCAAGGTCCCTTCCAACTCTGCTATTGTATTGTATTATATAAATTAGTAAAAGAAGGGATCCAAATAATAACAATACAGGTAATCCATGATTTACAACCACAACTAAACCCCAAATTTTTGTTGCTAAGCAAGACAGTTGTTGAGTGAGTTTTGGCCCATTTTATTTCTTTTTTGCCTGTTGTTAAGCAAACCACTATAGCTATATAGCCACCCGGAGACTTCAGCTAGTACAGAACGCGGCCGCGCGAGTGATTGTGGGCGCACCTCGGTTCGCCCACATAACACCTATCCTCCGCGAGCTGCGCTGGCTGCCTGTAGATCTCCGGGTGCAATTCAAGGTCTTACTTACCACCCATAAAGCGCTCCATGGTAGTGGATCTGACTATTTGAGAGACCGCCTCCTGCCAATAACCTCCCTGCGTCCCATCAGATCGCATAGAGCGGGCCTCCTCCGTATTCCATCCGCCAGTCAGTGCCGACTGGCGACCACCCGGAGGAGAGCCTTCTCAGTTGCTGCTCCGACGCTATGGAACAATCTCCCCGTGGAGATTCGTACCCTGACCACAGTCCAGGCCTTCCGTACAGCCCTCAAGATCTGGCTAGCCCGTCAGGCCTGGGGATAAATTTTCTTGCCCCTCCCGAATGCTGAGTGAATGTTGTGTTTTAGTACTTTTTAGTTATCTCACATTTTTTTTCTGTATTTTGTCTTTCACTCCCCTTCCCTTACTATTGTAAGCCGCCCTGAGTCCCCTCAGGGAAAAGGGCGGCCTATAAATGCTAAATAAAATCTAAAAAAAAATCTAAATCTATTAAGTGAATCATACAATCATTTAAGTGAAACTGGCTTCCCTATTGACTTTGCTTGTCAGAAGCCAGCTGGGAAGGCTACAGATGCCAATCACATGACCCAGGATAGTGCAGCCATCATACATGCCAGTTTCCAAGCATCCAAATTCTGACCAAGCGACCATGAAGATGCTACAATGATTGCACTGTAAGTGTGAAAATCAGTCATAAGTCACTTTTTTCAGTGTGGTTGTAGCTCCGAATGGTAAACTAAATGAATGCCTCTAAGTCAGGTTCTACCTGAAAGGAAAGGATGCCCATTTCTGTGCTAGAGGGATAACGAAACATCTGCTAGCAAACAAGGAAGCTCAGAGAGCATTAAGGGCTCCATCCTTAAGCAACATCTATGTTTTTATTATGATTATAGAGGGATAAATGGTAAGATTGGAGAAAAGGCAGCTTCCTAGGATCCTGAAACACGAGCCTGAACCCCGAAGGGCCAGAATACTGCAATACATTTGGAATTCTATGTAACATATCTTTTTTTTTTAAAAAAAAAAGCACTGGCTACCTATTAGTCTCCGAATCCGCTTCAAGGTGCTGGTCGCTACCTATAAAGCCCTACATGGCATCGGACCTGAGTACCTGAGAGACCGCCTCCTGCCGATTACCTCTCTCAGACCAATTAGATCGCACAGGTTGGGTCTCCTCCGGATTCCATCTGCCAGCCAATGTCGGCTGGCGACTCCCCGGGGGAGAGCCTTCTCTGTTGCAGCTCCGGCCCTCTGGAACGAGCTCCCTGTTGAGATCTGGATCCTTACTACCCTCCCGGCCTTCCGCAAAGCCACCAAGTCCTGGCTGTTCCAGCAGGCTGGGGGGAGCTGAGAAGCATCTACCTCCATAGAAATTGTGAATGTTGGTTTTGTTTTTAATATGTTGTCTTTGTCTTGTTCCCCCCTTTCCCTTGTCTTTTGTGAGCTGCCCGGAGTCCTCCGGGAATGGGCGGCATACAAGACAAATAAATAAATAAATAAATAAATAAATAAATAAATAAATACATACATACATACATACATACATACATACATACATACATACATACATACATACCCTGGAGCTCCAGAAATAGCATCTTATATTATTAAGGGCCAAGAGTGGAAGAAGGAAAGGTTACAACAAGTGCAGCTTAGCAGTGCCAAAGAAGAAAAGCGGTATAAAATTACCGGTGGCGTACAAAGGGAAGAAGAAGAAGAAAAAATGAAATTTCTCTCCCTTTGAATTCAGTGCAACTGATCAAGCCGGACACAACGAGGGGAAGATTTAAAGTAAGAAACTATGCAAGACGCAGTCAGCTTACCTGCCAACATTTTAAAAAGGGGGAACAAGTAAACCCCAGCAGGATTTTGCCGAGTAGGAGGAACAGGGGAGGGAAAGTGAGACTCCGGCAGAATTTTCTTGAATTCCGCTGCTAGCGTAGAGAGGATTAGAGTTGGGGGCAGAAGCAGCTGACGGGAAGTGGCTTTTCCACGCAGGGGCGAAGTCACCCCAGTCTGTCAACCGTACCCAGCTTCATCCTCCTCGCCTCCCCGGCCTTCTGGGATTCTCTCGCTCGGCGTGGGTCCAACAGAGACACGAGCAGCGTCTGGAGCCACCGCTTTGCCGGGCAGAAGGGGTCGTGGGAGGCGATTTCTCACACTTTCCCCCGACCCCCTTCCTTCCCCAAATCGAGCTGAGCCCTCCTCTGACTCGCGCTCCCCTCCGAGTGTGGCCGACCTAGAAAACGTTGGGCGGATCCTTGGGTTCGTTGGGTTGGGTTCGATCCACCGTTGGGCGGATCGAACCCAACGACGCACCTCCGTCTCAGGATGAGCCTTCCGCGAACAGGCTGGGCGTTTTGGTCTCTCTTCCCCATCGGCCTCAGCCTCTTTGCTGAACCCCAACTCCCTCCTCTCACCTGCGTCCGTCTCTTCCCGAAGTCCTGGAGATGCGAAGTGCAATGCGACTGAGCAAGTCACCGAGCGCGCGCCTGCCTGGGCTTTGGCAAAGCCGAGTGTCGCTGTTGCGCGCGGTTCAGACAGCGCTTTTTTCCAGCCAGGAGGAAGTGGTGGTGGTGGTGGTGGTGGATGAGGAGGAAGGGAGGAGGAGCGCTCCGCCGCAGCTCCTGGGAGGCTAATCCTTTCAGCTCTGAGCCAGGAGGGGAGGTGGAAACAATATCTGCACAGTACTTGGCCAGCTCGTGACGCCAGCGCTCTTTCTAAATACACCAGGGCCATCTGTTTATGCTTCCGCCAATTGGAAGGTGGCAGAGAAGCGGCTGGAGTCGAGTGGTTCCCTTGGTGTATGCATTCGTGCAATGTCATCCTTTCGAGGGAGTCCAGAACAATAAAGGCTCTAGTTCTGTCTTTGTTGAAATCTGGCATTAATAGACTCTTGCAAATTTGAAAGTACCCCTCCTGATGGTGTTACCAGTTTGGGTAATAGAATAACGGAGTAGGAAAGGACCTTGAAGGTCTTCTAGTCCAACCCACTGCTCAAGCAGGAGACCCTGGCCTATATCATTTCAGACAAATGGTTGTCCAGCCTCTTCTTAAGAACCTCCAGTGTTGGAGCATTTACAACTTCTGGAGGCAAGCCATTAATTGTAATTGTCAGGAAATGTCTCTTTAGTTGTAGGTTGCTTCTGTCTTCAATTAGCTTCCATCCATTGCAAGAAAACAACCAAGCTCACAGAGCCTCAATGCCTCCGCAACACTCCAGCTGCTCGGCGGAGGGTCGCGCAGGTGCCATACGCTCCCTGCGCATGTGCAGAAGCCCCAAACAGCTCAAATACAGGTAAGGAGCGCGGGTGGGTGGGTGGGTGGGCCCTCCGGAGCACCGTACTGGAACAGTACCTGGTTCTCCCAGCAGACACCGGTATGCCCGTACTGGGGCGTACCGGTTGTATCCCTCCACTGGATGTGTGCATAAGCTACTCTTGGCTAGACTCACAAACCAAGGTACAACCAAGGTTGGATTTGCTGGGATGGTGTGCTAAGCCACCCTTTCTTGCCTGTCAGCTGTGATTTATGGCTGGGAGTGTTGTGTGAATCTTGCTAATGATGTTTTACAAGGAGTCCTTGACTTGCAACCACAATTGAGCCCAAGATCTCTGTTGCTAAGTGAGACAGTTATGTGAATTTTGCCCTATTTTAAGATTTTTCTTGCCATAGGTTGCCATGTGAATCACTGCAATGGTCAGTTAGTAACAGAGTTGTTAAGTGAGTCTGGCTTCCCCATTAACTTTGCTTGTCAGAAGGTCACAAGGGGTGATCACATGATACTGCACTTGTCATAAATACGAGTCAGTTTACCAAGCATCCAAATTTTGATTACATGGCCGTGGCGATGCTGCAACGGTCGTAACTGTGAAACATGTTCATAAGCCACTTTTTTCCCCAGTGCCATTGCCAACAGTCACTTAATAAACTGTTGTGAGTCAAGGACTATCTGTATTCCATGCGACATTGCTAACGAACCATAGTTCAATGAATTAGGCTTATAATTTTGACTGGTGTAGTCAATGATACAAATTGCCTTTGTTTTCTGGATGATACTTTATTAATTCAGGTCTTAAAAACCTTTTAACAGCCCAGCATTAGCTTGTGCGGGAACTTGGTACCAGCCAAGGCCAAAGTAAAAAGCAGAATGAAAGATCTGGGTGTGTTTGCATTTCCAACAAGCTAGGCAGATTCCAGCGTGCTCCCACTCATCCCTCTTTGCTGGAACACACAACAACACTGTGTTTATTTAGAGCTGGAAGCTTGGTAAGGAGATCTAAGGAATTTCCCTATGTAGGCCCCCTGCTAGAGAGTTGCTATGGGATGCCACCTTGTTTCCTAAAGGCTTTCTGGGCAATAGAAAAGCTGAGGAGACCAGTTTTAATCAATGCTAGGGGAAGGTGAAAGGATTAAATGCCTTTGGCCAAACGGGGGTAAGAAAAATTCCCAGCACTATGATCTCCTTGGAGGAAAGGCGAGCTAACAATAACAATGGCCCTGGTATGGTTTCATTAGTCACAGGGATGTGGTTCACATATAAGAATCTTAAGGAAGTGACTCATTGTTGGGAAATCCTTAATAATACCTCTTAAGGTAAAAACTTGATAACAGATAGAATGGCTAGAATGGCTAAAATGGCCTGGAACAATTTCCCCAATCTGTTTCTTTTTTTAAAAAAATAAATATTTTGTAGGCGTGTATTTTGATTTCCTTCGATAGCATGGGAAGCATCAAGACATGGATCCCTTCACTTGCACAGTGAGATGGTCGCTCAATTTACTCAACCACTACAGAGTTCTACCACATGGAGCAAATATATATTTATTTGAACTGTATTATTTTAGTGTTTGTTTCTTTGTTTTGTCGGAAGTTATCATCCAACCCTCTCCCAGAAAAATGAATTATCCTAGGAAATATTGAAAAGGCAGAATATTTCTCTGGATATGAAAAGAAAGAAACATGTTTTAAAAGACAGAATAGTTGCCTGTAGCTTCCTGCCCATCCCCACTGTTAATGGGCCATTAAGAAGGCCAAGCTAGTCCCTTTTACATAATAAAGATTTCTCCACTGCAGCCCCAAGGGGGATGGGAGTAAAGGCATGATAATATTGGCCCTTTACTCAACTGACCACATGGCATCTGAGAACTCAACTAAACCTGGATTCAAAACACAGCCCAGAGAGTTGCCCCTGCATGGCCCTATGGGAGTCTGACAACCAATCAGAATACATTTCTTACACAGGAACAGGAAACAGAGAGGTGGGACTGAACAGGTTATAAAAAGCCTAGCAAGCCCCTCCCTCGGCCCTTCTCTTCTTCTCCACCAACATTGAAGCATGTGATCACCTTTTCTGTTCAGGGCTCAAGCCACGTGGCCCTGTCCACCAATAAACCATCTTTCCAAGCAGCTTCCATGTCCCCAGTGTCTTTTTCCCCACTTGGAGCTGAACCCAGAAGGACATTTCTTTCATCAGTTGCTTTAAGGAAATAGACTGTTGTTGTTTTTTTGCAGTCCCGCGAAGCGCTTCCAGGTTGAAAGGATTAGCCGGTGACATCACCGTTACCATGGAGACACCCAGTTGGGAGCTCCTTTTATATCCTCGGCAGGAGCTGGAGTGAAAGACCATTGCTCAACCCTGCCTCATGGCAGCTTTTGCATCTCGAATGTGGGCTTGCTAACCTCCTGCCAATGTCTCAAGCCGCCACGCTCCTAATAAGCTAGGTTAAGTAATAGTTAATTTCCAGCTTGCCCAATGAATTTGTTGATCAGATAGGTTCGAGATCATAAGGCACCACGCTGGAATCTCAGTCAAGAGCTCTCTATTCCTCAAAATTCATGGTTAGCAACCCTTCCTCAGCAAACTGGAATAAAATCCAATCCATTAAACATCTACAACCTGCTGGAACAAGTTTCTCTCACCTTGCTCTTCTTCATTCAATTTGCCTTTATAGTTTAATCTGATTGAAACTTTGTCCTTGGACACTTGGATCAGATGGTTGCGCTCACTTCCTGAGAAAACCTGTGTATTCAGCAACCTTCAAGACAGTCACAGGTTTTTTTCCCCCAAAGCCAAGTTGGAGTCCAGGTGTTTGTAAAGAAAATAGGAAAAGGTCAACCACAGAAACCTCTCCAAGGTCCTGGTGGGAGCTAATAATGGCAATAAAAACAAAGATGTGGGAAACCTCAGAGAAGTGAGGATCTTTTTTTAGGAAGTCATTGCATTTTTAATCACCACAGAACACTTACCTATTGATGGAGGGAACTTCCAAGAAAATCATTGCAGGGAAATTGTGAGTAATAGGGGGAAGGAACCTTGGCTAACCATCGCAAGTGCTTGGTTGGATTTCAGTTTTGTTTCCAAGCATAGTTAAGTGCTAGAGTTGATAATGGAAATATTTAGCTAGCAGTTGCCAGAGGGTAAATTGATTTGTACAGGTCTGTCAATTGTAGAAGGTATGACTCAAGACAGAATACCCATTTGGGCATGTGGAAAATTGCAAATTCAATTATTGGTACTCCAAGATGGGATGATCAAACACTTGCCCCAAGGCCAAGAAAATCGTGATCAATCTGTGTCGACAAACAATAATTTGATTTGATAAAATACAAATTTCTATTTTTCTTGTGCGTGTGGTTTTTTTACAAGGGATTAGCAAGTCAAGTCAAGTTTAATGACATCAAGTCAAGTCAAGTAAAAGTTGGTAATTGCAGACAAAGGCTAGCCAGGAAATTAGCAAGAATTTCTACAGGTTTAACAAGAGCCACAATCCTTTGAAGATAACAACTCACCTACATTAGTTGGCAAACTTACACTTAGGGAGGGGAAGGTATAACAGGAAGCGATTTGGGCAAGAAAGAATATGTCTATGAAGTGAGACTTGGGAAGAAAATAATTGTTTATTCTCATTAAACCAGAATCAAAACTCTAGAAGCCATGGAAGAGCAAACTGAAACACTTAAAACAAAAACAATTTTAAAATAATAAATCTACCTATATCTATAAAGAAAGCCTTTCTATTAATTTATATGGAATAATATTTTCAGGGCATGTTTTCATTACCAACTGATTATAACCTTAAAATATAAGACACTTCTAGGCTGCTGTAGCTAACCAGGCAAGCCAAGATTTAAAAAAGGCCTGGCTTAACACAATGGATAATAATAACTCTATCTCATTCATATGCCATCTCCTGTTTTTCATTAACTACAAGGTAGATATTTGTTAGGACTTCAAGTGAATTATGCATGAAGGCATTTCAGTATAGCCTACATATCAAAAGCTATTTCACAAATGAAAATAAGCTTCTTAAGAGCTAAATGAATCTGCATTTAGGTCGAGGAGCACTGATGCAATAAAAAAGCTGATGGGTGGCTATTGCTATGGGAACCAGATTTGTGATGGGATGCACTATAAGAAGCCTGGAGGAAGGGCTTCCTACTGTCCAAAAATAATCTATCTGGGACGCTTTCACACTTGGAAATTCCTGGTCACTCAGAGTGACATGCATATTGTGTTCTGGCTTTATCCATGACCTACTTACATTGGCTTATGCAATAGCAAACAATTGCCACTTCTATTGCAAAAGACCTATAAGCAGCCACAGCATATTTAGCAAGAGACGGCATGTATTCTGCTTCTACAAAGTAGCTCTTTGAGCATTGCTTGTGCCACGGTTCTGATTTGTGTTGTATGAATCAACACAACAATCAAGCCCTTCTTATTGCCTGACCAAACATGATCATGTGAGCGTTTTCCTGGAAGAGACAGTTAGAGTAAACAATGTGGGCTCTCTTTTTTATTAGCAGAAATTATGATAGGGATTTTAAAAAATCTTTCGAATGCCCATGGATACTGAGATTCCATATTAGCTATGTGATATTTTTTCCCACATTTTAAAAAAAGCCACATTGAATGCTTTTTAAAAACAATCTGAAGGTATATTTATAAATTCTGTTTCTCTCTCTCCCTTCCCCCCCCTCTCTCATTTACAGTACCTACCTATGACCTGGATGCTGCAGAAATAGGGCTGAGAAAACATCTGCGGGCCTTCATGTCCCAGACATAAATTGTTGTAACTCCTCCCTTCATAACGCCGCTACAGGGCATTGCATGCCAAAGTAACTAGACACAGCTCTGCTGAACATCTAACTCTCACAGCACTATCTTAGGTCTAACTATATTTAGCCATGTAGAATGGCTATATTACGATTATTCTCTCATCAGTTTACTACCTTCTCTTATTGGTATCGTTATTATGACTAATATTACTTTGTTGTTTTGCATGCAGACTGAGAGCACCGGAGACAAATTCCTTGTGCGTCTCATCCCACTTGGGCAATAAAATAGTCTACTCTATTCTGTATAGAGACTTTTTCTAAGTCAGGGATATGAAGTAAATCTTTTGGCTGTTTTTAAAGATCCTCATCATGGTAACATTTTGGGAGAAGCAAGTCACAAAAGGAGGATTTCTTTTCATAGGAAAATAAATGTACTTTGGGCTGGTTCAGTACAAGGCTGTTTTTCTCTGGAATAAAAAGACTAAAAATAGAGCCTTTTTTTCAACTGCAGTATGTAATTGGCCCTTTAGAGCACCAGAGTGTTTTATTTTAAACACATAAACACATCAACAAAAACAAACACATGACTTAAGACAACATAGGAACACGAAGTTCCATCATATATCATACAGCAGTTCCGTATCGGTTTCTTTGCAGTTAGTGTTTTCCCTTCTATACATTTCTATTTTGCATTCATGGTCTCCTTATTCGTTATCCATTTTTATGTACAATTCTATATTTATTTATACTTAGCTATTTATAATCAAATATTGTTTACCTATATTGTGCTATATATTCTTACTGTCATTTATTCTCTTACATACAATTCTAGGTATACATTCACATGGTTATTCTTTTTCTTTGCCATTCTTATACTATTGTTATTCCACTTAAAAGATTATAAGGTACAGTTTGGATTGTTTTGTTTACCATCCCTAGCGCCTGTTATGGCACCCCCTTATTTTCTCTTTCTTTTCTTTTTTCTCTCCTTTCCTTCTCTACTTCCTTCTTTCCTCCTCTCCTTCCCCTTCTTTCTTTCCTTACCTCTCCCTACTCGTACCTTCTCTCTTCCCCTTCCTACCCTCTCTCCTTTTTAAAAAAATGCTGCAGTTGCTTTTTAATTTATTTCTCAAATTTAGCAATTTTTGGATGTGTTGATTTCAGCTTTCCAAATTTCTCAGCCAGCATGGGAAAGTTCACACATTTTCAAATGGCCAAATCTGAGAAACATAGCTTCAGTTGATATCCAGAACAATCCTCTTTCTCTTCTAATCCCTATGAAACAGAGACTGTTTTCAAAATCTTGGATCAAGTGCTAAATTGAACAGGCTATGGAAGTTCACATCTCTTCTTGTGGAAGCTTCACTGGTGTTAATGGATTGTTTGGCACAATTATAGCATAATTTGTAGCTCCAAATAGTCTGGTTTGATATGTGAAGATGCACTGTAATTCTGTAACCTATGCCATTCAATAGAGACAATCAAAAAGCTAAAAAGGAAACAAAAGAACACTTCTTCACCAGCAATCCCTATACAGATAAACAGCGATTAACATGAGGATTAATAATGACAATCAATCAATAAACAATACCAAATCAAGAAACCACTCAGGCAATCCAATAGTCAGTAGCCTAATTGATGCATTACCAAAAAGATAACAACTCTGCTACCAATATTGAAAGGGCAAGCCACTGTATATAAACAAAGAACAAAGTTTATTCACTTTAGCACTGATGATGTTACCTAGTTGGGTAATAAAAGGTCTGTAAGCAAGCAACCAAGCTCAGAGAGAACTAAGGACTCCAAAGTTCAATCCTGAGCTACAAATGCTTCCTTCTATTGGTATTCTATAAACTACTGTGTGAATGTAGGTTGTCATAAATTTCATTTCCTCCAAGCATATTTTCCCACGCCAATCCAATTTACAGATATAATTATTGGTTCCTATTTAAAAAAGAGCAAATGTTGGCATCCGTTAAAAGGAGCAGGAGAATTTGATGACACAGCTGGGAAAAAAGAAATATAATTAAATTGAAAGCTGCAGAACATGATACCAGTTGTAAGTTTATAGAAAGAAAAATCATACGTTTTTTAAACCCCCGCTCTCATATTTTTCCCTGATCAAGTTTGTTTATATTGTTTATAGAATATAACATTTAATACAGTTGATTTTTCATATTTATGCTATCATTACAGATATATAATATTGTGTATGTGTGCATATACAATGAAGAATTGTGATTGGATTTCATATACACAATTTAATTGAAGTTGCAGTATTTCTGATAACAAGTTTTCTTATTTATTTATTTTAAAAGAAAGCTTTTGCTACATGGGCTTTGTTCAAAGGTGACCGATATACATTTGTAGAGGGTCTCTGGTGATGATCTAATTGTACAAAGACTATTGGACATTTCCTATATTGTTTTTGGAGAAAGATAGTTGATTATCACTGTGTGCATCTTCACTCATTACAAGTTCTCAATTGCTGCCCATCAAAAGATCACTATAAATCTTTCTTAAAACTGCTATTGGTAATTTGATGCTAGGACTACCAGCTCAAGATATGGTTATCCAAGTGAACACTATGGTAGGTGGCCTCAAATGTATGCAGCTGTTTTTATCTCTCTGCTGCCCTCTTGTGCTTTTTTGCACTGCAGATAAAGGAACCTGTGACACTTTATGCATGAACCAACTCCAGTAATAATTTCCGGAATACTTGAAATTCTCTCAAAGACTGGCAAATGTAATACTTTGCCCTCAACATGCCAGATAATGAGGGAGAGGAAACTGGTGAGCAAGCTGTTTATTGTCATAGCAAAATTGTGCTATGAAATCACAGAAAAAGGCAGGGAGATTCTATCTGTCTGTTTCTCTGTTTCTCTGTTTCTCTGTTTCTCTGTTTCTCTGCTTCTCTGCTTCTGTGTCTGTCTGTCTGTCTGTCTGTCTGTCTGTCTGTCTGTCTGTCTGTCTGTCTGTCTGTCTATCTATCTATCTATCTATCTATCTATCTATCTATCTATCTATCTATCTATCTATCTATCTATCATCTATCCTTCCATCCACCCACCCAACCACCTCTCTATCCATGTAAGTCCAGCAAATAAATAAAATACAGTTTTGGAGAAGATCCAGAAAAGTGACCAAGGGGATGACATTTTTCCTCTCTGAGAAAAAATGATACTGTTGGGAGCATTTTAATAAACAACCATGTGGTTAGGGGGAAAAGGGATAGAGTTGTACAATGAAAGTGTGCACCAAGTGTTTATGGAGCATTTTATATTTCTCTTAATGCAAACCCTAATGGCAATTTAATTGATTGTATTGAATGCATAATACAGTAACAGCTACTTCTGATGTTTGAGCTGGTGTGGTGCCAAAGTTTCTAACTGTGAAATGCTCTCAATTTGAAGAGGTCTTCCAGATACTTACTGGAAGTATTCTGATGCTTTCTGGACCATCTGGGGCTCTAAAATCTGTTTCATGTTTGAAAGATGTGTTTTGAAGTTGGAATGGGGCAGTTTGAGCTGGAGTTCAGTGGGCAGAACAGCATTCAAATATTTTCCAATAAAGTTGGAAGGGGTTTTTCCAAAACCAGATTTTTTTTTTAGTTTGAAGTAATAAATAAATAAAAGAATATTAAATGAAGAAGTAAATAATAAAACAAAAATAAACAAAAAAACTTCAAAGGCAGACTTGATGGACTTCTGGGTCTTTTTCTGCTATCAGTCTTCTGTGTTTCTATGCTCCTAAATGTGCAGTGCTTTGGATTCAAAGACAAACAAGTGCTTCAGGGGTGCACATGTAGTATAAGTAGTCCTTGATTTATGACTGTTTGTTCAGCAACAACTCAAAATTACAATGACACTAAATGGAAGGACTTATGAATCCTGCCTGAAGCATGGTGGGAAGTGGGACATGGGTGCCTCAGGGGATGGGGAGATCCTGGGAGGCCCAGGGGAGGCCATGGGTGAGTTGGGGAGATGCTGCAATCTGGGTCTGGGTCTGCACGAGACACCCCAGGGCATTTCCTTTCCTTGAGGCATCCTGTGTGCTGCTTAATGACTGCATTAAGGAGAGGACGGACTGGGATCATTAAGTGTGGCAATCACATAGGCACTACGCTTAACATGTCTTTTTTTTGTATATAATTTTTTTATTTTTATTTTTCAAAACAGACACAACACAAAGAATCCTCCTTCTTTACATACTGTAGAAAGTGTATCAGTTGGTTACAAAAGACTTTCGTGCGTCTCTTCCACAGTCATCAACCATAATTCATATTAAATCAAGTATTTTAACTCAGATATGTTTATACATATTACCATCATCATAACTCGATTTTCATTTGACTGTAATTGTTTAAACATCCATCATCATAAAATATACCAAGATTTAAAACATAACCACATACTGGCATTTCATTTGCTATTTCTAATATCCTCCAATAACACTGAATCCTTATGGCCTATTCTGGCTAAACATCCATAATATTTAGTAACAAAAATTTCTAATCCTCCTTTCCAAATCACTGTTTACAATTTACATCCAATTCCTTATGTTGTACCCATCTATGCAGGCATGCATGCGCGCGCGCGCGCGCACACACACACACACACATGTTGTTATCATTATCCCTCCTTTGTTTGACTGTATCCTTTATCATAACATTTCCCCCCTAATAATCAAAACTTAACTAAATTTAACTTAGTTCTTTTTTATTAACCTTTATATATAACCAAAAAATTTCTAATCTTCCTTTCATAGGTATCATTCAATATTCATACCCAATTATTACTTATCATAGCAATACATATGTATACATTATTATCATTATCAATTATTTATTTAACTATATCTATTGTCACATGCTTAACATATCTTTTTTTTTAATTTTATTTTTGTTACATAGGCAACACATACCCACAACAGTAAAAAATAAATAAATAAATAAACAGGAAAAAAACCACACATACATACACACACAAAAAAAACCCATCATCATATACAGCATGTCGTTTGGTTACAAGTGTTTTAACATTTATCATTCTTATACATTTATTATTTCATTTAATAGGTTATAATATACAGTTTGGGTTGCTTTGTTTACCATCCCTTCCTCCTGTTATAACACCACCTTATTTTCCCTTTCTTTTCTCCCTCCCCCCTTCTCTACTTCCTTCCTTCCTCCTCTCCTTTCCCTTCCTTCTTCCTGTACCTTTCTCCTACTCCTGCTCTTCCTCTTCCCCTTTCTACCCTCTCTCCTCCTCTTTCTCTCCTTTCCATCCTCCTCTCCTTACCTCTTTCTTCTTTCCCCCGTCTTCCTTTCATTCTCCACTCCTCTCTCCCTTTCTTTTTCTATTGTTGTTGGTGTGTCTATTTTAATTAACATGTCTTGAACTGCATTGGGTAGGATCCATTATGATTGTAAATTGAGCACTACCTATATACGATCATTAGTTTTTTAACAAAGTACTTGTTTTTTCCAGGAATGAATTGTGTAAGAAGTTGAGGACAGATGTAACATGAATTCTCCTATAGCAGTGATGGAGAACCTTTTCGGCACCAAGTGCCCAAACCAGAACATGTCTGTGCATGCGCCAGAATGCCAGAAGCCCAAAAACCAGATGCCCAGTGTGCAAGTGTGTGCCGACCAGCTGGTCTTTGGGTTTCCAGCAAAGTCATCAGTGGTGGGTTCCTACCGGTTCGGCCCGGTTCAGCTGAACTGATAGTGGTATGGCGGCCTGGGTCGCTGGAACCAGCAGTGACCCAGGCATGCCATGCCCCCAACCAGTTCCCTGGTTGCTGCTGTCACCACCACCATCATGTTTTTGAGTTCTGTGCATGTGCCGAACAATGTTAATCGAACTGTGCATGCACGCAGCTGAAGCGTGTGAACGAGCGAACCAGCAGTAAAGCTGGCTGGAATCTACCCCTGGTGCCCATGTGCCCCGGCCAGTTGGTCTTCTGGTTTTCGGCACTCCAGTGTGTGAAGACCAATTGGTCGGTACGCATGTGCATGCCAGAAACCAGAAGAGAAGCTGGTGACGGCACGCGTGCCCACAGAGAAGGCTCTGTGTGCCATCTCTGACACGCATGCCATAGCTTTGCCATCATAGAGGCTCTGGAGCCCCTTTTTCCATTAGCATCTGAAGACAGACAAGTTAGAAAGCACACAAAGACATTTTCAGACTCAATTCTGTTGCAATACTGACATCTGTAGACAAATCTAAGAATTTCCAGTTACATTCTTCTTTCCCAGATTTGAGGCTGAAATGAGCTCCAATGCTCCTTATGTGTTTGATGATGCAGAGAGAATGCACATACTGGGAATTCTTCCAATGCCTTTGCTTCAAGAGCATATTTTCCCTTCCCAGTTTATTTTGGAGAAGAAAACTGCTGATAATATGAAATGTGGCCAGTGTTAGGATCGCACTGTATGTCTCTCCTCAAACCTATAATTGAGCCTGGTCCTCTTTAGGACCATCACAATAATGTGACCATGCCTCATTTTTTGTGGTAGTCATTAAGTAAATGCAACAGGGGTGGATGTCAGAACTTTGAATCCAGGTGATCAGTAGTTTTGAGGGGGAACAATTTGATGGTTACTAAGCAACCAGTTGTAAGTCAAGACTACCTCTACTACTACTAGCTTATTTTACTAGCTGTCTATGGAATAAATATTAAGTCCTAAATGGACATTTTTTTCATGTAATTTCCATTCCCTATTTCTAAAGTATTGTGCTCATCCTATGAGCAGAAGGTCATGATCTCTTTGAATGAAAATCATAGAAAAGCCCTATCCTTCTCAGCAGCCCTGTGTTTGAGTATGTCACACAAGAGACAACACAATTAATAAAATCAAATAAAAATAGAAGCTGGGGGGGCCTATAGATGTCACTGTTGCCTTGGATTTCAAGAACCCAGTCCAAACCCTCCCCCCCCAAAAAAAAACAAAAAAATCAGGAGGGAAGGACAGAAATTCAATCATCCTAATAAACTTAAGCAGCACATCAGATAGCTAATCTTTGGGTGATACCATGCTGAGAGATGCTGTCGATGCTTTTAAAAAAACAGAAAAGAATATAATATATTATTGATAAGATGGGTTTTTTTTTGGTTCTGCATGCATGTAGGATAAAATCCAAAATCCTGTTTCAGGATCAGGTTCGAGATCAGTGTTCTCTGATCCCCCACCATTAAAACCATTGGCTGACAAATCAATTCTAAGCCTACCTCTACCATTTCTGGTCTGTGTTGGGATGATCACCATGTGGTCACAATTTTGGGGCAGTTTCTGGAGTGGTCTGTATCTGACTGACTTTTGGTCTTGGAAGATTTGCAGGATTACACTTGGTTAATAATTCACAGGAGATCTTCAGGAAATACCAAGCCTTGAACTAGAAAGGGGAATCAATCAATCAATCTGGAAGAAGGTGAAAGCGAGCTACTTTTGCATTGTTGCCAATATATGCGCATGCTTGCGTGGTTACCATGAACTGAGCTCAACTCGAGGGCGTCTTCAAGTGCCTTCAGTAAACTTATGAACTTTCAAGAATCCTTTATTGATTTCTTTGCTTTCTACTCTACCTTTTCTGAAGACCTCAAAAAAGCATCAATAGCTCTTTGTCCTCCATTTTTTCTCTAAGAGAGATTAGCTAAATAGATTGATGATAAATAGATAGATAGATAAATAGATAGATAGATGATAGACAAACAGATAGAGGTAGATGATAGATAGACAGACAGATAATACACAGACAGATGATAGATAGAGATAGATGATAGACAGACAGATGATACACAGACAGATGATAGATAGAGATAGATGATAGACAGACAGACAGATGATACATAGACAGACAGATGAAAGATAGAGATAGATAGATACTGTAAATAGATAGATATAGATAGACAATAGATAAGTTATAGAAAGAAAAAACACAAGCATAAAATTAATTAACAGGCTATGTCTACAACAACTTCTAAAGCAAGGAATTTAAAATACAGAGACACTCTGCTGTCATTCCCTGTACCCCACTCTTGGCATGATGACATTTCATGATTGGGCAAAATATCTCGACACTAAGAAGCCTTGGGGGAGAAAGTATCACGAGCACCACCCACATCTTGCCTGCAAAATGTCAATAGAAATCAAGGGACTTGTTTCATATGCAAGCAAATTGTTCAGAGTGAATATCCCTGCTGCTTAAACCAGAACGAACGAATTCTTTTACTGCTGCCATGGGTGTGATCAGGGATCTATAGCGGCAAGAACAACAATAAAACAACCCCCTCCCTTTCCTCTGTATAACTCAATGAACAAAGGCATGCGCATTCTCAGCAGGTGTCTCTGAAATAACATTTGCTTTTACACTGCTGGCTGGATTGTCAACTCCTGAGCAATGGGTTTCCAATGCTTTGTCCAGAATTAAATGGCAGGGTGGAGGCAAGGTTCTTGTCACTGGAGTTTCCATTGATGCCGTGGGTGAAAGATAGAGAGTCACTGGGCAATACTTTAACATTTGGCTTCCTTGACCTTCTGCACCAAGCAAAGTTACATTCTGGCTTTACTGGAATAAAGATTGTAATATTTAAAGGAGAATATATGTAGTTTAGGGTTGACATGAGGGGTCCTTGGTGCTTTCTGAGCTTCCTTGTTTTCTTGCAGATGTTTCATTAACCAAACTAGGTAACATCATCAGTGAGACACGGATGATGTTACCTGGTATGGGTAATGAAACGTCTGAAAGAAAACAAGGAAGCTCAGGGAGCACCAAGGACCCCTCATTGTAATATTTCTACATCTGTTATTCTGAAGCCTAGGTCAAGAGGGAAATTACAGCTTTTATGCTTTCCAAACTGCTTTGTCTGTCCTTTAATATTTGAGTCAAGATGACCCTGATAATACTACCACTGCCTAATTTGTTCCTTAACTAATGCACCCCCATTTTGTATTGATTTTGAACTGCCAATGTCATGGTTAAATCTTTGTGACCTTAAGATGTGCAGACTTCATCTCTCAGAATTCCCCAGGTTTAATTATTCCCTGCTTTTTACTGTAAAGGTAAAGGTTTCCCCTGTCTGGTCATGTCCAACTCTAGGGGGTGGTGCTCATCTCCATTTCTTAGCCGAGGGAGCCAACATTATCCGAAGACTTTCCCGTGTTCATGTGGCCAGAATGACTATATGCCGAGGCTCACAGAAAGTTGTTACCTTTCCACTGAAGTGGTACCTCTTTATCTATTTCCATTTGCATGCTTTCAAACCGCTAGGAGGACAGAAGCTGTGGCAAGAATGGGAGCTCACTCCATCATGCAGCACTCAAACCTGGGCTGTCACAAGCTAAGCATCTTTAACCATTGAGCCATCATGTGGTGATTTTTCCTTTTAATTGTACCTTGTTTGATTAGGAGTTCTGGAGAATACAAAAGCTAGCATATCTTTTAATGTACTTTTGACTGACCTTCCTAAAGGTAAACTGCAACCATTTATTCCTATCTAATGGACAAATATTACTTTAATATTGCAAAATATAGATAGCATTTTGAGTATTGGGACTATGTTTTGGAGACTGTTTCACTCTGGGCTGCAACAGATAAGTTGGTGATGATGAGAGGGGGACCAAGACATTCAGTTGTTTATTATTAAGAATGAGTGTTGTGAAAAGTAGATGGCTAGTTATTTGGGTGTCATAATTCATTAAGAAATGTTTGTGAAGTTACACAAAAGTCTGCATGCGACCCAATGCCTATCTTGATAGAAGGAGACATCTAATGAATCCAGCCCAAGTCTCTTTTGGATTTGGTTAAACTAGACATTATTTTAATACCTACATTTTGATGCATATCGAATCCTTTCCCCCATAGGCATTCAGTAGCAGATACAAATCTGGTAACCATTGATTGGCAAAATGACCACAAGACAACGTGCAAAATGCAACTAAACTTCTTGACACTAAATTTGTGCTGAACCTTGAGAAGGGAACCTGAATTTCTTAGAGATATTTTATGACCTTTCTGTGAATATTTGGCTTTCATTTTAAAATGTCCTCTCATCCAGGGATGGTTATCAGACATGTCCAAATATTTGTTAGTTCCAAGCAGTAAAAAAAAAAAGAGAGAGAGAGTTTGAGCTTTCTTTTCATGATATTCTCATTGGAAATAAATATTATAATGTTTGTCTAACCAAGAATGTCTTTTGAATAAATGGCAACCAGACATTCTGGTTCTATTGGCAAACAAACTTTCCAATTTAATTTTAGTTTGTGTTACAAACTAGAACAATGCTCAGATATTTGGTTTATCATTCCCTTCCGCTCATTGCAATTAAAATACAAATTGTAATGGACACTTCACTAAACTACTTTAGCATTTGCTGTTCTACGTTCTTGCAGTTTGGGAACACTTTGCTAGGAATAATACACTGCAGCTAAAGAACAATCCTGTATCCCAGTCAATGTTTGCTCAGCTTGTAGTTCTCATTTTCTCATACCTAAATATTTTTGTTCTATTCTTCATGCTTCAAATCGAAGGATTACATACTGGTATAATTTGCCCCAAAGGATCCTACAGGAAGGTATCACAACATATCTAGTTTGGGCTAGTGGTGAAGGCACCAGGCTAAGAAACCAGGAGACTGTGAGTTCTAGTCCCACTTTAGACATGTAAGTCAGTTGGGTGACTTTAGGCCAATTTCCCTCCCTCCCTCCCTCCATTCCCCACTCCCCAAAACCAGCAAAAATGGTTTCTGCTGGTGGATTTGCCTCACAATCAGCTCAGTCCAAGCTTTTGCTTTTTCATCCACTCACTTCCACATGTGTTGATTGCTTTCGCCAAGTTTTTCAATTAATTTCTAGACTGAACCCTAATATCCTTCATAATGTCCTTTACTATATTACTCACACAACTTTGCCTTTTTCTGTCTGCTAAGCATGGCCACTTTAGTTGCTGTGTGATTTCAATGATTTTTTTTTCACTCCCATAGTACGCGATTGTTTAAAATAATAACAATAATGGCAATGTTTTGGGGAGTATCCCCAACATTTATTTTTATACTTTTTAATTCTGAAGTTGTATCCCACTGCTTAATTACAAAGTCTGTGAATGATTCTGTTGTGGGTTCCTTTAGCGATGCTTTAAGTCACTGAAGAATTCCAGTCAGTAGGTATCAATATCAAACAGTTGGAAAGTACACTCAAAAAGTCAATTGCCTTCTGGAGTTTTCTGTAGCCTCACAGGGTTCCAAATGCTTGGATTTTTCTCTTAACAACATCTTACATCTGTTCTTTCCCTTTGTTCTTTCTCTTTGAATTCTTTTTGTTTCTGTCTTGTGGCCATTGCTGACTTGCATGAACAGCGGGTGTCCAAAGCTGTTAGATTCCAGACTCTAAAATACCAACTAATCTTACAGAAAGAGAATAGCAGAGTTGGGAGGGATCTTGGAGGACTTCTGATCCAACCATTTGTTCAAGCAGGAGACCCTATACCAGGGGTCAGAAAACTGCAGCTCTGGAGCTGCATGTGGCTCTTTCCTCCCTCTACTGCTGCTCCATCACTGGTTGGCGCCACAATTTTGAGAGGAGCTTCTGGTGGGGGGGGGAGGAAGAGAGAAGCACGTGTGCCAGGAGAAGACTCTATGGTAAGGGGAGGGTTTTCCAGTTGTCTCCACAATTGATAGGGCTTTCAGTTATGACAGGTAGAGGAAAAAGTACACCGTGCTAGGAAGAGAGTCAATGGTGGGGGAACTGAACTTCTGGTCAGCTCCAGAACTGAACAGGGGGCTTCCGGTTAGGACCTTTGTGGCTCCTGGTGTTTTCTTTTCTGTGGGAAACGAGTCCAAATGGCTCTTTGAGTGTTTAAGTTTGCCGACCCCTGCCCTATACCATTTCAGACAAATGGTTGTCCAGTCTCTTCTTCAAAGCCTCCAGCCTTCCAGAAGAAAGCTGTTCCACTGATTAATTGTTCTCACTGTCAGGAAATTTCTCCTTAATTCTAGGTTAGTTCTAAAATTACTAATCGTAATTCTAAAGTCCCAAAATTATACAGGGAACAAAAGTTATTAATTAAAATTAATTACTTTAAGTTAAAAATTAAATAAAACCACTAAGTAAACTCTAGGTAATCATTGGCTTATGACTGATTGCTCAGTGCCTGTTCAAAGTTATGAGAAACCTCCCTAGAATTACTTACGACCAAGGTTTTCTTTTTTAATCTACATTTTTACTTTATTCAAGACAAGGTTAAAATACAAAATACAAAACTCCAAACAAAAAATCCCATGGAAAACAAAAGAGAAAAAAACAAACCCTAAAACACAAAACAATCAAAAGATTAAAATAAAAGGTGCATCAAAACAACAACTTTATGCACATATTGCCCCCTCTAGTTGAATTCTGATTAATATATTACTATAACGTTTGTTTTCACCCTTTGTGAATCAGGCCCTCCCAAATTTTTTAAATCACTAAATCTTTGTAAATTATTGACCTGCCTTCTGTATGTTATATTAGTAACAAAGTAGATAACAGGAAGATTAACAGACTTGTGAACTGTTTCAGTATTTACGACCAGGGTTGGGTTTCAAATATTTTAGCAAGGGGTTCTCTGCCTGGTTGCTGGGTGGGCGTGGCCATGGTGGCATGGCGTAGTCGGCCTCCTGCACCACGGTGGGGTGTGTGTGTTTTCACCCTCCCCAGACTCCGGAGAGTTTTCTCGAGCCTCCGGGAGGGTGACAACGGCCTCCCCTGGGCTCCAGAGGCTGGAAATGGGCCTGTTTCTGGCCTTCCAGAAGTTCTGGGAGGACTGTTTTTTGCCTTCCCCGAACCTCCGTGCGGGCCCTGAACTTACCTGGCATCCCAAATGGTCCGTGTGGAGACTTCTGGGAGTGGCGCGGTGTGAGTGGCGGGGCAGGGTTGGTGGGGGCCAGCCAGGGGTGGGATTTGCAGGTTCTCCAAACTGAGCAGATTCTTAGTTAGAGGTTCTCCCAAATCCATGCGAACCCAAAATAGCCCCCCTCCTGCTTACGACCCAGATTTGAATATCCGACAGTCAATCATTCCCCTATTCGCATGATTGAATTTTGGGTTTTGACAACTGACCCTTATTTATGGCCATTTGCAGTGACCTGCAGTCACATGATTGTGATATATGATTTCCCACTCCCCAGAATCTGATGTTTACTTACAGTTTCTAGAAAAATGGCATTGGATACAATGGGTTTGCTTAACATCTGCCATGATGTCTTAATGACCATGGTGTTAATGACTTTTCACTTAAAGACTGCTGCAAAAAAGGTCAGAAAATTAGGTACAGTTACATGAGGACTCCAAGTTTCAGTCAAAGCTGACTCGCTTTCAACACTGCCTGCATCAACTTCCAGTTCGCAGGGTGCCAAACAGAAGTGGGAGGAGTGGGTTGGTAAATTCCTAGGGAAGGGCTGAGGAATGCATGAGAGCCTTCTGCAGCCAGAGAGGAGATACCCACCAAGTTCTCGGAGCTACCAGTTGGTGCAGACTGTTTCCCCAAAACAAAAATACTGAGTGTAATTGATGGACAACGAACTGTATGTGGCCCAGGGGTGAAAAGGGTTTTTTTCCTTTTTTTTTTTTTTAATCTATGTAGGTTTTAATGGGAAAATCTCAGAGCTGACTTTGCTTCTGCTATGCCTAACTGGATCTTTTAATAAAGTTTTACTCTTGGTAGTTCCTACCTGCCAGGAGTTTCTTTTTTTTTTGAATCTGCCAAATGGGACAGTTGACAGTTTCCTTCAAAACTATACTTAATTATTAATGATGATTCAGGCCATATGCCTAGTTATGCTTATTATGCTCATCTTGATAAGTATTGCTGTAAATTCTGCTGGGGTTTATTTTCACCCAGTTGTTGATTTTGTGTTAAATAAAGGGAGTTTTAATGAAGGCTGTGAACATTTTGGATCATTAGGGTCTTCTGATCTCATCTTGAAGCACAACTAGTTCTCTGATTTAACACCGCTTAGAGAAAGATGACTCTATCTCATTGCATGGATATTTCTCTGTCACTCTTTCTGCAACCCCCAACCCCATAAGGACTAGAAGGAATAGGACAGCATCTTCCTATACTTGAGGGGCTGTCACAGAGGATTAACAGATTAACAGAGTTGTAAGGGACCATGTAGGTCATCTAGTCAACCCACTGTCCAAGCAGGAGACTCGACACCATTTCTGACAGATGGCAGTCCAGTCTCTTTTTTAAAGCTTCCCTTGATGAAGGTCCCACAACTTCCGAAGGCAAGCTGTTCCATCAGTTGATTGTTCTCACTGTCAGAAAATTTCTCCTTATTTCCAGGTTGAATCTCTCCTTGATCAGTTTCCATCCATTATTCCTTGTCTGGCTTTCAGGTGCTTTGGAAAATAGTTTGATGCCCCCTCCTCTCTGTGGCAGTCCCTCCTCAAATATTGGAACCTGATGGCAGGACAAGAGGTAATGAGTAGGCACTTATGAAATAAAGATCCAACCTTGAATTAAGGAGAAATTTCCTGACAGTGAGAACAATTAATCAGTGGAATGGTGTGCCTCTGGAAATTGTGGATGCTCCATCAGTAGAGGTTTTCAAGAAGAGATTGGGTAGCTATTTGTATAGAATAGTAGGGTCTCCTGCTTGAAAACGAGGGTTGAACCAGAAGACCCCTAAGATCCCTTCCAACTCTGTGGAGATGAATGGAGTTCAATGAAGGCTACAGGAAGATGAAAGAGCAAGACAGACCTTTACCTCTAATAACCCCAAAAAATAAAAGTTGCTTTGAATTATATATTTAAAAAAAATAGAATACAAATCTAACCCCTCACTTTTATTGATCAGATTCAGATCCTTCTGTTAGTTTTTTCAAATTATAATAACATGTCTTAAAGAATGTCTGAGTGTTAGGGAGATCTTGCCGTCTGTGATTTTCATCCCCTTAAGTAATCTGTATCCTGGCATGAGATATGGTGAATTTGACACATTCTGCAAATGTTCTGGTACCCAAAATGCACTGGGGAAAACCAAGGAGATGTCACACAGATGAGCCATGGCTGCGATTCTCAAAAGAAAAGACCTCCATCTTCTGCCTGACTTCCAGAGCTCAGTGGGATGGCAGTTCTGTAAGCCCATTCTGGCACAACTTCTGAGGGTTGAGCTCTCCTGCAGGCTTGGGAAGGGAACAGCAGCCAAGCAATTTTTATTGTGCCAATATTTGATTACACATCAGTCCGATAAGAGCATCTCCAGCCGCTGCATTGATTAAACTACTGACACATTTAACTAAGGGAAAGCCAAGGGGGAAAGAATCTAGATATCCAGATTGTGTTCCCAAATGTCACGTAACTTCGGATAAGAGGAATGGATGAGCAGAATTAATTTGGATTTACACAGACTGCATCTGGCTGGAAACGAAGGAGGTCACTCCTTTATTTTTTTTTCATCTTAGCATTACCATCACTAACTTCAGAAACTGAGCTACCAGATAAGGGGAAAAAAATTGCCCATCTTATTTTGTTATTCCCATCGGCAGATACCAAAGCTGAAACACACAGTAGCTGCAAAGATCTTGGTGATTATCCCTGTGTTTCACAAATTGGAATATATCATGTTTTACATTCATCTAAAAAAAGGAAGGGTGGAAGAAAAAAGGGATGTCCCTTTCTGAGTGTAGAATATACAACAATAGAGTTGGAAGGGACCTTGGAAGACTTTTTAAAAATATATATTTATTATTTTTACATTTAAAACAATGCAGTACCGTGAAGTCAGAGTGACTATACATTCACATTATATACAGCTAGTCACAACTACTGACAATTAGCCTACTTAATACATTATCAATCCTTCTGTCCAATCACAATATATACAGGTTTTTCCAGTCTTGACACCTTGTCTTATACCAATCATAAAATCTGTTCCAGACTTCAAAATATTCTGATTCCCCTTTATTTTTAAGTTCAAGAGTGAGCCTACCTATTTCCGCAGAGACCAACACTTTTCTGATTATATCTAGCTCTGATGGTGTATTTTCTTTTTTCCAATATTGTGCATAAGTTATGCACGCCGCAGTTAGTACATGAATAATTAAATAAAGTGTATCTTTCTTAAACCCCTCTGGTATTATACCTAGGAAAAAAATTTCCGGTTTAAACAAGATTTGGTCTCCCACCATTTGTTCTAACCATGATTGAATCATTTTCCAGTAATTTGCCTCATTGCAAGTCCACCACATATGATAAAAAGTGCCTGGTGTTTTTTTTACACTTCAGGGACCTTGGAGGTCTTGTAGTCAACCCCCTGCTCCAACAGGAGACCATCTCAGATAAATGGTTGTTCGGTCTTTTTTTGAAAGCCTCCAGTGATGGAGCACCCAAAACTTCTGAAGGCAAGCTGTTCCATTGATTGATTGCTCTCACTGTTAGGAAATTTCTCCTTAGTTTTAGGTTGCTTCTCTCCTTGATTAGTTTCCATCCATTGTTTCTCATTTTGCCTTTTGGTGCTTAGGAAAATAGTTTGACCTCCTTGTCTTTGTAGGAGCCCCTCAAATATTGTAACACTGCTGTAATGTCTTTTCTACTCCTTCTTTGCATTAGGTTAGATATACCCAATTCTTGTAACCAATCTTTGTATGTTTTGGCCTCCAGTTCCCTAATCATTTTTGCTCTTCTCTGCATTCTTTCCTATACTAAGGAAAGTTTTCTTTCAAAATTGGGGAATAAGCTGAACCTTGAAGGGCTAAAAGCCTTTTGATTAACCCAATGCAAAGACCAAAGGGCACAGCAATTGTTTATTATTTCCATTCCTATGTTTCTTACTTCAAAATTGTCCACAGCCCCATTTTCCTCTGCAAAGTGGAAGAAGGCTTGAGAAATGGAACTTTCAGCACAATTGTGACTGGTGATCTTAAGTGCAGCTACCTGGAGACCCACCAAATTCCATCTGGCTCTGGAGCAATTAAAGCTTTGTGGATTTACAGTGTTCTAATCAATACTTCCACTTTTCCGTGGAGATTTTACATTTCTTGTGTTGCTGACAGCTTCTCCTGGTCACACTTTTACTAAGGAGAACCTTTGATTTGCTATGAGCAGGGGATTTTACCATTCTCCATTCATCATTGCTCTCAGATGTCATCGATTTCTTACGTGGGAGAAAATACCCCATGCTATAGAAGGCAAAAATTTGTGAAGGATGTAGTAGGTGCCAAAGGACCATACTCCAGATGGCCCTCTTGGGTGAATGAAAGATAGGGCAAAAAGCTGCAGCAATCTATTATTTTGTTATCTTGTCTATGTAGTAATAGGGTTGTGCAAAGCTTCAAACCAGTGCTTTGTATCAATCACGCTGCACACAAAGCACTCCTGAGATGCTGTTCCACAAAGGAACAACCCTCACCACTTGTCTCCTCCTGGCAAGTAACCAATAAAGACTTTGAAGCATCCTGATAAGGTGAACTGCATCATCATTGCAACTCAGATAAGCAAATTATGTTGCCTCCATGGTGTAAAGCCCCTCAAAAGAAGGAGGATGTCTCACACAGGCATAGTTGCTAATATCCTTAGTCAGGTTCGAGATCCTTTTTGGACCCACCTAGGATGAAGGAGGCCCTTGACAGTTGGTTCCTCTGTAGCATTCTTCTATTTCTTCTCCTGCATTTGAGAATCCAACCCTTCTCTCATCCATCACTACACAAATGGACCCAGGCGAAGAGGTCCAAAGTGGTCAGGGTTACATTGATATAATCGGTAATATGATCTACTGGTAATGGTGTTGGATCAGGAGTGGAGAGACCAGATTCTAGCCCTCCCATCACATTGATTAGGTGATTTTAAATCAATCATTCTCTCCTCCTAAATAAATTCACTAGATAGTTGTTTGCGGGGGAGGGGAGGATAGGAAAAGAGCATTAGAACATAGAACATAGGGCTGGAAGAAATCTCAGAGGTCTTCTAGTCCAACCCCTTGCTCAAGGCAGGAGACCTTATGTCACCCTAGTCAAATGGGTGTCCAGTCATTTTTTTTAAAAAAACCTTCAGCGATGGACCACCCACAGCTCTGGGAGGCAATCTATTCCATTGATTAATTGTTCACACTGAGAGAAAGTTTCTCATTACTTCTAGGTTGGATTTCTATGTACATTGCCTTAGCCTTCTTAAAAAAAAATGTTACAATACATCTAGTTGTATTTAAAAAAATCATAAGTGAATAAGGTGGTTGTGTGTGAGGTCCCAACTAGCCCCTTTCCCATCTTTTCCATTCTGATCTGCTCTGGAGTGTCTTGGAAGCTCCAGTTCCATGGGTACATCTGGATTTTGAAAGCATGACATCAGGTCTCTTGAGAAATGGCTGTCACTGTGGAGGGTCCTGCCCATCCTACCTGAAGATGGGAGGGGGAGAGATGACATGTTTACAACAACATCACCACACAGTGCTATGATTTAGCTACATCTTTCAGATGCTGTTTGTCAGCACAGCTGTCAGGCCTGCAATCATATTCCTGAATTAAATCAGAGTCCAAGGCAGAGCTTTCCTCAAAGTTCCAATTTAATAAGAGAGAGATGTTGGTACATCTGTGGGAAGCTGTGCCTTGGACTTTGATTTAATTCTGGATGATATTTGGAATGCTGACAATATCATTTTGTGTGTCCATTTCATTGCTCATAGCTCATAATGTTGGCATCATTGTGGTTTGTCAACAGCTTTGCTCATTCTCACTGCCATGGCTATTCACAAAATGATCCTTTTTTGAATAAAAACTGGTGACTTAGCCCCCTGCCACTTCTTATCCACACCTCCTCCCACCTCTGTGGTATCTTAACTTTTCTTTATCTATTTTTATGGGCAGATATTTTGGGATAAGGTTTTGCAACCTGCCAACTTCCTATTTCATTTAAAAAAAACAAACTAAAAACACTGTTTAAATACTTTTTATTAATATTTTAAAAGAAAAGTAAAAAAGTGATGCAAACTAGTATGAATAAGTAAGAGCCCCCCTGTGTGAGAGAAGGGTAGTTAAAATTTTTGATAAATAAATAACTAAGAAAAAAAAAGAAATTAAAGAGAAAGCTAAAAGTGCAAGAAAGGGGAAGGAAAATCAAAGAAAAATAAAAAAGAATGAAAAAAACATTCAAAGAAGTAGCTTTCAATATACTTTATAGCAGTTTTAGGTACAGTTATAAATTTACCTCTTACCTTTTTAAAAGAAAATTTAATTTTAAAAAATCTGATTAAAAAAATAGGTAGGGCAAGAAGCTTGCTTGGTGCATAACTAGAGAGAAATCTTTGAGCAAATTTGTATCAACGTTCAAACTATTAGTGGACCAGTGTGGTGGCCTAGTGGTGAAGACACTTGTCTCCCACTTGGAAAGTTGAGAGTTTAATTCTAAGTAACAGAAGATGTTTCTCTCCTAGGGCTCAAAGATAAAAAATATCTACTGTGAACTGCATGTGGCATCAGGAATGGCACCCAGCCAGTAAATGCTCAGCTCCATCTAGTTGCCCTGAGGGTACCCCAAGTTAAGAGATTATAGGGTCATAAAAAGGGAGTTCAAACTATTAGCAATAGCAAAGCTTGGCCTTATGTTATGGATCAACTGGAATAATTATTGGTCAAGGAACCATACATTACATGGTACATGTTACATGGGAAGAAGAAAGCAGGACAAGAATTCTACATGGCAATGAACTCAGGTGCCACCTGGCAGAAACAGAATCGACTGAGAGCTTCTCTATTTGCATATGAACAAATGCCCATTGACAAAACTGTCAATATATTAAAATTGTTTGTTCAAAAAGAGTTACTTTCCAGGAATTGAATTTAACTAATATGAAACTAGACAGGTAGGGGAATTAACCCACTTCCAGCTAATTGATTTCCTATTAACCTGCCACAGGTGCCTTTGTGTTTGCTTTAATGCCTAAATATAAAGTTGGCATGTTAATCAATGGTGAGGAGTGTAATTACATTTTTATTGCACCTTTAATTTTGAGTTAATTATAATCTCACTTGACTAGTGCCTCATAAATATTAACACTCAAAATGTGGCCTTTTAATCATTTGAACATTTGGTTTGATAACCTTAATAAACTGACTCTGGATAGCAATAGCAATAGCAGTAGACTTATATACCGCTTCATAGGCCTTCAGGCCTCTCTAAGCGGTTTACAGAGAGTCAGCATATTGCCCCCAACAATCTGGGTCCTCATTTTACCCACCTCGGAAGGATGGAAGGCTGAGTCAACCCTGAGCCGGTGAGATTTGAACCGCTGACCTGCTGATCTAGCAGTAGCCTGCAGTGCTGCATTTAACCACTGCGCCACAGCTTTGTCTGTGATCCCAATTGTCCTGCTGTTTTGAAAGACCTTGTTTGCTCAAAATTCCTTGTAGGTCTTCTTGCTATGTTCACAGTGATGCTTCCAATGAACTAGAAGCAAAAGTACAGAGAAGACAATTTTCATGCAGAGACATTCTCCATACCACACTTGAGAAGATCTAGGACTGATCTCTCCCACATTTCCCTGCTCCTAACAACTTTGAAATCTGTTTCCAAACTTGACATTATCTCTTTGTTAGCAACTGGAAAATCTTGAAACAAACAGAAAAACTAATTCCAAGTTATTTAAAATCTAATTATTTTATTAGAGATTTCATCTATGTTTTCAAAGATAGAAGAAAAATATGCCAGCTGTTACTGTATTTTAATAGCTGAGAGGTGTTTTTAAAAGCCTTTTATGGTTATTTGAACAATGAATTAATTTTTAATTAGGCTTCTTGACCTAATTGCCAAGGAAAGATACCTCTGAGTCGTAAAAATGTTGCTGGTGTTGTTTCAGTTTGATAAAACTTATAATGGATTTCTCAACATGGTAATATGTTAGATTGTATAAATGTCTCTGTTCTGTCTCATTAGGTTTAAAACAATATATTTTTTTTCAATTAGGGCTGAACAAAGGATAACACTTGCTTTAGGAAGAAAGACTGAATCCTGAAAACAGTAATTTGTTATTATTTTAGCTCTGACAGATTCAGTGTTAATTTGGTGTTTATTCAACTTCTATTGTGCATACATTAAATATCTGCCCTACCAACAAATTAATTCAGATGTTTTTTTTTCCAATAGATGCATTGAATTTCTTTCTATGGATAAGCCCTATGACTGTCCCCACATTTTTCCTATTTATGTGTATCTGATTTCACATGACCAGACAACTTAAATATTACTTCCAGTTGAACAGCCATAGTTAGTTTGATTCCCATAGCTAAATAAAAACCAAACCAACAGTATTGTGGCTTGTTTAATACAATACAGGAATAGTAAAGAATAACTTTAGTTTCTTAAGAAACACCCTGAGATCCACTCAGACAGAAGAGATGTGCCTGTCTGATAGAGAAGCAACAGGTAGATCAGCACAAAATTCTCCAGCGTGATGAAAGAAATGTCCTTCTGGGTTCAGCTCCAAGTGGAGAAAAAGACACTGGAGACATGGAGGCTGCTTGGAAAGATGGTTTATTGTTGGACAGGGCCACATGGCTTGAGCCCTGAACAGAAAAGGTGATCACATGCTTCAGTGTTGGTGGAGAAGAGAAGGGCTGAAGGAGGTGCTTGCTAGGCTTTTTATAATCTGTTTAATCACACCTCTCTGTTTCCTGTTCCTGTGTAAGAAATGCATTCTGATTGGTTGTCAGACTCCCATAGGGCCATGCAGGGGCAACTCTCTGGGCTGTGTTTTGAATCCAGGTTTAGTTGAGTTCTCAGATGCCATGTGGTCAGTTGAGTAAAGGGCCAATATTATCATGCCTTTACTCCGACCCCCCCTGGGGCTGCAGTGGAGAAGTCTTTATTATGTAAAAGGGACTAGCTTGGCTTTCTTAATGGCCCATTAACAGTGGGGATGGGCAGGAAGCTACAGGCAACTATTCTGTCTTTTAAAACGTGTTTCTTTCTTTTCATATCCAGAGAAATATTCTGCCTTTTCAATATTTCCTAGGATATTTCATTATTCTGGGAGAGGGCTGGATGATAACTTCCCACAAGTGAAAGCAGAGAGAACAAGTCCAAGCAAATTGGTGAAGAAGCTGGCACATGACACATGGCAGAAATCAAGAAATGACCTGTTTATGAGGAAGTTTATTTTCAAAAGTAGAACAATTCAGAAGGCTCGTAGCTGAGGGGGAATTCAAACTTCAAAGATTTTTCTTCCAAATCCTAAATACATTCCCTCTTAATCTTGAAATAGGAAGCAGAACAATGGTAGTCAACCTGGTCCCTACCACCCACTAGTGGATGTTCCAGCTTTCATGGTGGGCAGTAAGGGTTTTGTCCAATACTGAAGCACTTTCCTTTTTTTCAATTTAATTGACTTTTTTAAAAAAATTCATATCATTATTTGAAAACATTTTCATTAGGTTTTCATAAAATCACCATTACTGTGGAACCGGTGGGCGGTTAGAAAATTTTACTACTAACAGAGATACAAAAGTGGACGGTAGGCATAAAAAGGTTGACTACCCCTGAAGTAGAACGTAAATTTGGTTTAAATTTAAAATAGATCTTTAGAAATATTAACAGAATATTAATAAGGAACACGGTTGAAGCGGGTATGGGATTTATTCCCTTCCAAGCCTCCTTATTTTCACTTTTTTGTTCTTATTCTGAAACTACTTTGCAAGAATTGGATATGTCTACTTTAATGAAAAGAAGGACTAGGGGGTGACATGAGAGCAGTGCTTCAAAATCTAAGGGGCTGCCACAAAGAAGACCTATTTTTCAAAGCACCTGAAGGCAGAACAAGAAGCAATGGATGAAAACTGATCAAGGAGAGAAACAACCTAGAATTAAGGAGAAATGTCCTGACAGTTAGAACAATTAATCAGTGGAACGACTTGCCTCCAGAAATTGTGAGTGCTCCAACACTGGAGACTTTTAAGAAGAGATTGGACAACCCTTTGTTTGAAATGGTTTAGGGTTTCCTGGTTGAGTAATGGGTTGGACTAGAAGACCTCCAAGGTCCCTTACAACTCTGTTATTCTGTTATGTAAGGCTGTAGATTCCTAATTTAAAAGAAGAGAGATATCTCCCTTGAATTGCTCCTGAAAAGATTATGCCGCTAATTAAGATTCTCCATTAAGTACGTAGCCAAGCAATATTTATAAACTAAACATTCTTAAAGTGAATTTCTGAGTCAAAAGTTCACAAACCTCCATAAAATGCCTGCACTAACATGTCAAACCTGGAGATTCTTCTTTAATTATATCTTCTTTAATTATAACTCTAGTTTCTTCTGGTTCCCTCTAGTGACCAACATTCAAAGTCACATTTTATCATATTTTGTTTCCCCAAAAATCAAAACAACCTAGTTCCCAGGGGAAGAATCGTGATACCTTCCTTCATATGCGCTGATGTGTCTATAATCTCCCTCCTTCCCTGAACAAATAGGACAGTTCATACAAAAGAGAGAGAGAGACTGCAGATCCATTTAATTCTACTTTCTATAGCAACAGATGGACTCTTTCGGTTCCTCCTCCCTGTGTTACATGCATTTTGATTTAAAATGTCCTGATTTAACCTGAGTTCCTCTCTCTTGACATTCCTATGTTGTTTTCAATCCTAGAAAGATCAATAACCCATTAGCCACATTACAAAAGGCTCCAGAACTTATAAAAAGTGATGGCTATGTTCTTTGCCGTTTCCATTTGGAGAAACTTCGGTTAATAAGGTATCCAAAGTTTATCTGCGACTACATCAAAATGGAGCTAGTAGATATATTTTTTTTACTTTCTTTTCCAGTGGATCATTATGGGCTGTCCATCACCAACTCATTTTAAAATGACAAGGTTATAGAAATGGTGGGTGGGGAAATATTATAGAGGGAGACAGAGAAATGTTGCCTCTGGAAATAGTGCTGATTCTCTGTGGCTTTTGATTATGGGCTTCCTTCTGAGTGAGAGTCACTTTTTCACATTGCTTTTATCTCCCTAACTGATGTCTTTGCCTGGGTTTGTTCTGCAAGCAGCTGCCAGATTTTGGTTGCCAGCAATATGTGAAGCAGGTTTTCCTGGGGGAAAGGGGGGGGGGATGAGGGGAGAAATCAAAGGTTGTATTAAAAGATGACATTTCTGTTAACATCTGCAATAGCTCATGTTTAATTACTGGGAAAACAGTGCTGTGGCCTTTAAGTAACAGTAAACCAATGTGTAAAGTACCCTGCTTCATAATAAGTGACCCAATATTGTAATACAAAAACCAGTGCTTTATTAACAGCTTCATTAGGCATTCTTCATTAGACATTTTTTATTCGCAGCCATCTTTTTTGCTTTCTTTATCTGCTTTTGAACTTTGCCCGTGTTTCTGTCCTCCCTTCAGCCTGTCATAAATCATGTTATCCAATAGCTTCATTCATTTCAACCCAGCTACTGTAATCTGAGATCCTGCATGGAATGTCAAGACAGAGAGTTGACACAGTGTTTATGTCAAACCTGTCCCAGCTTGGGCATTAAGGAAAGAAAGACCCACGACTCCATTTGTAGCAAAAGGTATACTTTAACTAAGGCCAAGTTACAGCGTAAGCAAAGCCAGATTGGATTATTCCTGCGTAAACCCAATGATTTTCCTTTCTTTCATGCTCTCTCCCGTTGGTCATTTCATTAATGTTCAATAGTGTTCAAACTTTCAGGTGTTTTGGTAACAGTTCTAAAATTTGACGCCTCTTTGGTGGCTGTTTGCATTCCATTTTCATGCCTGTGTTCTTGGCTATTTCAACTCTTATCTTGGGTTGGCAACTCTGGTTCCTGTCATACCCTCTCCTGACATTCCCCTACTTCCCCTTCCCCCATGGCAGGATGCCATGATAGCAAAGCAGGGCTGAAGCAGTGTTATGGCAGATCTGTCAGTTCGTCAAGGACAATTAGAGAAGCAAAGCATAACTTGTTATGGAACAGATTGTAGGGACTAGGCAAAGAGGCTTGTGTGGGTAAATGAAATTGTGGGCTAATTCATCAGACATGTACATGTCGAGAAGGGTCTCCCAAGGTAAACAGGTCATGATGGACTCCCCAGACCTACACCCATCATATCTGCCAACCTGCATTGGACCAATGTGGCAGATTATGGTCTATTCCTTCCAGATGCCAATACCACCTCATTCCCCAGAGGTCTTAGAGCAATTACTCATGGCAACAGCAAGACCTGCCCGAAGGCAGAGGGTGCTAAGAATCACCAGGTTAGATCAAGCTGCCTTTAGACTCCAGAAGACATCAGCAAGTATTGAGAACCCAAATGGCAAAAGAAAGCTTAGGTTGGAAACATGTGGAAGAGGCCTCTATCCTGCAGTGGAAAGACAATGGCTAAAATGATGATGATGATGATGATGACGACGACATAGAATTAAACAATTGTAATGCTTTTACATGGGTACAGTATGATTTAGGTGAGGGGTCTGCAATCTTAAACACTCAAAGAGCCACTTGGACCCATTTCCAATAGAAAAGAAAACACAGGGAGCCAATAATTTAACAATGGGTGTGACTGGGTGGCCAACTTGACATCACTCACTCCCATCCAGTCTCATGACCCCCTGCCCAGCCATGCCTACCAGCCAGTTATTAGGGCAGAGAAATGGTTGTTAAATTATTTGCCACGTTCGGCCCTGCCTCACTCTCCCCCCCCAGCCACCTCCTGCCACACCTGGCCTCAGGTGTGTTGTTCAGCTCTCTCTCCCTCCCTCCCTCCCTCTCTCTTTCTCTTCCTCTCTCTCTTCCCCCTCTCTCTTGTCTTTCTCTTTATCTCTATCTCTCACTTTGTCTCTGTCTCTCTATCTCTGTTTCTGTCTCTCTCTCTCATCTCTCTCTCATCTCTCTCTGTCTCTCTGATGCCACTGTTGCCAGGGGTGAGTGGGGCAGAGTTACATTGTCACTCTGCATCATAATGGGCTACAGGAGGAGGAGGGGACCCCCTCTCCCCCATTGTGAAGCACGCTAAATTTCACTGTGCTGCACAAACTGCAGCGAGAGCAGCGGGCAGGCCATGGGGGTGGCAACAGCTCTGAGCCCAAAGTGGCTTACAGCTCTGAGACTGAAGCGGTGGGAGGTGAGGGCTGCCTTGAGCTTCAAATGTACTGCAACGAAGGTGAATGCTGTTGCAAGTATAGAGGTGCTTCGCTCCCACTCTGGAACATGGAGAGAGTCTCCATCCCCCACTGTCACCTTACCTTCTTAGGCCAGGCGAGGAGTGACTGGGAGGGGAAGGCCCAGCCAGTGATGAGATCAGCCAACAGGGAGCTGCAGCAGAGGGTGAAGAGAGCCGCAGGTTGGCGATCCCTGATTTAGGTTCAGTTGTTTTGCTACAAATAGATAGATCTCAAGACATCTAGAACAGGGTGCCTGTTCTAGAGCCGAGGTGGCACGGTGGTTAAATGCAGCACTGCAGGCTACTTCAGCTGACTGCAGTTCTGCAGTTCAGCTGTTCAAATCTCACCGGCTCAGGGTTGACTCAGCCTTCCATCCTTCCGAGGTGAGTAAAATGAGGACCCGGATTGTTGTTGGGGGCAATATGCTGACTCTGTAAACTGCTTAGAGAGGGCTGAAAGCCCTATGAAGCGGTATATAAGTCTAACTGCTATTGCTATTGCCTATATTTTCTCAGTCTAAAACCTCAGTTTCATGGCCTTAAAGATAAAACTAAATGAGTCAACTTGATTGGTACCAACACTATCAACAGCAAAAAAGAAAAAAGAAAAAAAAAGCCAAGGCCCTGGGAGGAGCCAATTGATTTAATGAATTCCTGCCAGAATTTTGCTGTAAACTGGACTCCCCCCCCCCGATCTGATACGATCGTTCTTGGCACTCCATGCCAAGATATGGCTCAGGAACAGCTTCACAAGCTTGTAAGCCAAATTGCTGACCAACCCTTGGTTTAAGGACCATCAATTACTCTTGACTATCGGGGAGGGGCTGGCATGGAAGGGGACTAAATTGTACATTCCAGTACCTTATGGATCCCTGTCTGTTGTGGCCCAGCAGGAGCCATTGGAGCTGCCACCAGACTCTGACAGAGAGGGGCCCTATGAGTCGGCTCTGGAGGATGTGGAGGACCCTGGACAGGGTTCCGACTCCGAGCAGGGCGCAGAGAGGCTGGTTGGCCACCAGGAGGCACCTGAGCCTTGGACCAGTGGGGAGGAGACAAGGGAGAGTGAGCAGGTTGCCAGTAGTGAGTTGTTCCTGGATGCACGCCATCGAAGAGCTAGTAGGTGTCAGGAACAATTACACAATTACAGGAGGTAATTGCACTCAGCTGGTGGTCATTAGGCTCCTCTCCAGACTACAAAAAGGCTACTTGTGCACACGCCCCTCTTTGCAGAAGTCAACGCAGTGATTAAAAGTTGGAGAACTTTTGTACCTAGTTTGGCAGGCTGGATTGCTGCCAGAGTTTGTCTGAATTGCTGCCAGAGTTTTTCTGAGTTGCTGCCAAGGTCCTTATCTGTTTGTTCTGCTTGGCTTTCAGCCACCGAGGTTTTGGTGTCTTGCTATTAAAGTACATTCCAGTTAAGCTTGTCTCGGCATTCATTACTGGACGGAGGAGGGGGTCAGAACACTGTTCTACAGAGAAGCCATGATGCCAGGCAAGCTGGCCACTTTGGATTCCCGAAAACATTGCATTTGGCCAAGCGACAATTTTGGTGGCCAAAAATGAGGAAAGATACAGAGAGCTATGCCAAGAGCTGTGCAACCTATGCAGTGATGAAAAAGCAACAAGGAGCCCTCCCTCCGGGCTCCTACAGCCAGTAGCTGAACCAAGGTGGCCCTGGGAGGAGATTGTGATGGACTTTATTGTGGAACTTCCCAAAAGCAACGGGAACACAGTAATTCAGACAGTAATTGATCTACTCACAAAACAAGCAGATTTCATAGCCTGTACTGGTCTGCCTTCTGGAGTGACAGGATTCCATTAGTGGCAAGAGATTCTCAGGAAAGTAATGTTGAAAATGTAAGTCGGAAGCTTCAACTTAATGACCATGTGAGAGATGTGGAAGACAGCAAGTCCATTACAGAGGGAAGAATAGAGAAAAGAGGGTCCTGTCTTTTAATTAAGAGGAGATATAAGAATTAGACCTGCTCTGCTCAGTGACTATCAAATGATTGTAATGGCCACTACTTTTGAGTTACAATCAAGATTTAGTTCTTAGCTGGAGAAATCTTTAGGAAGTTTCAGCCAAATTGGTGCCTGCTTTGGAGAATCTGAGCTACATCTTTTTATTGTTTGAAAGGGAAACTATCAGGAAGTTGCAGAGCTGCAAGCGACACTAGAAAGCGTAAAATAAGAATTTCAAAAAGAATAATACACGATTGTATTCTCTTTTCAGGGAGAACAAGGGAAGTAGCAGCAGCAACATTCTCTACCTCTTCTGAAAAAGTCAGCTGAACTTCCCTGTTCCTAGGGGAATTTTCTTAAAAGAATTTCAAACTACCAGAAAATGGTAAGGGAAAAAACATAAGCCTCGTTTTCTTGGGAAGGAAACTATTGAGAAACTCTAAGGCAATTCTTTGGTTAATTCTAAGAACACAAACATGTATCCATCCATGTTACACTATTCCTAGGTATGATGGATTTTCATGGAGAAAAGAGCAGAAAACATAATTCTAGAAGAATGGAAGTTTGAATTAATTATAACATTTGTGCATTTATCTTGCAACAACAACAACAACAACAACAACAACAACAACAACAACAATAATAATACCACCACCGCATTGCTAAGATCATTCACTGGAAATTGTGCCAAAAGTTTGGATACGTTTTGAGTACAGCAAAAACCACTGGGACCATCAGGTTGAGAAGGTTTTAGAGAATGAGAAAGTCAAGATCTTGTGGGACTTCAGAATCCAGACTGACAGGCCTTGGCCCACAACACACCTGACATAACAATAGTTGAAAAGAAAAAAGTATGGTTCATTGACATTGCAATACCTGGAGATGCACGAATTGAAGATAAACAGCAAGAAAAAAATCACAAAGTACCGGGACTTGCAAATTGAAGTTGAGCGACTGTGGAAAAAGAAATCGTGTGTTGTCCCAATTGTAATTGGAGCCCTTGGAGCAATATCCAAAGGGCTACCTCACTATTTGGAAATTTTAAATTTATCAGACTTGAACATTCTGATTCTACAAAAAACCACCCTACTTGGAACAGCTTATATCCTCCGACGTTACCTTAATAGTTCCTAGGTCCTTGGTTAGGACTCAAGCTGTTGAGCTACCAACCAATCCCAAAGGCTGTGAATCTCACCAAAGATTAACTACATAATAATAATCTACAAACGAATGCCATGAAAGTGAAGATACAAAAATCCACTAACAATCCAAACTGCCGACTTTGCAACAACAAAGTTGAAACTGTTTCACATTTAATATGTGAATGCAGCAAAATCACACAAACTAGACATAAAGCTAGACACGACCTAGTTGCTAAATTAATCCACTGGTCATTATGTAAAAAATACGACTTACCTGTATCCAAAAAGTCATGGGAGCACAAAGTGGAAAAAGTTACCAAAAATGAGAATGTGAAGATCTTGTGGGACTTTCGAATACAGACAGATTGCCATTTGGAACACAACATGCCAGATATCACGGGTGTAGAGGGCTGAAACGTACAATTTATTGACATCGCGGTACCAGGAGATGCCAGAGTCAAAGAAAAAGAATTGGAAAAAAAGCGTGAAATACCGCGAACTGGTCATCGAAACTACCCAACTATGGATGAAACATGTAACAGTGATACCCATTGTCATTGGGGCACTTGGTACCATGTCCAAGAATTTTGTAAGATACATTAACAAATTGCAGCTTCCTACAAAAAACTGTGCTACTTGGAACATCGTATATTTTAAGAAGGTACTTGGTTGATACCTAGGACGCTGGCAGCAACCCTCAGTGCCATTCAATGGTATTTGTGATGCATTTCAGTTCAGTTGACTGAGTTTCATGTTTAATGAATGTATATAATAATAATAATATACCAAATCCATTCTGAATATCTGGATGACCATGATTCCATTTTAAAAATAATGTATTTATATAGAGACATAGAACTGCATATGTTTTCATGCCCCTGGTGGCTCCTTGATGTATGAAATTTTGGTTAGAAGCTCAAATTCGTGCCTGTTGGAAAACATGTGTCTATATAATTTGCATCCTCAGGGAAGGCACTATATTTAAGGGTGGATATTGCTATTCCTTCCTTCCTTCCTTCCTCCCTCCCTCCCTCCCTCCCTCCCTCCCTCCCTCCCTCCCTCCCTCCCTCCCTCCCTCCCTTGTAAAGTACAGATTCAGCTTGTTAAAATAGTAATCAGAGCCTTGATATCATCCTCCTGATATCATTCATATATCGAATACAATGGCCTTCTGCATTGCCCCTATATAGCTCATGACAGAAAAAACTGGAAAGCTATTTTTCAACACTAGATGGCACTAAGGGACCAGCTGTTCAGTTTGCTCTCCCCCCACCCCTTCATTTGTTAAGGAAAGTGTAATATAGCCGGTGGGAGAATTTTTTTCTTTGGGAAGAAAGTGTGGAATGTCTTTAGTGTGGAAAGAATGAACTGAAACTCATCCAGTGAGATGTGTATATGTTTGTGGGGAATCTGAAAACAGAGAAGTAATATATATATATATATATATATATATATATATATATATATATATATATATATATATATATATATATATATATACATACATACATACATACATACATACATACATACATACATACATACATACATTCATGGAACTTGTGTGTGGCTGAAGACATGAAAATAATCATGTGATTACACAGTTGTAGCTGGCAACTTGACTTTATTGTCACTCATGAGGACAACTGTGAAACAAAACCTCTGCATCTCTGAAAGAGAAGAATTACGTCTCCAAGATGCCATATTGTAAGTTATCTCAAAAACCTAAACCAGTGTTTCTCAACCTTGGCCACTTGAAGATGTCCGGACTTCAACTCCCAGAATTCCCCAGCCAGCATGGCTGGCTGGGGAATTCTGGGAGTTGAAGTCCGGACATCTTCAAGTGACCAAGGTTGAGAAACACTGACCTAAACCCTCCCAAAAAAACTCTCAGGACTGGTGGCAAACTCTGCATTTAAGACCGAGGAGTTGGCTTTCAAAGTTATTTAGTCACACACTTAGGAGGAGTTGAGCAAGGAGTTGTTTAGTCTTGTCCATCTCCTCTTCAGTCTTGCTCATGTGCTTGAGTTTCTCTTCTGTGAGCTTTTATAGTTTTGCCACCCCAAAGAATCTTGTCTGACACCAGGCAACACACTCTTGGCTTTCAAATAGCAATAACAATAGCACTTGGATTTATATAACGTCCCACAGTGCTTTACAACACTTTCTCAGTGGTTTATAACAAGCTGGGTCCTCATTTTACCAATCTTGGAAGGATGAAAAGCTGAGTCAACCTTGAGCCCCATCAGGCTGTGGTCAGAATTTGCCTCCTAACCACTGCATTCTAACCACTGTGCCACCAGCACTCCTAATGATCCTACTTTGCTTTGTATAGCTACCTCCACTTATAGCTGGGGTGATTGGCTCTGAGATACAGCCCTGGTGCCCCGGTAGAAAGCAGGGAGACTCCTTTACCCAAGTTGACAAAAACACCTTCTTCTCTGTGTAGATGTCCAGCAAAGGGCTGAACTGACACCTCACAGCAGCTCTGATGTTGTGCACTTGAGATGGTTCCTAAGAGAAGGCGTTGTTTGCTTTTAGAAGCCAGATCAAGGGGGCCCTGGAGACCTCAGTACATTTGAGAAAGCTCTATCCTCCATTTGTATAACAATTTTCTTTAATTTCTTTGAAAACGTGGCTGAATTATGATAAACTTGCTCCATTTGAGGTGGCTTTTAGCAGGCCTGAGCAATGATCCCTGCTGAATTTAACATCTGGCTGCCTCCTAATTTGTTCAACAAGTGTGAAACTCTTAGTGAGCTGGACTCAGATTTAGCACTCTTCATGGCCACACACATCCAAATGATTGCTCTCCTAGCTATTTTGAAATGGCTCCGTGACATAAATCTGAAAAATGCAGACCCATTTCAGATGCTTAAGGTTCCAAGTCAGGGAAAACATTTCGTGCTCTTTCATTCCGAACCAGCAGATTTGATTCTTTGTTTACTTCCTGCTCCTATAAAGGATTCTTACTCTGGCATAAAACATGCCCTTGAGCAAAACCAAGAACGTTCCTTAATGAGCTGGCTGCACCCTGTGCAGAAATGATCTGGTGAATGACATGGCCTCTCTGGGTAGGTGCTGGGGCTGGGTGCAATTACAGGAGACCTTAGCTTATTTTCCAAGAAGAACCAAATTGTAATTAATACCTTAGAGTTTGAACTAGTGCTGTGCAGAAAAATCCTGCATTTTTTCCCTGGCAAGTTTCATTTCGTTTCAACAGAAAAGAAACTTGTACCGAAACCTACTTCATAGTTTCTACCATTCTGACAGCTTGTAGATGTCTTTTCATGCAATCACTGAACACCGGGATTTGAGTAGCTGCTGAAGCTAAGGTTTTGTCGTGCGCACATTTGTCGGGTCACAAAGCTAAGGCACTGAATAGAGACAGCTAAAGGGCATAAACCTATGACTTTGATTCTCAGTAGATGGTCTGAAGCCCATAGAGTAACACCAAGTTTCCCACGTCTGAAGAATCCCATTAAAGGCTTAAACCAATCACGTGGTGCCTGTTGGTGGCCAAGGACTAAGCAAAGGACTTTCATTTTCTTCCTCTGTGTTTCAATATCTCTTTTAAATTAATCTTGGAGGAATTTGGAAGCTTGCTTATTTACTGTTTGGAGGGTGCTTTTTTGACCAGTACAAGAAGATGCTCTTCCAAAAGACAACTGGATTTTCTTGTTTTTTTTTCTTTGAAAACATTTTGCTTCTCATCTAAGAAGCTTCTTCAATTCTTTTTTTTTTTTTTTTACAAATACAATCATGGAATTTATTTCCCCCTCCCCCCTCCCCCTAAATCCCCACCTCCCTTCCCTCCCCCCGACTTCCCAAAGACCATACGTGGTATAACTTTTGAACAATCACAGTCTAAAATATCTCTACATTGAACTCAGCTTCTTACTGTTACCCAAATTTTAAACAATTTAAATTATTACTGATACTAAGCATAAGCTATCTGGAGTTTCTTAGTCCCATATTTACTTTTTATGTAATCAATCCATTTTTTCCAGTCTCGCTTATATCTCTCGTTTGAATGTTCTTTGAGATATGCTGAGATTTTGGCCATTTCGGCTAAGTTCATAACTTTCAAAGTCCATTCTTGAATTGTAGGTAGATCTTTCTTCTTCCAATACTGCGCCACCAGGAGTCTTGCTGCCGTTATTAAATACAAAACCAAATTAGTCTCTGCTGCTGTAAAATCAATACATATACCCAGTAAAAACAACTGGGGGGTAAATTTTATCCTTCTTTTAAAGATGTTTGCAGGATCCACCATATTTTTATCCAAAATGCCTTGACATTACGACATGTCCACCATATATGAAAATATGTAGCATCACAAGAACCACATCTCCAACATTTAGGTTGAACATTTGGATACATAGAGGCAAGCTTTTTAGGATCTAGGTGCCATCTATAAAACATCTTATAAAAATTTTCTCTCAAGTTTTGTGCTTGTGTAAATTTCACATTTCTTACCCAGATTCTTTCCCATGTTTCAAGCATTATTGGTTCCTCGATATTCTGAGCCCATTTTATCATACAATCCTTAATCAGTTCCGTTTCAGAATCCATCTGTACTAATACATTATATATCCTCTTTATATGCATTGAGCTTTGATCTCTTATTTGTTTAAACAAATTATCCTCAACTTTTACAAAGCCAATTTTTTGATCTGTTTTCCACCTAGCCTGTAGTTGACCATACTGAAACCACGTTTGAACTACCTTCTCTTCTTTAAGTACCTGTAAAGATTTTAGTTCCATCACCCCTCTTTCTGAGATAAGAAGTTGTCTATAGGTGGTTCTATCGTGTTTTTGTTCTACATTCATATTTTCAATTGCATGTCTAGGAATTGCCCACATGGGCACTTTATCATTTAATTTATGTTGATATTTTTTCCAAACCCGCAATAAAGCATTTCTTAAGATGTGATTTTTAAATTTCTTATCCGTTTTTTTGTTAAATAACAGGTAAGCATGCCAACCATATAACAAGTCATATCCCTCGATATTCAAAATTCTGTCATTAGTTAGATAAATCCAATCACTAATTACAGATAGTGCCACTGCGTCATAGTATAATTTTAAGTTAGGTAATTTCAATCCTCCTCTTTCACGTGCATCTTGCATTATTTTCATCTTTACCCTCGGCTTCTTTCCTGCCCACACAAATTTGTTGATACCCTTCTGCCATTCTAAAAGATTCGCATCTCTTTTAAGTATTGGTAACATTTGAAAAAGAAATAAAAATTTTGGTAAAATGTTCATTTTTACTGCCGCTATTCTACCCAGCAAGGACAAATGCAGTTTTTCCCACCTTTTCAACTCCAACTGTGTACTATGCCAAAGTGATTCATAATTATACTTGTATAATTTCCCATTTGAGATTAAAATATTAACTCCAAGATATTTAACTTTTTTAACTACCTCACATCTTAGCATCGCCCCCAGTTCTTCCTTCTGTTTGATAGTCATATTTATAGCTATTATTTTGGTTTTTCCTAGATTTATTTTAAATCCCGAGACTTGACCATATTGATTGATCGTATTCAATAATACCCTACTAGTTTCCTGCGGTTGTTCCAATATTATAACCAGATCATCCGCAAATGCACGAACTCTATATTCTTGCTGTCTAATTTTGATCCCTTTTAGACCGCCCAGGCCCCGTATCTTATTCAACAGTATTTCCAAAGTTATAATAAACAATAATGGGGACAGAGGACAGCCCTGTCTTGTACCTTTTTCAATTTGAAAGGAGTCTGTCAGACTTCCATTGACAATGATCTGGGCTGTTTGCTGCTGATATATTGCACCAATTGACCGTAAAAAGCCATCTCCTATCTGCATTTTTTGCAATGTCTTCAGCAGGAATTGCCAATTAACTCGATCAAAGGCTTTCTCCGCATCCAAAAATATGAATGCGGCCGGGATTTGATTGTTCTTTCCCAGGTATTCTAAAGCGTTGATAATTAATCTAACGTTGTCCTTCATCTGTCTGCCCTGTATAAAACCAGTTTGATCGGTATGTATCAGTTGCTGAATTACCCCCATTAGCCTATTTGCTAATATTTTAGTAAAAATTTTATAATCTACATTGAGTAATGAAATAGGTCTGTAATTTTTTGGTTGGGTAAGGTCTTGATCTTCTTTGGGTATCAACGATATGAACGCAGTCTTCCACGAAGGAGGCACTTTCCCTCCCGATTGAATTTTATTGAATAGTTCTCTGAGGGGTTCTACCATTTCTAACTGTAGATATTTATAATAAACATCTGTTAAACCATCCGTGCCTGGTGCTTTCCCTAACTTTAATTGTTTAATTGCCTGCAAAATTTCCCCAGAGGTTATAGGTTGATTCAGCTTATGCCTATGTTCTTCTCTGACTAGGGGGATTTTCTCTTTATCTAGGTATTTGTCTATATCTCCGTCCT